>NW_012106697.1:5803673-5830360 GCF_000951045.1 Mandrillus leucophaeus | reverse complement strand
AAGCTGGTGGGACACACAACTTAAAAGCTGGTGGGATACACAACTTAAAAGCTGGTGGGACACACAACTTAAAAGCTGGTGGGATACACAACTTACTTTTTAAAAAGGTCTCCGTGGTTCTAACATACAGTCAAGGTTAAAACCACTAAGTTAGTATATTTGAAAGATGCATTTCTAGTTCTACTGTGAAAGCACTTCATGCTGATTCAGAAAATAACCAAACTATTCCAGGACTACAAACATCACCTTCAAGGTTTTTTGTGTTTGTTTTTAGTGCATTCTGCCCTAACAGAGTTGAAGGACTTTATTTCCTTTAGAAAATATGCATCTCTCAAATACGTAAAAAATAAAAGTGGATAGGTACATCAACTGCTTAGTCTAAATAAAACACAATACCTGACTCAGGCAGCCTATCCCAAAATTGTACTGAGAGCAATCTGAAGCTAGTAACATAAAACACCAATAAAGTCAGATAGCAGAGTACTATAATTGTACCAGAAAAACAACAGAATAGCTCAGTCTATGAATTAAGAAAACAGCTCCAGTCGGGCACGGTGGCTCACACCTGTAATTACAGCACTTTGGGAGACTGAGGCAGGCGGATCACTTGAAGCCAGGAGTTCAAGACCAGCCTGGCCAACATGGGAAAAACTAGTCAGGTGTGGTGGCGTGTGCCTGTTGTCCCAGCTACTTGGGAGGCTAAGGTGGGAGGATCACTTAAACCCGTGAGGCAGAGGTTGCAGTGAGCTGAGATCCCTTGTAAAAGGATCCAACCTAATTAAATCTGAGAATGGACTCCTTTTGCCTCTAACAGACTAGTCACCCCCGACAAGCTCGATTATCTAATCCAAATACCTCCAAGTGCGCTTCCCACTGACTCTGCAAACTCTGCTGGAAACGCAAAGCCTAGTAATAAGGTGGAAGACAGAGGAACATACAACACACAGAACGGGAATAGTGCACAAAAGGAATGTACCTTCCTGGTGCCTGTGTCCCGTCACTCCTCGGCGGCGGTGGGTACGCCGTGGCAGGAGGCCATACTAGAAACAGGTTAGGAACTGCAACATTTTATTTCACTCTCACTTATCAAAAGTCACCAACAATGTCACTGAAGATGCTCAACGGTCACTCAAAAGGCATCCTTTAAATGTCAGACGATCCAGCTTGCCCATGGACTGGTGAAAGGATGAACCAAATGTGCTATATTCACACCATGGAATATTATTCAGCCAAAAAAAGGAAGGGAGCATTGATATGCTATACAATGCAAATGAACCTTGAAAACAATGAGTGAAAGCAACCAGACACAAAAGGCCACATACTACATGATTCCATTTATATGAAATGCCCAGACTAGGCGAATCCATAGAGACAGAAAGCAGACTGGTGGCTGCCAAGGGCTGCAGGGAGGGAAGGAATGGGGAGTGACTGCTAGTGGGCACAGGGTTTCTTTTTAGGGTGATGAAAATATTCTGAAATTACATAGTAGTGACAGTCACAGAGTCTTTGAATACACTAAAACCACTGAATTGTACACTTAAAGGTGGTGAATTCTATGGTATGTGAATCATATCTCATTTTTTCAAAGGCATTCTTCAGTTTAGCACTTCTACTGCCTCTTAAGTCCCTCAGTGCTCAAGACCAAAGGGCCTGCTTCTCAGGGCACCTAGGGCGCTATCCCTTTAATCTTGCCCTATTTATGATGTCAAGAGGAAGTGATCTTTGAGAAAGAGTTAAGGGCTCACACTATTTTTGTTTCATCACATATCAGAAGGGAAAGGAAAAACGTAAAATCAGAACTTCGGTGTAATCTTTGGTCAATTGAGTTAAGGCAATCCACGATGTTCCTACTGCAACAGAAGTAAGCTGTTCAATCATCCTGGATGTACACCATAGTTTTATTGTTTTTTTATTGTAGAGATGGGGTTTTGCCATGTTCCCCGGGCTGGTCTTGAACTGCCAGGCTCAAGCAATCTGCCCTCCTCAGCTTCCCAAAGTGCTAGGATTTTTTTTTTTTTTTTTTTGAGCTACTTCTTTATCTACCAGATGATGAACGGTATATAGTATTTAAATAGTTCTGAATCTTTGGCTGGTACATTTTGAAGAAGATAAACCATTCATTTTTATCAAGATTCATTCATCTTACAATACCAGAACTGTGTTAAGATGCAAAATAACAGATGGTGCTAGAGAACCAGTAGTAGATCATTCAAAATAATTAGTTCTGATTTTTAAAAAATCAGGAGCTCGCCTGTAGTGCCAGCTACTTGGAAGGCTGAGGGAGGAGGACTGTTTGAGCCTAAGAGTTTGTCCAGCGTGGGCAACACCACAGGACCTTGTCTCTTAAAAAAAAAAAAAAATCTCAGGCCTTTCTGTTTCCTCCATTAACTATTAAATACATCCCTATGTGCTGGAATCTTCAGTTTGGCACACAAAATAGAACACTCACCCACAAGTCTGTAAGAACAAGGAATACCGATTCTCTTAATCTGCCACTGTTGACTCTCGATTGTTATCTTAAACTCGCTTGGGGTTACCAAATAGTCCACATCTGCCTTTACTGTGGAAAGACTATTTGGTTAAAGAAAAATGCTCAGGAATTCAATGAAGCCACAAATTATCAACATGAATTATGTGTTCATAAACAATGTCTTAGGAAGAAATTACAATGTTGTGGGGCACAGTCATCATGTTACCTTGTCACACCAGGCACCGCAAATCCGGGAATGGCCGGCATGAAAACACCAGGTGGATGAGTATTCGAGTATAGGTTTGAATAGCATCCCTACAACTAGAGTTTGGGGTGTGTGTGTGTGTGTGTGTGCAGTTTTAGGGAGAGGAGAGGCAACAAGGGTGTTCCACCACTGTGAGCTCTTTCACTTTTATAGAATGAGGCTTTAAAAGGAATCAAAGGACGCTGGGATAAGGATGACTTGAGTGGATGTAACCTGTAAGCCTCACATAACAAACCTGGAATACCGGCTCTTGGGTTCTAGCTCAAGTGTCACACTTACAGAAAAGAAATGTCTAGACTCAGATGTAAATAAAAACAAATCTATAAAGAATATCATGTAGCCTATTCAAAATTATGCATGGCAAGAGAAACATAAAATCTCCAGATATTATATCAGATATATATTACATCAAAATTAAATTACTTGTAAACAAATCCATTTACATTGAACCCGTCATTATGTATTTGAGGTATATATTTGTAAATTGAACCCGTCATTATGTATCTGTGACACCTAGATTAATATATGACACCATATATAAGAACACAGTGGCATCTACAAGGTATGTCTCCTTAGATGGCGTTTTATTCGAATCAGAAAATTAAACAGCATGAGTCATCTTAACGTTAACCCCAGTTCACAAGTGAATGTCACAAGTTTAAAAACCTCAACTAATTCAAACACCCAATTTCAACCAATATTTTACTTTTCCATGAGGGATTTACCAAAACTATTAATGAAAAACAAAATGAACATATAAGAGTTTTCTTTCTTTCCCATGCATTATCATTTGGGAACATTAAAAAGAAGAGTAGAGAAACAGAAGCCTAGAAAATTTACAAACTAGACAATACTATATAATCACACTAAATGTGTATATACCATTAAAAAAACACAAAAATAAACACTCACCCCTAAAATATCTCAGGTCTAACAAGGGACATTGCGCTCCCCTATAAAAGATACTCCTATGGTATTTTCAAATGTGTTTTCTCAAAATAATTAATCTAGAACCTCTTATTCCCAAACCCAAGCCTCTGTACTGTCCAAGACAAACAAACACCAACACAATGTTCTACTCTGTAATTTAAAAACACATCATCTCCTTCTGATGTCCTTCCAAGTCCTTCCAAAGCTTTTCTAAGGTAGTCATCTGAGCAGCTAAGCAGGTACTCCTGACACCCGAAGAGCTTTCAATCTATTACAGCCTCATTACAGCTGACTCTTGAAAAACATAGGTTTGAACTGCATGAGTCCACTTACACAGGACTGTGTTCTGCCTCTGCCACCTGAGACAGCGAGACAAATCCCTCCTTACTCTCCCCCTCCTCAGCGTACTTCCATGTGGAGATGAGGATGAAGACCTTTATGATGATCTGCTTCCACTTACTGCATAGTAAATATATTTTCTCTTTCTGATTTCATAACATTTTCCTTTCTCTAGCTTACTTTATTGTAAGAATATAATACATAACACACATAACATACAAGGTAGGTGCTAATAACTTTATGTTATTGGTAAGGCTTTGGGCAACAGTAAGGTATTTAGTAGTTAAGTATATGGAGAGTCATTTTTTATTTTTTATTTTTATTGTTTTTATTGTTTTTTGAGACAGAGTCTCGCTCTCTCACCCAGGCTGGAGTGCAGTGGCATGATCTCAGCTCACGGCAACCTCCATCCCCCAGGTTCCAGCGATTCTCATACATCAGCCTCCTGAGTAGCTGGAACTACAGGCATGTGCCACCACACCTAGCTGATTTTTGTATTTTTAGTAGAAACGGGGTTTCACCGTGTTGGCCAGGCTGGTCTTGAACTCCTGACCTCAAGTGATCTGCCCACCTTGGCCTCCCAAAGCGCTGGGATTACAGGTGTGAGCCACTGTGCTAGGCCCAAGTCAAATGTTATATGTGATTCCTGACTGGGGGTGGGGGCGATGGGGATTGTGGGTGCCCCCAACTCCCAAATTGTTCAAGAGTCAACTGTATTTGAAAAACCTAATACTTTGAAAAAATTCATTCTAAGTATACTGTTAAGGTGATGCTGGATAAATTTAGCTGTCACCAAATAGTAAGATTTATAGACTTGTTTTATTTCTGCTTCCCTACTAGTTTTTTTTTTTTAACCTAACTAGGCAGCAGATGATAATCAGTAGCTGTTGCTGTGCTATAATTGAAGACCAAATACCTTAGTTGCTTCAAGAACTCCACATCAGAGTTGCTGTTAATGAGCTTGATGAAGTCCTCATAAGAGGGGGCATAGGTGTAGGCTCTCTTGTGATGCTCATTCACCTGCTCTCTGTACTCCAGCTGGGCAAGCAGCATTTGGTTAATGTAGTCTGGATTACTCAGTAACTCCACTACCGGCTTCAAGACTACAGGAAGAAGAACAAATCGCCACTGGGAAACGTATTCTTCTTTAAGGGAATTGTTTATACATCACATAATTGAAACCACATTTGGAAAATATTTTCCAAGTAGCCAAACAGAGGAATATCTATATAATACAATAAACAATTCAAAAATGTATACACGCACACACATACCGCTGCCTATTCCTCCAAATATGTTATCATCTGTGGCTATAATCAAGTTGTCATTTTAATAAATAAGTGAAATGTAAAGGAATAATGAAGGGAAGTCATTTGGAACTCAACTTGCTAACAAAACGATCAAAATTAAAGCTGGGCGCGATGGCTCACGCCTGTAATCCCAACACTTTGGGAGGCTGAGACAGGTGGATCACTTGAGGTCAGGAGTTTGAGACCAGCCTGGTTAACACGGTGAAATCCTGTCTCTACTAAAAATACAAAAATTAGCCAGGCATGGTGGCACACGTCTGTAATCCCAGCTACTCAGGTGGCTGAGACAGGAGAATCGCTTGAACCCAGGAGGTAGAGGTTGCAGTGAGCCGAGATCGCGCCATTGCACTCCAGCCTTGGCGACAGAGTGAGGCTCCGTCTCAAAAAACAACAACAAAAAAAAAAAACAAAAAAAATTAGGTACACTGATTTTTTCTTTTATTTATTTATATTACTTATAAGTTTCAATATGTTTTGGCAAACTTAGTCTGCCAAAGGATGCAAGTCAACATTCTCCCCAAGTGGTTAAAACAGACCTTAGAGAGGAAGTTAAAAAGTCAATGACACTATTACAAAGCCATCCTTTAACTTTAGATTTGAAACTTCCTCTTTGCTCTGTGGTTGGTTATAACAGCTGATGGGCACAGCTGGCTTATCCTGAGATAGCAAATGAGGTAATCACTGCATCTCAAATGCAATGCTATTTGTCTGAGACTGAGATGAGAGAGTTTCTCTTATCCTGACTAAGCATTTCCTTGGATACAGTTAACTTTTTTCGAGTAATCACATTATATTGTGCCACAGTTCCTTTTTATTTATTCCAAGTTCACAAAATTATGTACAGTCATGCACCACATAATGACATTCTGGTCAACAACAGACCGAATATATGACAGTAGCCCCCATAAGATTATAATGAAGCTGAAAATTTTCTAGCATTTAATGATGTCAAGCTGGTGTGAACAAACCTACTGCACTGTCAATAGTATAAAAATACAGCATATACAATTATGTACAGTACATAATACTTGATAATGATGATAAATGACTCTAATTACAAGAGTCAAAAAGTTAAAAAAATTAATAGTTCATAAAGTAAAAAAAGTTATAGTAAGCTAATGTTAATTTATTGAAGAAAATAAAATTTTAAATAAATTTAGTGTAGCCTAAGTGTACAGTGTTTATGAAGTCTGCAGTGGTGCACAGTCATGTCCTAGGCCTTCACAGTCACTCCCCACTCACTCAGACTCACTCAGAGCAACGTCCAGTCCTGCAAGCTCCATTCATGGTAAGTCTCCTATATAGGTGTACTATTTTTTTATCTTGTATACCGTATTTTTATTGTACTTTTGCTATATTTAGATACACAAATACCATTGTATTACAACTGCCTACAGTATTCAGCAGAGTAATATGGTGTACAGGTTTACAGTCTAGGAGCAATAGGCTACACCATATTGCCTCCGTGTGTAGTGGGCTATCCCATGTAGGTGTGTAAGTACACTCTATGATATGTGCAATGACATTATCTAATGACACATTTCTTGAGACATATCCCTGTTGTTAATCAATGCATTACTATATAGGCATTACCAGTAAATCATATAGCAAAGATATTTTAAGTAAATATACTAATCAGAATTTGACTGTGGTCAAGCATGGTTGCTCCCACCTGTAATCTCAGCACTTTGGGAGGCCTAAGCGGGAGGATCACTTGAACCCAGGAGTTCAAGACTTGCCTGGGCAACATAGTAAGACCCCCACCTCTATTTATAAAAAAAAAAAAAAGAATTTGAATACACACACACACACACACACGTACGTAATATATAAACATACACACTATGGATATTATATAGCTATTATACACACACGTATGTAATATGTAAACATACATGCTATGGATATTATATAGCTATTACACACACACGTAATATATAAACATACACACTATGGATATTATATAGCTATTATACACACGTATGTAATATGTAAACATACATACTATGGATATTATATAGCTATTACACACACACGTAATATATAAACATACACACTATGGATATTATATAGCTATTACACACACACACACGCATACTTTCATTAATGTACATATTATTGGCCTAGATAACGCAAAAGCTATCCCAAATGAATGCTTCCCTGTGGAGAGCATAAGAACTGGTTTTCTGTGTCAAAACATACAACATAATGGACCGTGTATCTGGCAATATGTCATATTAAAAATGTAAGTTTATCCTGTGTGGCCAAATACTTTGAGAGACATAACAACAAAATTTTGAAAATACTTCAAATCCCGTATGTTCAACAGTAAACAAGGTCTGCATAGGTGTTATACAAATTATTTTCACATTAGTATGTAGCACATTAGTTTGCGCACTTATTGAATTAGTAAAATCAACTGTACAAGTCTACCTTTTGTTGTGAGAATTTCTGCAAGCATTATACGTAAGCTGAGAGACTGCACATCCTTTGAGGGGAGGAGACAAAACACCAGAACCCGAGAACACGTCTGTAGAAATCTTACTTCATCATCTGAGTTCCTCAAGCATGCGTGCAACACAAAAGGCCTCGGCTGCTCTTCATGTCTAAACAAAGAGAGTGAAAAAGGAGGAGAGAAATTTCTAGAAACAATTCATTTATGTACTAGTAGGTAAAAAATATTTCAAATGGGAGACACACTGGTTATAGTAACTCTGCCATCTCCTCAAAAATCAAATTTCCTCAACCATCAACTAACCTGGAAAACTTTTGCTAGAATAAATGCAAACGTGTGGCCTTTCTGGATTTCAAATGAAATCGTAACGACTAGCTTCAGTAGCATCAAAGGGTACACAGATAATTCCAAAATCATAGCAACAATCTAAAAAGGTACGAGTATTTATTTAGGTAATTTTTAAGTCTTCTAGATGTTTTCTTAAGTGTGACCTCCAGCTTCATTTCTCAAAAAAACCTAACAAAGCATAAACCAAGGTCGCCAGCCTGCTTTCTGACTGGGAGATCACAGGATAAAAAGCTTACAGGTATTTCTAGTGAGCCAGAGGGTCTATAAACTCCACGTTATCTAACTTGTTGGCAAATTGCCTTCTGTGAGGCTCCCAAGTATTTTTCAGCCAGTCTTGACAACTTTGGTTGTGCACCTCCCTGTCAGTACTGACTCCATCCCAGGACCATTAATTTGGAAGATCTGAGTGAAGAGGACTGGAAAACAGAACTTTCTATACTTCCCTTCCCAAAGTATCTTGATAGTGATTCAGGAAAGCCTGGGATGCTGCTTTTTCTAATGTCTTCTAGATAAGGAGACAAAGTATAAGAGATTCTTACAGTAACTAGTAGGTAACACTGAGAAAAAACATGAAACAGAGGGAGAGAAACATACCAGGTACTGCACAGGAAATGAAAGTAGTGCATATTAGTGCCTTTATGACTCGTGCCTCTCAGGTGTTAACTGAAATTTAGTTTTGCACTGGAGACTGAAGACTAGTTTCTAGAGCGTATCTCGCTAGAAAAGAAAGGTTTCCTCTGTCTTGTACAACCTGGAGGAATTCTATCCTAACGTGTAAAGCCAATGACATGAAAAGAAATTTTTAGAAGAAGCCTTTTGCATATACTGATATGCTGACTTTTTAAAAAAGGCATCTTCAATTATTTTAAACTCTAGCTTTGCTGCCAGCTAGGTTGATATTTTATTATAGTAAGGTTATGATGCTACTCCTTTATCATGTCAAGCACTTTTAAAGGTAATTCTTTTTTAAAATATCTATTTAGTTAATAAGCACTGGAGGAAGTTGGGAAAAAAATCCACTTTTACTAGAGAAGCTTATTTAAATAATATCAAAATCCCTCTCAAAGAGCACACAGTGCCTTCTCCGTATCAGTGGAAGGCAGACAACAAAGGAGACTGGCGCTCAGACTGCCACAAGTTCCTCTCCCTCCTACAGCTAAGTTAGAGAAAATCCTTCTGACTGAGCCAAAGGCCAGAGGGCTGGCCAAAACAGCTTGATCTACGGTAAAAGGAAAGGCAGATCTCTCCCTGGAATCCCTCCACTAACTCCGAGCAGGATATTCTTAAGACGTGCTCTAGAAAGTGGACATCAAGTATTGCTTCAAAGCCAAGAAAGCATCATGAGGGGTGAGGCTGCTTCTGTGGCAGGAGACGTCTACTAGCCTTCTGGTGGGTTGTAGCCATCAGTCTTTGCAGCATCCTTATTGTGTTCCGTGTGGATCAATCATTTGTTTGTGTAATTCCTACTACTTACCTCTGGGTTCTCATTCCTTGAGTAAGCAAAAGGACTTTAATATTTATTAAAAAGTTTCAAATGTACAATGACTTAATCCTCCTACCTACACCAAAAAGTAGACATCATCACTTGTATTCTACAGATGAGAAAATTAAGATCTGAATGATTATGTGAACAGTCAACGTCACAGAGGTAATAAGTGGTAGAAATAACTCTCTCAAGTCCTGCTCTGTTTCAATCTCAAGTCCCAACTCTACATTACACCACAATCAGAAATTACAAAGATAAAAAAGAACATTTCAGAGATAAAGAAGGAAAACACGAAAAAATACACACTCTTTTTTTCCCTCAAACTGCATGCCAGTACTTGACCAACAAAGAAGAAAACTATGAAATTAAAGATGCTATTGAAATAATAGTATAAAAGCAATCATTTTTAGATTTTCCTAAAACATGCTGGAGCAAGACAGATGGGACAAAGGAAGAGGAAGCAGAGGCAAGAATTAAATGTGATCTAGATTGGCTTAAAGCGGCAATAGAATGACGTTCTAGAAATAAATACAGGCTGACCGGAAAGCTGCCTCCAGGAACAATTGCCCACCAGTCAACTAAACGATGTGTTGTTTTATTAAGGCAATTTATTATTGTTTGTCTGATAGTGGCCAATTCAATTGGGTGCTACCCAGGCTACCAAAGTCATTCTGCAGCCAATAGACATCTGCACACTACTGGAGATTTCTAGGACAAGAGCACTGTGGACCTGGGGCAAGCAGATACAGCTATTTGCCATTAAACCTGGACTCACTGTCTGCCGGTCTGATTGTATGGTTTGTATAAGATGCTACACGGACAATATTAGTTCTCCAGGACACAATCATCTGTATGAAAAATGCCAGTGACCTACTGGTACTTTTTCAAATATCCATAATCCATGAGAAATGTGGTAGAATTTTTTTTTCTTCATTTTGTTCTTTATTCTTTATTATCAACTAGAGCTTCTAGGCATAGCCCAGACGCCAGTGAAATAAATCTACCCTTGGCATAAGAAAACTAGAAGCCCAAAGAGAAGGAGCTTCTAATATTAAATCACTTTCTGTTTCTATTATTCTGATGCTTTATCCATATATTTATATTATCCACAAAAGCAGTAATCTCAAAAGCTAGTAAACGTCTGGATGAAAAATATATTCTCATGTTGAAATTAGATAATCATAAAACCACTGAATTTTTCTAACCACTTGCTCTTCTCCCAAATCTAAACCCATCAGTTTTCTAACTGGAATAAACATTGATTTAAAATACTGTCCTCAAGTCGGCACAGTAGCTCACTGTAATCCCAGTACTTTGGCAGGCTGAGGCAGGTGGATCACTTGAGGTCAGAAGTTCAAGACCAGACTGGCCAACATGGTGAAACCCTGTCTCTACTAAAAATACAAAATGTAGCTGGGTGTGGTGGCACATGCCTATAATCCCAGCTACTCGGGGGCCTAAGGCACAAGAATTCTTGAACCCGAGAGGTAGACGTTGCAGTGAGCCGAGATCACACCACTGCACTTTAGCCTGGGCAAAGAGTGAGACTGTCTGAAAGAAAAAAATACAATAAAAAATAATATATACATATGGAGAGAGAGATAGAATACTGTCCTCTATTGGACCATCATTTACATACTTTCAAATGAGCTTTCACTGAATTCAAACAAGTCTTTCACAGTATTTGTCAAGAGGGACTATGGAACACTTGAAATAATGGATACCACAGCAAATTAGCAGGTGCTTGCAGAGGTTGGTGAACACTTCGAAAGCAGAGGCTGAAGCTTTTGAGACTCTAGGAGGTAACCCAAGAGCCCTATTTCTCTCACTTTCCTTACTGATTCACATCCCTCCCCGCTTACTGGAAGTTACTTTCTCTATAAGCAGCAGTTTTCAAACGGAGGTCCAGAGACTCCTGGGTGTCCCCAAGATCCTTGCAGGGGATCTGGGATGTTAAAACTGTAGTAATATAAAAAGGTCATTTGTCTTTTTCACTCTCATTCTTCCAAGCATAGTAGTTTCCACAGGCTACATGATGTGAGATGACATCATCATTCTTATGGCTAAGGAAAAGTGTACCATGTACTCTTGCACTTTAAAAATTCCTAGTTTTTAAATATCAAATATGGTAAATATCAATAGATACGATGAGTTGTGAAATGGTAAATGTTGGCTCTCCTGAGAAAAAAAATGCTCTGATTTGGATCATTTGCCCATTCCATGGTGTAAATACCCTCACTACGGCCCATTTCAAGCTACCAGTCTGGTATAACTGAACCAAAAGTTGGGAAGACCTGTGCACAGCTCACTCCTGCATACCCGTACAAGCCAGTTCCAGCACGCTACTAGATAGAACCCATAGAAATGAGCTCCTTGAGGTTCTCAGAAACTTTTAAGAATGTAGAGAAATCCTGGGAACAAAAAGTCTGAGAATCACTGCTTTACAGTAACGGTTTTCAAACCATAGTTTGTGACTTTTAAGTAAGAAAATAAAATTGAATTGGTCTTAAACACTAATTTTTTAAAATGTTAAAAAAAAGTGTCAAAGTTATTAGAGGTAATAAAAGTACTGTTTTATGAAACTGGGTCATAATATCAAGTGAATTTCTCACAGTGGGTCATAGTTTTAAAAAAAAGTTCGCAAAACACAGGGGTGGCAAGCTGGAAAACAGTGGGCATGTCACGGCTCTGTGGATTTTGGCCTCATAAATCTGAGGGAAGGAAGAAGAGTCACAGGAAGGGGCAAGACAGCTGGGAATGGAGACCTGCTGCACAGCCGCATTCAGCAGCAAGGTCGCCTACAGGAACAGCATCACAGGGCAGAAGGGTGACGTCATCTAAATACTTCACCTCTTCCCTGAAGGCGAGAATAGGCTACATTAACTATTCCCATTCCTGTTCCAACCGTGTCCATATCCACACAGGCAGAAGGCTACTCATTTCAGTTGGACAGCTTTTTATGTACAATTGTTAGGTACATAACAATACAAAGGGCTAACAAGCCTAAATATTAGCTACTTTCATAATGAAATTTCTCTAATCAAAGCCTACAAGCTCCAATATGTACAACTGTTATGTGACAATACAAAGGGCTAATAAGCCTAAATATTAGCTACTTTCATAATGAAATTTCTCTAGTTAAAGCCCAGAAGCTCCAATATTAAGTACCTTTGAAAATCAGTTTTCAGGATATCGTGATGCAACAGAGTTCAACACAGGACTCACAAAAAGAAACATGAACCATATTTAAATTTGTCTAAATACTGTAAACTCATTCACTGTGCTCATGCTAGAAAACACTATATTTAAATTTTTTATGTCTAGGTACTCATAATACTATAAGATCATCACAGTGCTGGCTCAGTAAAATTCATTTTACTGTTTATTTATAGAATTAATTGTATTTATAAGTGGTTTTCCAGCAGAAAGTGAAAAACAAAACTACTCTATCAGAACACAATAATTATTCCCCCTTAATAAATCTACATTTTCAAGCAAGTGCCAGCAATAGGCAGAATATTCTAGAGTTTTACCTTGACTTTGACCCCTTACTCAATTAAAAAAAAAAAAATGTAATGCAAAAAAAGGGGGTAAGTTGCTTATAACAGTTACCTGGCATTAGCAGCTTTCAGGTCACAGAAATGCGTGAGTAAAGCTCTCACAACATCATTGCAGACAACTGTAACCACGTCCACGCGACTCAGTCTGTGCTGCAGCTGTCTGGCAATCTCCCAAAAGTCTTCCAAGAGCAGATGGTAAAGTTGTCCCTCATCTCTGCTGAGGCTTCCATACCAGGACAGAATGTAATCTCTATAACTGTAGTCGAACACTACCAGGAATAAACAAAGCAATGAGTAAAACAAATGAAAGAAGCAAACACCAAGACCGCATTTCTACTGGAAACTGGCCATCTAACTATTAATATTCACTGTTTAAAATTAAAGAGAGGAGAAAACAGAACTCATGAGAATTCCTAAGTCTTTTAAAACGAAAGAGTCTCATCTAACTAGAATGTTTAGGTATGGTGACCACGTCCTAAATTTTCCTACAGAGCCCTATTTTAAAATATTCCATCTTGGTGCCAAACTACCTAAATTTATTAAAAAATCAGAGCAATACACTTATGAAGTGCACCCATTATCAATCTATTGCCTCTCCGCTCCGAATTCAGCCTTTTTGTCCCGCTCTATGATCCTGGAGCTGGGCCCTGCAAACACCGTCAGTTTCTTTGCCCACTGGCATAACGTTAAGTCTATCAGTAGCACATGCTGGAGGGCAACTGGAGGAGGAAGGGGCTGCTCTCCCCAGTTCTTGTGTGTTCTTCTCTGTTCCTGCCACATTTAGCAGCAGGCATGGCACCCGAGGGTGTTTACCCCAATAGCGAGTTCCAGTGCCATCCACAGGGCAGTTTCCGAGAGAATTCTGCTGGCATCCTATAGGTGGCTCCCCCTCGCCTGTGGTATCTGCTCAACCTTCTTCACCATCAAGTGGGCCAAGGTTGTGCCTTCTCCAAGGCCTGGATCTCAATTCTAAGGTAAAGAAGGAAACTTCTTCCAAATTTATTCTGTCCTAAGGTGCTCTGCCTCAGCCCTAGCGAGAATGGCTGCTCCCAATATCTGCTCTTTCTATATTCTTTGGTGTCTCTTTACTCCTTAGTACTAAATCCCATGTTGTACATTAATAATTCTTTATATTTAACTCTCCCTGTTCAATTACATTGTGCTTTCTGTCTCTTAACAAGACTTCAACTAACATAGGAAGAATCCCATAAACCAGTCTTAGATATCACACTAGGCTCAGCCTCTGTGGCCAATCGCCTTCTTTGGAAGATTTCTAGTGTCTATGTTCTTAATTCTGTGCCTCGGAATTAGGAAAGCCTAGCCATAGACCAGTGCTATCTAATATGAATATGAGAGCCACATATGTAAGTTTTAAGTTTTCTAGAAGACACATTAAAAAAGTAAAAAGATACCACAACAAGAAGCTCATAAAAAATAAGATAATAAAAAAGTATAAAGAAACAGGTAAAATTCACTTTAATAATATATTCATTTAACAAAATATATTCATTTAACAAAATATATTCACAATATTATTTCAACATGTAATCAATATTTAAAATCTTTTTTAAAATAAAATACTTTGCTTTTTTTCATACTAAGCTCTGTAATCTGGTATATATTTTATTCTTTCAGCAATCTCAATTTGAACCAGCCACATTTGGGGTGCTCTACTGTGTTGGACAGCACTATTTCTAAAGCCTATATAGAAAGAAGCTGAAGCCAGCGTGATGTCTGCAAGAAGCTACGTCTTTTCAAAAATAAAATATTGGTGGGCTTGGTGGTGACTCCCCACAGGGCCCCAAGAGAGAAAAACATTTAGCTACACAATCCTGCTCCACCTCAAGGGTACCAAGGTCATTTTTTATCACTTGTTTCTCAGAGTTTTTTTTTTAACTTTTCAAACTCTATTTGATTGGGCTTAATTACAGATGTGATTATACATCATTTCAGATAAATAATTTATCCTCCTGCTTTTCTTTGCTTATCTGCATGCTACTTTATCCCCGGGAATCCTACGTGAACCAGATCTACTTCACAATTCCCTATGAACAACTAACCTATAATTGTCAAACAAGTTTTTAGCTTAGAATTTGGGGTTCATTTTATGCATCTTGGCCACTACATGCCAATTTAGAAGCTTAAGAATAATAAATTGGCTGGGAGCAGTGGCTCACGGCTGTAATCCCAGAACTTTGGAAGCCCAAGGTGGGAGGAACACTTGAGCCCAGGAGCTTGAGACCAGCCTGGGCAACATGGCAAAACCCCATCTCTACAAAAAATACAAAAATTAGCCGGATGTGGTGGCGCACGCCTATATTCCTAGCTACTTGGGGCTCAGGCGGGAGGATCATTTGAGCCTGGGAGGTGGAGGCTGCAGTGAGTCCAGACAGCGCCACTACATTCCAGCCCGGGTGAGCGAGCAAAACCCTGACTCAAAGAAAGAAAAAAAAAAAGAAAAAAGAAAGAAATTTAGGTGAGCTTCTGGGGGGAGGGATTGTATGGTGGGGAGAGGGAGTCAATTTTCTTAGAAAACTGAATCACAATGGAATCACATATTTGCAAGTGCCTACAGGTCAAAGGAAGCACAATTTTTGTACTAATATTCTATGATGGCTTTTTCCATGGCTGAATATCAACCATGGACGTACATTCAAGGTTTTTTCACATTTCCAGTATTCTTGCAATTCAGCTTTATAATAATTTATAAAACAGCATTTTAAATCCCATAACTCAAAAATATGCCACAGCATTAAGATTTTTGTTCACAAACAATGATACAAAGGTTTAGATAAATTTTCAGAGTGATTCCAGTGGCCTCAGTTGTAGGGATAAGATAACTGTGCCTTCCAGCTGAGAACCATTAATTGCCAAAGACAGAAAAAAAGATACTACCTCGATCTTTTACTACACAGCAAATACAATTTATAGAGGGCTTCTAGTATGTAAGGTGGAATCAATATCCGTATCACTAAGCACTGGACACAAAAGGGAAGGTAAAATAAAAGCAAAACCAGAAAACAAGGCATCTGAAACTCAGTCATTTTCTGCTCATTTTCAGATATTAATTTGAATATATGGCTGTTATGTTTTCTAGATCTTGCCAAAGGTAGCTACATCTCATCCCTAAATTGTATGATTCCATTAAGGAAAAACAGCGGAAATGGTTTCTGACCCAGATGAAACTGCAGAAACAGGAATGGGTTCATCCTATCATCTCATTTATTGGCAACAAACATATAGACCGTGGTTCCTACACAGGGAGTGAGTTTCATCCCTTCAGGAAACTGAGGTTCAAAGAAGTGAAGTAACTTGCTCAAAGAGGTGGCAAAGCCAAGTCTCCTACCTGCCAGTCACTCTTTCTACTCAGCACACTGTAGTCCTGCACATAGCTGAACAAGATAGCTGCATGAGGAAAAGACAGGCAAAACCTAAAATAGCATCCTCGTCCACTGGATATCCAGTTTGTTTAAAACACATTTACATGAAAAAATATATGTAAAAGGCTGTGCTTTGTAAAACTGCTGCACAAGACACAAAGAACCAACAGGTGAGGCCAGGTGCAGTGGCTCAGGCTTGTAATCCCAGCAACGATGCTTCTCTTCAAACTAAGTATCATAAAACTATACATAACTTAAATATAAAAAGTACAGGCTTGGCGCGGTGGCTCACATCTGTAATCCCAGCACTTTGGGAGGCTGAGGCAGGCAGATCACCTGAGGTCAGGAGTTCCAGACCAGCCTGGCCAACGTGGTGAAACTCTGTCTACTAAAAATACAAAAATTAGCCGTGCATGGTGGTGGACGCCCGAAATCCCAGGTACTCCACAGGCTGAGCCGGGAGAATCACTTGAACCTGGGAGGCGTAGGTTGCAGTGAGCCAAGACTGCACCACTGCACTCCAGCCTGGGTGACAAAGCGAGACTGTCTCAAAAAAAAAAAGAAGAAGAAGAAAACAAAGCCATGATTCTAAATATAAATTATATAACCATATAAACTAATTTACACAAGTACACATATGAACAAAATGAAACATACCCTACGGGTCAATTTAAGGAGACAGAGAAATTCATAACCATAAAATTATTTCATGGCTTTTATTAAGAAATAAACATTCAAGATCAAGATGCCAACTAAAGAAAAAAAAAAAATACACAGAAACAATATAATTAATCACCATGAGAAATGAAAGAACGCTTATCCCCACTGCCAGGCAAAAAAATCTTCCTTCTAAAGCCATGATAACACCGAACACAAATTCAGGTGCTACTGTCATTCAAGTATATCTAGTTTTAGAACTGCTCTCAAAGAAATGAGTTGGTAAAAAGGAGGCCACTGGAGATTATAAAGAATGATGTAACATGATGGAAACTTTAGTTTTAGTTAGGTTAAACTGAAAACAGGATTTAGGAAAACAAAGTAGAGAAAAACTATAGATGACGACACAAGTTAAAAGGCTCCCATGTTAGTCTAGACAACAGGATGTTAGGTAATTGCTACCCACAAGTTTTCAGAAAAGGAATGAGCTAAGTAAACAGTGTAAGAAAGAGAGCTTCAAGAGGGCCATTTTTTCTACCCTTGCCTTTTCCCCTGAGCAATTCAGAAATACAATTCAGAGATACATGTCCTGCCCATGAGGTGGAGCCCCATGGGTCATAAAAGTCCACGGCCTGGGTCTCTTAGAACAAAGAGACAGTCCTCATTCAACCAGAAACTTGTCTAATGACAATGATAAACAACAACAACAATTCTATTGTTCATTTAGATGGTCTTTTATGGTTTGTAAAGTTTTAAAACGCAATGGAAAGTCATCTTCTGGAAAGATTTGGGGTTATTAGTTTATGTGATTGATAGAGCTATTTACTTATCCAAAAAAAAAAGTACACATATTTCATGTCACTGGGAGAAGAGCACGAACTAGAACTTGATGAGTTGAGCTTTCTAAAGGGTGGGAGAAGTCACGCGAGTCCTGCTTCCTCCGTGCCACCATCTAACTCCGAGACAGCCAGACATCTGGAACAGCCATACGGCGGGCCTTGGAAAAAAGACTACCACATAAGGTTTGCCTTATCCAGGACCTGTTCCAAGGCTGTTAAAAGTTCTATACACAAGTTCTGTTCTCCATAAAACTTCTGTTATACTTTGACAATGACCTTGCAGTATCTTCTGCTGTCATGATTGTTTTCAAGTTATGATCCTGTGTATAACCGTTACTATAGGCATATTTACCACTGAAACTCAGAAAAGCATTAAGAGCCAATCAAAACTAGCTGAAGTGTACTCACCTTGAAATGTATATGTGGGCTGGGCATGGTGGCTCACGCCTGTAATCCCAGTACTTTGGGAGGCCAAGGCGGGTGGATCACCTGAGGTCAGGAGTTCAAGACCAGCCTGGCCAACATGGTGAAACCCCGTCTCTACTAAAAATACAAAAGCTAGCCGAGCTTGGTAGCTCATCCCTGTAGTCCCAAGCTACTTGGGAGGCTGAGGCACGAGAATCACTTGAACCCGGGAGGCGGAGGTTACAGTGAGCTGAGATCATGCCACTGCACTCCAGCCTGGGCAACAGAGTGAGACTTGGTCTCAAAAAAAAAAAAAAAGTCTGTAACATTAATTGCAAAAAATGAGGGTCATGGCCTTTAATTCTAAGATATTCAGACAGTGGGTTTTTTTGTATGTGGCGTTTGGGTTTCTGTTTTTCAGAGTATTTTGTGTGGCAGACAGTGTCTTTTATAAGACAGTCTGAGGTCAGCATCCCCAAGGTCTTGAAAAAGATACAATCTCATGAAGAATTATATTTTCAATTCAAGAACTTTCAATTTAACATTCAACACACCACTGAACAAATAACATATACTCAATAATTATACAATTAAATTATCTGGTCCACACTGGAGATAGTTCAAGGTAGGCTAGTGAAAATTAGGCAATAGAGCTGTTGAGATTTAATAGTAAGTCAAAAAGATTTTTAGAAGTCTTTTTTTTTTTTCTATTTTCTGTCAGTTTTCTGATAAATGTAGCTTTTGGAGAAATTTCTGAAGTTATCTGGTACAGAAGGGTAACTGTTCTGACTTCTCAAGAGTTCATTCATATTAGATCTGAACCCCTAAAATATAGTTTTACATTTTAAACTGGCTAGCAAAACAGAGCAGTCATATGCTTCGATCACTTTCCTCAAGTGTGCCATTTAACTCACAGCATTTGTAGCTTTAGTATTTCTTATGGTTCCACAGAAACCTGGAGTATATTATTTTGCTCTGCATTTTTGACTATTACTTCTTTCTTCTTTGTAATTCAATCTGTAAAGACTTAAATCCTAACATACTGAGCTACAACACAAGCACAAATTTAGTCATAATATCTACTCACAAACATGTAGAACATGTATACCTGCAGACACATATGCATGCCTTATATGGTACTTAACTCTTTAAATGTTTTTAAATTACACACTCTAAAAACAATAAAATAGATACATAAAGATAAAATAGTACCATAATGTTCTCTAGTTTAAATTAGCTTCCAAGGAGGAGATTTTTAGATAAATATTTCATAAGCATTTAATATAACTGAACTCAAATTACTTCAGCCTTAACAAGTATATTATTTAATGTTTTGCAAATGTACGAGACCCTCAATTTGATTAATATTAAATCTATTATAGCTAGTTAATAACATTCTGAATTCCAATTAAATATATTGGTGTCGGGTTTAGAAATATAAATCAAACCACTCCCGAGATACAAATTATAACCACTAAAGATTTTCTACATGCTGATGAAACCTCTTAGCCTTCTCAACATACATTTCTAGATTCTAATTCTCCATAAAATTAACTGGTCAAATTTTTCTTGGAAGGTGATTCTAGTTTTGTTTGTTGTTGCTGTTGAATAACTACTGCCAAATGCATGAATTTTACTCCCAATAACTAACTTTCTAGCAGCTACTAGCTCTCCTTCTGTTAAGATTATATAATGCGCAACTTCAGCAGCTTTTCCCTGAAAACCGCTTTAAAGCAAAGGACAGGTAAAAAAAAAAAATTTGAACATTAAGAATGTGGTTTAAAAACAAATGGCGAAGTATAATAAACTAAAACGCTTACCCAAAGGTTTTGGAAAACATTTTCCTTTCAGAAGAAACCAATGAATACAAATTAGCTTGAGGATAATGTTTTTGCCAACTAAGCCTCAACCCTTATCCTGTCTTTTTTTTTCCCCCACAAGTACTTCTGAAACAAACTGGTCTAAAATAAAGGTCACGTCTAAATACAGATAAATTTCTAAGTCTTCAAAAATTAAAGAGACACTCATGTTCATAGCAGCATCATTTACAATAGCCAAAAGGTGGACAGCAACCCAAGCATCCACTGATGAGTGAATGGATAAACAAAATGTGGCACACATATATATACACACACACACACACACACACACACACACATATGCAATGGAATATCATTCAGCCTGAAAACAGAAGGAAATCCTGTCACATGCTACAACACGGATGAAACTTGAGGACATCAAGTAAAACAAGCCAAACACAAAAAGACAAATACTATATGATTCCACTTAGGTAAGATACTTAGAGTAGCCAAACTCACAGGGACAAAAAGTAGAACAGTGGTTACCGTGGCTGGAGGAAGAGAAAGGGGTTGTCACTTAACAAGTAAAGAGTAAAGAGTTTCAGTTTTGCAAGATGAAAACAGTTCTAGAGATTGGTTGCATGATAATGTGGATGTACTTAACACTACTGAAATAAGGCCAGGCGCGGTGGCTCACGCCTATGATCCCAACACTTTGGGAGGCTAAGGCAGGCAGATCACTTGAGGTCAGGAGTTCGAGACCAGCCTAACCAACATGGTGAAACACCATCTCTACTAAAAATACAAAAATTAGCTGGGCATGGTGGTGTGTGCCTATAATGTCAGCTACTTGGGAGGCTGAGGCACAAGAATTGCTTGAACCCAGGAGGTGGAGGTTGCAGTGAGCCGCGATTGTGCCACTGCACTTCAGCCTGGGCAACAGAGCAAGACTCCATCTCACACACACACACACACACACACACACAAAACACATTATTGAACTATATACTTAAAATGGTTATAATGATAAATTTTATGTCTATTTTAACACAATTAAAAAATTTTTTAATATTAAGGGCAGAGTTCTAATTCCAGGGGTGGTAGAATAGCTTATATCAGACTAACCTTCCTATAGAAAATAATTTGGAAATCTGGAAAAAATATTAAAAAACTATAGATGTTCCTCACCTTATGATGGAGTTGCATCCTAATAACACCCCCATCCCACTCCACAAAAGTAAAAAAATCATAATCTGAACTATCATAAATCAGGAACCATCTGTACATAAAAGCACTGAGAGCAACCAAACTTAGCAATTAGAAGGGAATCTATTATTGAAAGAAAGGAATGGCACTAGGTAAGATCCATGTTTACACACAGCTTTTCCCTACAGGCAACAGCAGTCTTAGAGGTACAGGCAGTAAACTGGAAGAGAAGGTCTTTTTTTTTTTTTTTTTTTTTTAAATATATCAGGAAACAGATTTAAGAGTTGCCAGGGCTGCTGAAAATAAAGCCAAGAAATAAACGCCATGAAATCTAAGTACAGATTCTCAAACTCATTGCCAACTGTGAACTACACATGTATAATTGTCAACTGTGAACTACACACGTAAAATTGTCAACTGTGAACTACACATGTATAGGGGTAAGACGACAGGAGACCAGTGGAAAGCAACAGCCGGAAGACTCAAAGACCTGAGCAGATACTCCAGCTACTGTCCACCGGGGAGACAGAGTTTGGAGCTGGAATTCCACTAATGGTGTTGGGCTTTTCATTGCAACTGTGGACAGGCCATGAACCAGAGGAGTTAAGTCTATGTCCCCAGACTGAGGGATTCACTTTAGTTAAGGACAAAATCCAAACACACCCATCCTAAGAAAATGTATAGAAAACCAAGTATCTTCAAGGTGATCAACCATCAATTAAACTGTATACTAAAAAACTCTTCAGAGGAAGACAACAGAATCTAGAATGTCTAAAAAGCAGCATCCACATTGTCCAGTATACAATAAAAAACAACTAGACATCAGAAGAAACCCCCAAAAAGTGACATCTAGTCAAGAGAAAAAGCCATTAACAGAAACCAACATCAAGATAGCCCGGATGTTGGAATTAGCATGAAAGAACTTTAAAGCAGCTACTACAAAATATGTTCAAGAAAGTAAAAATAAAAATGTCATAATAATTGACAGATGAGAGAATCTCAGCAGAGAAGCAAAAATTACAGAAACAACAACAAGAAAAAAGAACCAAATGGAAATTCTAGACATGAAAAGCACAAAATGTGCAATAAAAATTTCACTGGATGCACTTAACTACAGATTGGAGATGAGACAGAAAAAAAAACTGGTGAACTTGGAAAAAAAATCATCATCATCCTATCTATCTAAAGAACAGACAGGAAGAAAAGACTGGTAAATTGGACTTTATCAAAATTGAAAACATCCACTCAAAGACAGCATTAAGAAAACAAAAGGCAATTTACAAACTAGGAGATAAATTCTCTCTATCTGTATCTAACAAAAGACATGAATCCAGATATTTTAAAAACTATAAATAAATTTAAGTTTAAAAAAGAAAGACTCGAATAGACACATCACAAATACAAATCTGAAAATTGTCAATAACACATGAAAAGGTGTTTAATATCATAGTCAGTACGGATACATAATTTCAGGCCACATTAAGATACACCCATCAGAATGGCTAAAAGAGGAACAAAACAACAGCAAATGGTGGTGGTAACATGAAACAACCGGAACTCTCATAAATTGTTCGTGAGAGTCTAAAAAGATACAATCATTTTGGAATACTGTTTGGTAATTTATTATAAAGTTAAACATACAACTATCGTATGGCTCAGCAATTCTACTGCTAGATATTTATCCAAGAGAAATAAAAATGTATGTCCACTGAAATACTTGTTGATAGCAACTATTGACTAACTTTCCAAAACTTAGAAATAACCCAAATGTCCAACAGGAGAAAGGATAAACATATTGTGATAGCTGGATCAGTGTAATGGAATACCACCCACCCAAAAGTAACAAAGAATAAACTGATACACACAATATGGATGAATCTCGAAAACATTATGCTGAGTGAAAGAAGCCAGGCATAAAAGAATACACACTGTATGGTTCCATTTCCATAAACTTTTAGAAGAGGCAAAACGAAGTGATACCAAGAAGGGTCGGTGTTGATCAAAGGGGAGCATGAGGCAAATTTTCTAGAATGATGGAAATGTACTCTATTTTGAATGAGGTGGTTATACAGTTATGCACATTTATGAAAATTACTGAACTGTATAATTAAGATTTGTACATTTCAAAGTATGTAAATTTTACCTCAATAAAAGCAATTAAGAATAAATCCTGCACATTTTTTTTGAGATGGGGTCTCATTGTGTTACCCAGACTGGAGTGCAGTGGTGCAATCCAGGCTCACTGCAAATCTCTGCCTTTTGGGCTCAAGCAGTCCTCCCACTTCAGCCTTCCAAGTAGCTAGGACTGCAGGCATGTGCCAACATTCCTAGTTAATATTTATATTTTTTGTAGAGACTGAGTTTCACCATGTTACCAGGCTGGACTCCTGGGCTCAAGCAATTCACCCACCTCAGTCTCCCAAAATGCTAGGATTACAGGCATGAGCCACCACACCCAGCCAATCCTATACTCTAAAATCGTGATTATGAGATTATGAATAATAGCTAAATTTTAAATCCAGTAAGCTTTATATGTCATTGTACTTTAACTACTAATAGAAATATTTTTAAAAATTTAATTATGTCCCCAAAGGTCTAAAATTGTATGAATCCACACAATTTCAAACTGTTTCTGTACTGATATAGTACTCCCATTTTCAGATTTTGATATGGTGATTTTTGTGAACTATGATGAGTAAAACTTATGTATGTACCTATCACTTATTCAGTTCTCTTAACGTCATGTCTATCATCATGTATTCACCTGAAAAACTCATGGCTTGTTTTCTGAAAATTAACTAAAACTGTCCCTGTTTTTAGAAATTTGATATTTAAAATCTTTCTTAAACCTTAATTTGATCCTCAAAATATATTATCTTTTAAAATTTTAATATTTAAAAGCACACTTATTTATTCCCACTCTCAGACATAGCCATATTTTACCTTCCACCACCCCGCTTCTGCCTTCTTCAATACAAGCTTCATTGCATGTTCATTCCTCTGAAAGACTACTAACACTTAGTTGGGTTTAACTGGTTTGTCTGTGAGTGAGCCTGAGTCTGTCTATCCCCAAAATGCTGTCTCTAGGTTGTAACTAGAAGAAAAAAAAATTCCTAAAACCCATTTTAGAAAAGAGAGAAGAGATTTGTGCTTCATATGATGGAACTAGCTCTGCATGGCTGGCTAGTTTCATATGATCTGGAAATTCCTACTCAACAAATGTGTAAATCCCTTACATGCGGACAAAACATGGATGTATTTAGTCACCAAATACAAGCTCACGAAGAAAAAATTCCTAATGCTACATGCAGACAAGAAGAATAAATTTGCTGGAGATTATTATTTTCCTCTTAGAACATAATGAATTGCTTTACATGGTAATTACATACTCTCATTTAATCCTTACCTTCCTTCAGAGCTTTATCCATATTATGAGAAATTACTACCCTTCTAGACTGAGCTGATTCATGCCAGTTTCCATACACAGGACTCTGAAACGAAAAGAAAAAAATACAAAGCAGATTACTGAATGAATAAATCACATATAAAAACAAAATCAAAGGTATGAAATGCCATCTAAACAAGCATTAAGATAAGGCTTAACGAATAATAGAAGTTTTTCCACAAAAGTAAATAAATGCTTAAGGTTAAAATTTTTTGGAAAAAAAAATTAAGGAAGGATTTTCCCTACCAGATATCAAAACAGTATAGTGACTGTATAGGAATAAATAAATCAACACAATGGTAGAGAGTACACAAACTGATGTAGCTATATATGTGCAAATTAAGAACATAATTTTCTTTAAAAAACTGAAATTAATGATAAAAATCACACACTATTCAGTAAATGATGTTGGAATAATTTGATACTCACATGGGAATAAAAGGTTACGGTCTTACACTTTGCATATAAATAACTCCAAAAAGATTAAGCAGCTAAACATGTTTTAAACTAAAAAAGAATTAAGAGGAAATAAGGGAGCAGCTTTTTATAATCTTGGAATGGAAAAGGCTTCTCTAAAATAAAACACAAAATCCAAATGGTATGAAAGGGGGAAAAAAACGACAAATCTGACTACCTAAAATACAAAATTCTTGTTTCACAAAAGATGATGCAAACGAAATATAAATGATAGACTAGGAGACAATATCTATAACATGTGTAACAAAGAAATATTATTACATACAGACTCCAAAAATAAGAAAAATAACTCAAAAGAAAACCAAGCAAAGAAGTTGAAAGGGAAATCATAAAAGATAAACAATGACCAATAAATGTATGACAAAAAAATGCAATCCCCTTTTTTATTAGAGGAATGCAAATTAGAGCAACGAGACACCATCAGACTGCCAAGGCAGAGGAAAGGACTCACGTATCTAATGTTGACAAAGACACAGGGAAATGGTTGTTTTCATATATTGTTGGGGGAAATATCTATTTCTACAAGCTTTTAAGAAGGCAACTGAGCCACATATGTCAAAATTTTAAAGGACTTTTTTGAGTCTCACATGTTGCCCAGGCTGGAGTACAGTGGTGCTCATTGCAACCACTCAGCTCACTGCAACCTCCGCCTCCCAGATTCAAGCACTTCTCCTTAGCCTCCAGAGTAGCTGGGACTTCGGGCGCACAACACCACACCCAGCTAATTTTTTATTTCTAGTAGAGACGGATTTTCACCATGTTGGCCAGGCTGGTCGGGAACTCCTGACCTCATGTGATCACCTGCCTCGGCCTCCCAAAGTGCTGGGATTATAGGCGTGAGCCACCGCACCTGGCCTAAAGGACTTTCTATTCTGCATTGCCACTCCTAGGACTCTGCCCAACAGAAATATGAAAAAGTATAAGGAATTTTACTGCTATATTAATTATAGGGGCAAAAAAATTGGAAGTAACGCAAGTTTTTATATATATGTCAATAGACAAAGAGTCAAATAAATTATGGTATACCATTAAAAAGATATATATATACCTTCATGGAAAGTTTTCTATGATGGGAAAATGTCTGCAAGCACAAACACTTTTAAAAGTGGTTTCCTCTAGGCCAGAGGTACAGAATTTTAAGTCTATGTGTGTCTGTATAACAGCAAGTGATGTTAAAAAAATAAATAAATAACTGTATAAAGATACTACTTTGGGCTGGGTGCAGTGGCTCACACTTATAATCCTAGCACTTTGGGAGGCCGAGGCTGGCAGATCACTTGAGGTCAGGAGTTTGAGTCCGCCTGGCCAACACAGTG
>NW_012106697.1:5799847-5802068 GCF_000951045.1 Mandrillus leucophaeus | reverse complement strand
TCTTCCTAGTTACGGATCTACTACCTCTTGCCATGTGTCTGTTTATTTCTTTTATCTCTCTACTTCATACTTACATGTAACCTACAAACATGTTTGTCACTACTGACTACATCTGAATAAGGCCTTTCGTCTATTTAATGATAAAACGGTGGTTTCTCTAAGACCTAGGGGAAGAGGGGAATGGTGAGCTAATGTTTAAAGGGTATAGAGTTTCAGTTTGGTGGGGGGGTTGTTTTTTGATAAGGTCTCACTCTGTTACCCAGGCTGGAGTGCAGTGGTGCAATCTTGTCTCACTGTAGCCTCGATCTCCTGGCTCAAGCAATCCTTCCACCTCAGCCTTCTGAGTAGCCAGAACTACAAGTGTGTGTCTCTGTGTGTTTCGCTATGTTTTAAGTTTTTTGTAAAGATGGGAGTTTCACCATGTTGCCCAGGTTGGTCATGAACTCCTGGCCTCAAGCGATCCTCCCACCTAGGCCTCCCAAAGTGCTGGGATTACAGGCACGAGTCACCGTGCCTAGCAGAGTTTCAGTTTTACAAGATGAAAACAGTTATGGAGATAGATGGTAGCAATGGTTGCATAACATTGTAAATGTATTTAATATCACTGAACTGTATACTCAAAAATGGTTTAGATAGCACATTTTATAAGTATTTTACCACAATAAAAATCAAATTGCAGGGGAGATGGGTTTATGAGAATAATGTTTTCTATTTCAGCTCTATTTAAGCAAAACCCCTACCTATTATTCTTTCAATCTGATTTTCCAATCTGGTTCTGAAGTTCCCACACCCTACCCGCTAGGAGTCACCGGCCCTTACTAGAAAGAAAACAGTTCTTTGTTCCTATCCCATCCCCATAGCCTGATGGAGAATCTGTAAGCCAGGAGAACAGGAAAGAGAAAAAAAACACCTCATGGGCCAAAAATAACTGGGTTACTATGTGCAATGTTGTGATACGTATCGGGTTTCATCCAGGGTTCCTGGCTCCTAACTCCCACAGCCAGTCTTTTGCTCCAGGCTATTGTTATAATGTTGGGTGTGTCTGGCCTGGAGGCCTCTGCCTTTTTTCTGTCCTCCTTCCACTCTCAGGGTCCCCTGCCTCTCTGGCTGTGGGTCTTAAGACCTTCCCATCAGAGAGTCCCACTCTATACTATAGAGGAAGGCAAGCTCCAGAGGAGGGCTCAGTGAGTTTCAGGACAGCTGAACATGTGAGGTTCCTGCAGGGTGGTGCCCAGGAAGGGCACGAAAGCTCCGCACCCTTCCCCCATCCCTCACCATAGCATTTCTTCATCTGTATCCTTTGCAATATCTTTTACAAAAAAACAGTAAATGTAAGTAAGCGTTTCCCTGAGTTCTGTGAGCTGTTCGAGCAAATTAACTGAACCCAAAAGGGGGTCATGGGCACCTCAAATTGAAGCTGGTTGGTCAGAAGTTCCAGAGGCCCAGACTTACAGACCGATGTTGGGGGTGGGGGGTTGAGGGCTCTTGGGGACTGAGCCTCGCTTAACCTATGGGCTCTGACACCAGGTAGATTGTGCTGGAACAATTAGAGGGCACCCTGCTGGTGTCTGCTGCTTGGTGTGTGGGGAAAAAACACCCACACATTTTGTCACAAAAATCTTCTATGTTTATGTTTGCTGTGGTACAAAAGTAGAGGAAAAACAGTTTTCTGTACACATTCTGCATGGAAATTCCTTTTTACGGATTTACTATTTATAAAGCCAGAATCTCCTCATGTCTGAATGAGTAGCCACTACATATTCTATTTCTTTCAGGTCAAAAGGGTAGAATCCACTAATCATTTTCCCCAAGATGAAATTTCAGAAAAAAAGAGAAAGAAGGTAATGAAAATTCAACAAATTTAAAACATGAATAAATTCCTGTGGCTCTGAGGACAACCAAGCAATAATTGTCTTCATTCTCCTATTTATAGGTTTGAAAAAAAGGAACTTCACAAGGCACATTTCCCCAAAGACTTGTTCTATTATGCTAGCATAGGCCTCAGGTAAAGACAACCTCTTCCTGACAATCATCTTCCTAAAATGCCTGTTTTAGGAAAGAGGAAAGAAAACACATGTTCAAAATACACTCACAAAGGATAACTGATAATCTTCAGTATCCCAGTCCAGAAATTAGGACTGGGTACTCTACTCTTGCTTTAAGTTTTCAGTATCCATATCACAATATTAACTCATAAAAGCTCTTGGTGAAACAGACCACT
>NW_012106697.1:5795666-5797732 GCF_000951045.1 Mandrillus leucophaeus | reverse complement strand
CATGTGATCACCTGCCTCGGCCTCCCAAAGTGCTGGGATTATAGGCGTGAGCCACCGCACCCGGCCTAAAGGACTTTCTATTCTGCATTGCCACTCCTAGGACTCTGCCCAACAGAAATATGAAAAAGTATAAGGAATTTTACTGCTATATTAATTATAGGGGCAAAAAAATTGGAAGTAACGCAAGTTTTTATATATATGTCAATAGACAAAGAGTCAAATAAATTATGGTATACCATTAAAAAGATATATATATACCTTCATGGAAAGTTTTCTATGATGGGAAAATGTCTGCAAGCACAAACACTTTTAAAAGTGGTTTCCTCTAGGCCAGAGGTACAGAATTTTAAGTCTATGTGTGTCTGTATAACAGCAAGTGATGTTAAAAAAATAAATAAATAACTGTATAAAGATACTACTTTGGGCTGGGTGCAGTGGCTCACACTTATAATCCTAGCACTTTGGGAGGCCGAGGCTGGCAGATCACTTGAGGTCAGGAGTTTGAGTCCGCCTGGCCAACACAGTGAGACCTCGTCTCTACTAAAAATACAAAAATTAGCTGGGCGTGGTGGCGGGCACCTGTAATCCCAGCTACTCGGCAGGCTGAGGCATGAGAAGAGCTTGAACCCAGGAGACGTAGGTTGCAGTGAGGTGAGATCTCGCCACTGCACTCCAGCCCAAGTGAGAGAGCAAGACTCTGCCTGGGGGGTGGGGAGGGAAGATACTATTTGGCATTTTTTTTCTTTTTTTTCTTAAAGGAGAGACTATAGAATTAAAACCTCACTATCTGTCTAGTGAGACTACATTAAAAAGAAGATTTTTTTACTTGATCACATATCACAGTAATCAAAAGCATGTATAACATAATTGGGGTCTACTTATTGGTTTGGAAGGAAAAAATTGCAGAACATTTTTTTTTCAGGTGAGAAATATTACAAGTTCTTGACCAGCACTGCCACATGACTTGGAGATCTAAAAGGCTAATGCTACTGTCACCCTCATCCTACAAACCAGTGTGGAGAACCACTTTGTTCTCAAGCAGAGGCCAGACCAGCACAGATGCAATCAATCCCACAGCCCCAGGCCACCCAACTGAGAGTGGAGAATTTCCAGTCCTTGATTAGTCTCATGCTATCTACAATCAAGTGCCAAGGATGTCATCCCTGTTCGTGCTTGCTGTTATTAAAAACAAACAAAAGTCTTCTGGCGACCTTATAAAAAAAGAGGAAAAAAAGACAGATTCAAGATTTCTTAGTGGAATTTTTTTTTTTAAACCGTAAGATGTACATGTTGCACCCAAGAAAGAAAAGACATTCCTTTATGCTCAAATTAACATATAGCATTCAATATTTTCCCAAGGAATTTTTTAAAAATCTTAATCATAATCACATATAGACAGACATTTAATGCATAAAAGAAAATCATGTGACCTTTTAAAACTATTTTCTAGTTTCTGGGTAGCTCTCTATGAAATTAAATACATGGTCTAGATTTTATTGAAATTTTAACATTTTTCATTTGATTCACAGAAGAAAAAAAAATGGAGGAAATGAGGAATTTTCAAATTCTACTGCTTTTAAAACATCAGGCAGATATTTAAACAACTTACGAATTTTGGGGGTAATATTTAATTGAGTTAAATGCTTTCAGAGGTCTACACTGCTAAATAATTTTAATCACAACTTCTCAATGCTTTGGCAAATAGTTAAATGAACAATACTGATCAAATGACAAAACCAAAGCCAAAAAACTTTTTAAAGAAGTTCCTGGCTGGTGGCAGTGGCTCACGCCTACAATCCCAGCACTTTGGGAGGCAGAGGCGGATGGATTACTCGAGGTCAGGAGTTTGAGGCCAGCCTGGCTAACATGGTGAAACCCCATCTAAAACTTAAAAAATTAGCCAGGCTTGGTGGCAGGCACCTGTAGTCCCAGTTACTCAGGAGGCTGAGGAAGGAGGTCTGACTAAGCCCAGGAGATGAAGGCTGCAGTAACCCATGACTGTACCACTGCATCCAGCCTGGGCAATATAGCAAGACACTGTCTCAAATAAACAAACAAACAAACAA
>NW_012106697.1:5790243-5792631 GCF_000951045.1 Mandrillus leucophaeus | reverse complement strand
TAATATATGTGACAATGCGCATACGTTTTATCAATAAACCCTTTTCTGAATATATGTCAGCTTTCTGTTTACTCCGGAGTACCAGCCATAATGTGCTCAAACTATCTTTGTGTCAAGGCTACAGAAACCCTCTTATGAGGAAACAACATCCAGAGAGAAGCCAGGCAGAGAAACCTGAGTACTCAGACACCAGGAGCAACTGAACAACCAGGAACTCCCTGGAATCCAGCCAATATACACACCTCATTGTCCGCTGTTTTTAAGTAGGACACTGCTCACTGGCAGCCAGAACAGCCAACCTGTAACTCGCCATTTTTTTCATGCCTATTACCTGGCCTTCTCAAATAAACAAGTGCTCTTGCCTCCACTACATACATTTAAAAGTTTAATGTATTTTTGGTGCTATTTTGTAAAGGGGAACAGTTGTACAGAGTTCAAGGGGTGACAAGTGTAATATCCTATAAAGCTACTGAAATGGTTCATCTTATAAAAGCAAACACAAACTCCCCAAAAGTCATCATTAACCGCATGGAGCCGTCACATGGCTGAGTCTCTCCAAGTATACTCAGCATCTGACGATCTACTGGGATCTCATGACTGATACTCTCATTCTTAAACTATGATATTCTCAAAACCAGGACCTCTTTCAAAACAATGATATTCTGCCTCAGCCTCAAAGACTAATTTATTCCAAACTAAAGAAATGAAGAAAATAGGCATATCCCTCCTCAGAAGGATGAGAAGGGACTAAGAAACTTGAAAGGTCAGCTACACCTAATATGACTAAGATTCTGACAAAAGATCGTCACATGAGCCATAGTGTCATTCCCCACCTGGAAGGCAAGCAGTCATGTTAAGAGGAAGAACACAGGCTCCCACGGCAGGCGGGCTCCGCTCTGCCATTTACTAATGTGGGTCCTTGACCCAGCCACTCTCCTCTCTAGCTTGCTTTTTATGTGGGCTAATATGCCTCAAGATGATCAAATAAATAATATCAGGGATCTAAAAAAAGATGATAGGGGCCTGAAAAGAATTCTAAATGTGTAAAGGGGATTGCAACAACTGTGCTGCTAGGTGCTCTAAATTTTTTTTTTTTGAGACGGAGTCTCTCTCTGTAGCCCAGGCTGCAGTGCAGTGGCACGATCTCGGCTCACTGCGACCTCCACTTCGAGTTCAAGTGATTCTCCTGCCTCAGCCTCCTGAGTAGATGGGACTACAGGTACGTGCCACCATGCCCAGCTAATTTTTGTATTCATAGTAGAGTCAGGGTTTCTCCATGTTGGCCAGGCTGGTCTTGAACTCCTGACCTCAGGTGATCCGTCCACCTTGGCCTCCCAAAGTGCTGGGAGTACAGGCAAGAGCCACCAAATCCGACCTAATTTTTTTTTCCCCAACAACAAAAAAAATGAAAGTTATGAATTTTGGATGATATCTTCAACTAATTCAATGTTATTACAAATTCTGCAGGCTGCCACTGTTTGGGCTAAACTTCGAGCCATGTTCAAGCCGTGGGTGTCTAGTCTGTAATGGCTGCTCTCACAAAGCTCTTAGCAAAGCACCCACCAGACGGTATCTATCACAAATACAACTCAAAATGTTACCAACTTTCAACAAATCCAAAGTTGGTTGATAGATGGGTTTTCTAAAGGCACAGGAATGGCAGAAATAAAGGCAAGGAGAGGTTGAAAAGTTAAGCAACCAGGAAGACACAGCATAACAGAGCACATAATTCTTGAAGTACTTTTTGCCTTTGAGGATATGCTTTACAGAGAAGAAAGTGCACATTTCCTGGAGATGTTTTGCTATGATGTAAAGCATTTAAATATCCGAACAAAACCTGGTTTGACAGTTTCCTGAGCTGCGCTTTTATTATGCTGAACCGTAAACTAAAGAATATCTTACTTTCCTTATCAAAAAAACCCAGAACATTGTTAACATGATACTGAGAGGTTATCATTTAGGGAGATTGTATTAACAGAAAATAGTGGTTTTGTGTCTTTTTTTCCCCTCTTAATCAAGCACAATTTCTACTTTAGATATAGGAAGGAGCAGCTATTCTTTAAAATTCAACCTACAAGTTTTCTCATATTACTGTTTTTCTGAATTTCAAAGATGCTATAATTTCTTTTTAAACTGTTACTTCCAATTATATAAACAGCAGAGATACATTCTCTGTTATAGATGTAAGGAATTAAACTGACTCATAATGATCCAGATGATCACTAATACCATTTTGGTATACTTCCTTCTTCTCAGTGATTCCAACACTTACTATGTAACCTTGGGCAAGTTACTTTTCCATAGCTCACTTTCCTCATATGTAAAATAGAGATAACAATAGTACCTATCTCACAAAATTGATATGAGCGTTAACACACACCAAGTACT
>NW_012106697.1:5784171-5790193 GCF_000951045.1 Mandrillus leucophaeus | reverse complement strand
GAAGACACAGCATAACAGAGCACATAATTCTTGAAGTACTTTTTGCCTTTGAGGATATGCTTTACAGAGAAGAAAGTGCACATTTCCTGGAGATGTTTTGCTATGATGTAAAGCATTTAAATATCCGAACAAAACCTGGTTTGACAGTTTCCTGAGTTGCGCTTTTATTATGCTGAACCATAAACTAAAGAATATCTTACTTTCCTTATCAAAAAAACCCAGAACATTGTTAACATGATACTGAGAGGTTATCATTTAGGGAGATTGTATTAACAGAAAATAGTGGATTTGTGTCTTTTTTTCCCCTCTTAATCAAGCACAATTTCTACTTTAGATATAGGAAGGAGCAGCTATTCTTTAAAATTCAACCTACAAGTTTTCTCATATTACTGTTTTTCTGAATTTCAAAGATGCTATAATTTCTTTTTAAACTGTTACTTCCAATTATATAAACAGCAGAGATACATTCTCTGTTATAGATGTAAGGAATTAAACTGACTCATAATGATCCAGATGATCACTAATACCATTTTGGTATACTTCCTTCTTCTCAGTGATTCCAACACTTACTATGTAACCTTGGGCAAGTTACTTTTCCATAGCTCACTTTCCTCATATGTAAAATAGAGATAACAATAGTACCTATCTCACAAAATTGATATGAGCGTTAACACACACCAAGTACTATAACAATGTCTGACCAAAATAAGTTATTGGTAACTTTTTCATTTGTACACTTTTTAAAAGAAATTGGGATCATGGTATATACACAACTTTGTATCTGGCTTTTTACACTCAGTACTTTATCATGAATATCTTTTATAATAATAAAAGACTCAATGTTTTGAATAGCTTATACCATAATTTATTCTCTTACTCTATATTCAGTTTGTCTCCACCTTTTTTTTTCTATTTCAAACAAAAAATGTTGCCACTGTTATGCTACTGGTACCACCAAAAATGTTCTAAAACATACTAAAAGCATCTATAAAATATATAGCTGGATTTGGACTCTGACTTAATTCAAAAGATTAAATGCCTCAAGAATTTTCTTTTGTTTCACAGGGGAGTCTTTTTTTCCTTCCAGTCAGGGTCTCACTCTGTTGCCCAGGCTGGATGGAGCACAGTGGCACAGTCATGGCTCACTACAGCCTCAAACTCCTGGCTACTATAGGGGATCGGTCAGGGTGGTAGAAAAAGTTATAAAAAGTTATAGGGAAAGATGCAAACCTTCTTGGAAGGCCAGGAGGTTTTGCAAAGCTGAAGGCAGCTAATTCTCTTACCCTGAGGCAGAAGGTGAGAAGTAGATGCAAGGGAATGGAGGGGAATTTATCTAGGTAAGTTTATTTACTTATGTTGTCCAGAAGCTGACCTTAGATTGTCTGCACACAACACTGCTCCCTGCAAGGGGGGACAACAATGTTAATTACCCACAGATTATGTTGGCTCCAGGCCTTTGTCATTAAATCTGTACTGAATATATACAAGCAGCTTTGGCTTATCAGGACTGCACGGTCTTTTCGGCCCCTAGTGCCAGCAGTACCCTAGCCACACTCACGCAAAATACCTGCATCTGCATATTCATTTCATCTGGCTCGGCCAGAGTCTGCACGACAGACTCAGCAGGGCTCAAGCAATCCTCCCACCTCAACCTCTCAAAGAGCTGTGACTACAGGCGTGTACACCAATCCCAGCTAATTTTTTATTTTTATTTTTTTTGTAGACACAGGGGTCTCACTATGTTGCCCAAGCTGGTCTTGAACTTGTGTCCTCAAGCAATCCTCCCACCTTGACTTCCCAAAATGTTGGGATTATAGTTGTGAGCCACTGCAACTGGCCAAAAGGGGAGTCTTCTATCAGCTGAGAAGAAACTGAAGGAACAAAGGAGAGAATGGGGTCGGGGGTGAGGTACTCTGAGCTTTTCTGGCCTTGAAGCACAAATTATGCATAGGTGAACTGGAAAAATCCCTTTTCAGGGATTTTTTTGAATCCCTGAAAAGGGATTTTGGCAACCTAAACCATGTCTTTTAGGTTTGGCCAACCCTAAACCATGTCCCTTGAAAGCCCAGGTCCTCTGAGCAGGGCACCTCCAGAAGGAGAACTGAGTAATGAACAAGAGAGGCCGTGTGAAGGCACAGGTCAGGGCCTTCTATCCCCGAGGGGTACTTAGTAAGATCAACACAGCTTCCAAAAGCCTACATCTGTATCCTGATTTTACTTCACATGAACATAGAGGAAGATGAATGTCAGATTAGATCAGAAGCTTCTGTAGCTTATTACACCATGTATCAAAGGATGTTTTGCGTCCAGGCCAAAGGCCAACCATGCCTATATGCATCAAATGTATGATTCAGGTTCTGTTTATACTTCCATAATGAAAGACAATTATGTGTTAAGATAGATCCAGAGACTACATCCTATGAAGGGATATGAAACCATTAGATCTTTTCTCTGAACAAATACGAAATTAAAATGTGCTTCCCACTGGGGCATAATCCCCTTCTTATTACTATGACAAAAGCATATTCCATCACATTAGAGTGGCAAAAGCACTCAGCTAAAACCCAGAATAAATGAGACTGCAGTTGCTTCTTCCCCATTAACTTGCTGGACTATAATGAACATGTCCACCTTTCTGAAAGTCACGTCAATGTAAAATAATAATGCCTGCACTATTTACATTAATGAATTATTATGCATTTGAAGAAGGATAATATGCATGTAAAAGTGCTTTAACAATTATAAAGCAGTTCACAGATACAGGTTCCTATTATGGTTCCAAAAGTCATAGTCTAAACTTTTTAACAATGTTAATTACCTTTCTGAAAAATGATTATAGTTATATTACATGGGATTGATGTTATGACCTCCCATGCTGTCATATTTTACTTTCATAGCAAATTCCTTTCGTAATGTGTCCTGCTGATTAACCTGCTTTCTAAAAGAAAAATAAGTATTAACACAAAGGCAAAATCTTTATTAACTGATCAATAGAAGTAGATTTTGAGGTCAGTTAATAATACTTAGGCTGTTTTTGGGCCCAGTGGCTCACGCCTGTAATCCCAGCACTTTGGGAGGCCAAGGCAGGCAGAATACGAGGTCAGGAGATGGAAACCATCCTGGCTGACATGGTGAAACCCCATCTCTATTAAAAATACAAAAAAATTAGCCAGGCATGGTGGCGGGCTGAGGCATGGTGTGAACCCGGGAGGCGGAGCTTGCAGTGAGCCGAGATCACGCCACTGCACTCCAGCCTGGGCAACAGAGCCAGACTCAGTCTAAAAAAAATAATGATAATAACAATAATAATAATACTTAAGTTGTTTTTCCATTCAATTGGAAGAATTAGATTCATGGGGAGAAAAAAGAGCTTTATCTCTAATTTCTAAGATTCAAATCTGAAGATCTTTACAAAACATACTCCATTTGATTACAAGAGAAATTTAAGTATATTTCAAATCAGACAAACACTTGAAAATTGAAATCAGAACATGTACTTGAAAACATACAGGCAGATAGCGGTTTGACTAAATTGGCAAGTAGAGAACGAATAGAGGCTAGAAAAAATGAATGAAGAAAAGCAAACTGGCTTAGAAAAAGGTAACTGAAAATCCTGACAATAATTTTTGCATTCCTAAAAAAGTTTGTACGATAAAAAAAATTCTGTAACTATTTTATCACTGGCTTCTATTGTAATTTTGAGTTCATAAGGGAAATCATAGGTTTCTATAATACGAATCATGTTTCCATCAATTTATTCAATCATCTAAAATTTACTAAGGACTCACTCTGTGTGCCTGGCACTTAGCTGGGTACTGGAGAGGGAACGGTAAACAAATTATGTTCTCTGTACTCACAGGGCTTCATTTATTTTATTTTATTTTTTTTCAGACAAAGTCTCACTCTGTCACTGGAGTGCAATGGCGCGATCTCGGCTCACTGCAACCTCTGCCTCCCAGGTTCAAGTGATTCTCCTGCCTCAGCCTCCCGAGTAGCTGGGATTACAGGCATGTACCACCGTGCCCAGCTAACTTTTTATTTTTAGTAGAGATGGGGTTTCACCATGTTGGCCAGGCAGGTCTCGAACTCCTGACCTCAGGTGATCCACCCGCCTCAGCCTCCCAAAGTGCTGGCATTACAGGTGTGAGCCACCACCACCAGCCTTGGCTTTATTTTCGATGGAAACTCATAATCGGGTAGCTAATGAGCCATACCACCATGGAAGGCTGGGCTTGGGAATTCCAATATTCTTCCTGTTCTGGTGTGCTCTCTCCATTTCACTTTCTAGCCCAGGTCACAAAAAAAAAATTACTCAAGTATACAGTCAATCTAAGAGAATTTTGAAGTTCATACATATTGAAGTATATTGCAAAAATAATTCTCATGTCATCATAGTTCTCACTGACAGCACTGAACATCAATGATGAGGAAGCCAGAATAGTTGCCCCTCTTTAAAGCTGTTCTGTAACCCAACAACTGAATGAGTCACACAGAATTGCCTTTTTCACAGAGGTCTTTAGTCACGAAAGCAATCACTGTTTTGTACTCCATTACTGTCCTGGAATACCATAATTCCATTATCTTAGTTAATTTGTTAACTGTGAGGAAACATTTTAAGTGGTCCATTTTCGAGGCATGATCATCTAAGTACTGGTATCCAGCCTGTGGACATGACAAACTGGAAGGCTCGTGCACCTAGAAAGTCATGATAAGCAAACAGGATGTAGAGGAGGGGTCAGCCCATAAAAGGGAAGAAAATTTCATTATTGGGAAATTGAAACTTAAGCGAGGAAGGGGATGGGGTATAACCTTATAAGGGGGATAATAAAACTCAGGCGACATCCGAGAAGATTGTAACCCCATAGTACTTGACCAATGAGGAACTGGGGAGGGGACTTGCATGCTAGGAGATAAATTACCTGCTGAAACTGCCCCCGGTGTGCCTTCCTACCAGACACCCCATCTCGCAAGACCACCATTAAAAGGCTCACTTCTGCTATTCTTCGTGTCTCTGAGTTCATTCTTTGGGTTTAGACAGGTGAGTGTGTTGTTCACCTTAACTAGCTTTTAAATAAAAACTGGTGATAAAATACTTAGAAAAAAATATTACATTGGTAATTTGATTCACTGGGATCTTGACTTCCATAGTTTCTCTGAAGTGAAAAGTTGGACCCCACACCCAGCAGCCCAGATAGCATAAATGTATCATATTAAGAAGTGGAATGAATTACTGCCATAAAAGACTAGCTGCATAAAGACAAAAATACAATGCAATTAAATCTACTCAAAGAGGCAGACTTTTATATCCCTTTTAATTGATGACTAAAAGTTATTTACTGCACTCCAGATCTAGATCATACAAATTGCTTCTTTTGCTTCTATCTAAAATAAATGTGTTAATATTCAAAGAATAAATTCTGCTTTTTTTTTTTTGGAAGACGGAGTCCCGCTCTGTCGTCTAGGCTGGAGTGCAGTGGCACCATCTTAGCTTACTGCAACCTCCACCTCCCAGGTTCAAGCCATTCTCCCACTTCAGCCTCCCAAGTAGCTGGGACTACAGGCGGCCACCACCACGCCCGGCTAATTTTTTGTATTTTTAGTAGAGATGGGGTTTCGCAATGTTGGCCAGGCTGGTCTTGAACTCCTGACCTCAAGTGATCCACCTGCTTCACCCTCCCAAAGTGCTGGGATTACATGTATGAGCCACTGCGTCTGGCCAATCCTGCTCTTAAAAAAAAAGTTATTGGCTGGGTGTGGTGGCTCACACCTGTAATCCCAGCACTTTGGGTGGCCAAGGCGGGCAGATCACAAGGTCAGGAGATCGAGACCATCCTGGTTAACATGGTGAAACCCCGTCTCTACTAAAAATACAAAAAAATTAGCCAGGCGTGGTGGTGGGCACCTGTAGTCCCAGCTACTCGGGAGGCTGAGGCAGGAGAACGGCATGAACCCAGGAGGTAGAGCTTGCAGTGAGCCGAGATTGCACCACTGCACTCCAGCCTGGCGACAGAGCAAGACTCCG
>NW_012106697.1:5776087-5783416 GCF_000951045.1 Mandrillus leucophaeus | reverse complement strand
AAAAAAAAAAAAAAATTATGATCCCTGAAAAAAACAGAAGTGTTTAATTATTAGGAAAATCAGAAAGGTTTGTTTATAATGTAGAGTCATTCATAACTTGGACTTTAGGTTAACTAAAATGACAATTATAATATTTCATTTGTATGTTCATAAAGAGGCAGATAGTAACAAGCCATTAATCACTTTAAAAGGCAAGGAAAATCAGTTAAATGCATGAGAGGTAGTTTTAAATACAGTGCTTAGGCCAGGCACAGTGGCTCATGCCAATAATCCCAGCATTTTGGAAGGCTAAGGTGCACCCATGACTTGAGCCAGGAATTCAAAGCCCAGCCTCGGCAACATGGCGAAACCTCATTTCTACTAAAAAATTTAAAAACTGGCCAGGCATGGTGGCATGTGCCTGTAGTCCCAGCTCCTCAGGAGGCTGAGGTGAGAGGATCACCTGAGTCCAGGAAGTCGAAGCTGCAGCGAGCCATAATTGCGTCACTGCACTCCAGCCTGGGTGACAGGAGTGAGACCCTGTCTCTAAATAAATAAAAATATAAAAATAAATAAATATCGTGCTTGAATCAAAAATCATTTATTTTACACTGTGTAGAGGCAATAAATAAACCCATTCTTGGAAATTTAACATGGTTAAAACATACTCCTCTAAAGAAGAAACAGTTCTTCCCAATACCTGACTTGTGTGCCATGTAGTCAGTAGAACTGTGCCTGAGCACAGTCACAAGAGAATGGCCTGAATGACACGGGTACACCCAGACACAGCTGTGGGCAAAATAATCAACAGATGGCAACCCCCATTCTCCCCACCCTCAGCCTCCTCATCCCTCTGATTTAATAATGGATCATGCAATCTTCCTTCAACATTTCACCCGAGAACTTCCGGGGGCAATTCCTTCAGTCAAAGAGAAAAAAGCCAACAGACATAGAACATTCCACCCACGCGGCAACTGGACCTCCTCGCCTCCAGCAACCCTCATCCGGACTCCCCGGAGCTCGCCCATTCTCATGGCCACATGGAAGGCTTTTGCATGACAGCAGATAGGAGGCCTCGCAGGCCTCTGACCCTTCCGTTTTCTCCAAGCTCTCAGCGTCCTCCGGGCCTCAGCTCCTCCCTTGGCTTGATGAGGCCTGGGGGGCTCTCATTAAACATTCTTGTGCCCTGGCCCTCCGTCACACCAAGCCCACAGACATCTCCACTGCTTCACTCCAGGAGTTTGTTAGCGTTCCACCTACAAAAGTTTCACAACCACACGGCAGGCGTCGCTAGTCTTTCATGGCCTCCAGCTTCACATCTTGGCCCTTAACTCCTCAGCACTCAGCCCACGTACCTTTGCGATGCTGCTTCTCCCTGATGAGACAGCAGAGCACAGAGATCAAGAGGGCTGGCTCTCCTGTCAAAGAAAGCCTGGCACCATCCTAGCAAGCTCTGTCACCTTTGGCTAGTCACCCCATCTCTCTAAACCTGCTTCCTGACCCATACGATGGGAATAGCCGAAACTTTCTCATAGGATAACTGTGAGCGTTCAATGAGAATGTAAAGTGTCTAGTGAAATGCTTGGTACATAATAAGGGCTCAATAAATGGTTCTGCTGTTATTCTTTCCAATGACATTTTTTCCAAACCTTTTACCGCCTCTCTTAAAATTACCCTGTACAGACACAGGCTCACACCTATAATTGTGGCACTCTGGGAGGCTGAGGCAGGAGGACTGCTTCAGGTCAAGAGGTAAAGGCTGCAATGAGCTACAATCTTCCTCTACACTCTAGCCTGGGCTACAGAGCAAGACGCTGTCTAAAATTAAAAAAAATAAATAAAAAAAAATCCTCTACACATATCATAGTTCTCACTATCAGTAATTAATTTTGTCTCCCGCTTACCAAAATATTTGAGACTATCAAGCTTGAAATACCTTAATTCCCTGCCATTCTCCACGAAGTTCTCTCCATGTGCCCCCGTTTTTATCTCCTACTAAAGTCGAATCCCCCCACCTATGCTCTGATCCTGCTCCCCGGGCATGGCTCCATCAATTGCCATCTATCTCTGCGATGTTCAGGCCCTTCCTCTCTACTTTCCCATCTTTCCCTTAACCTAAAAATGTGCTTAAATGTCTCTCCCCGACAACAAAAATCCCGTAACACACACTCTACTCTAGGTACCGCTTTCTCAGCCAGGCTTCTACATAGCACAGGCCGCACACTGTGAACCTCTCCACTCCCACCCCCAAACCACACTGGCATGGACCTCCAAAGGCCCCCCAGTTGCCAAGTCCAGGGCACACCCTCGGTCCTCCCTCTGGACCTCTCTGCCCCACCGGACACTGTTGACCATCTGCTCCCTCTTGCTCTCTGAGTTTCTCTCTCCATCTCACAGCCTCTAAATGCTCTTTCTCTCCTCGGTGGGCTGCTCCTCCCTTGCCTACACTTGGACTCGCTGCTTCTCAGCCATCCTACTGCCCTGGGCAGTCTCATTCCCTGTAGTCTTAACTGTCAGGTATACACTGACCACCAACAAATCGAGCTGCTTAACCCTGATCTCTCCTGCAAACTGCACGCCTGCAGACCTAACCGCCAGCTGGACAGATCCACAGGCATCAAAAAATCTACATGGCCAAAATGTACCACATCCTTAGGTCCCACCGTCCCAAACCTACACAAAGGGCACTTGTACCCATTCAACCTCCAAGTCAGAAACCTGGAATTACCTAGATCTCTCCCTCTCCTGCCCGCAATAAATGCATGCTTACCGAGCAGAAATGAAGAGCATGATGAAGCCGCCTGGGTGGAAGGGCAATTGATTCAGACCTTCAACAACAAGTGGAGCTGAACCTACAAAAATGCAGGCGAAGGCCTTTCCGGGGGCACGCACACCCGCCCAACGGTAAACTCGGGAACAGCAAGCAGTTCGGCTTGAAGAAGAGGAATACGAGTGAAGGCTACAAAGGCAGGGCAGCCCTGTCATGAAGACCTTGACACGACGCCAAGCGTTGTGGACCCACAACCTCCCTCCTCTCTAAGTGACTGGCCTAGTTCTACACAATGACGTAAGGGAAACAAAACAAAAAAGATAAATGACTGGCCTCGGCCCATCACAGAAATCCTGTCCCCCATGCCAACAACAGGTAAGAAACGGGCACCTGCCCAAACCTGGCCAGTAAGATGTGAGAGGAACACTGCCAGGAGCATTTCTAAGCACATTTTCCTTGTTCCAAAAAGGGACTCTCTTCCTCTGGGTAGCATCCTGCATGGCCGTGGCGCCTGAAACAGATACAGTCACCCGGACGACAGCCCGAAAGCTCTTCCGACGCACAGGGCTAAGAAACACAGAGAAACGGTCCTGGAGGCTCAGTGGTCTCCACGTGGAGCCCGCCCTAGCCCTGAGCTTGTCCTCTCTCTGGACTGTGTATTCTTTCTTAAGAGAATACATCTCCTTACTGTTTAAAAATAAAAGGAAGGAGATACAGGGATCAGTCATGTTTAGAGAACACTGGATCAAAAAGCTAAACAGATTTCTTTATAGTAGGAGTTCTTACAATGTTCATTTAATCACACACATTGTAAAGCTTTAAGAATTTAGTTTTTCCAAGACCCAGTGTGGTGGCTCATGCCTGTAATCCCAGCACTTTGGGAGGCCAAGGTAGGAGGATCACTTGAGCCCAGGAGTTCAAGACCAGCCTGGGCAACACAGTGAGACCTTGTCTCTACAAAAAATTTAAAAAGTAGCTGGGTGTGGTGGCACATGCCTGTAATCCTATCTACTTGGGAGGCTGAGGTGGGAGGACTGCTTTAGTCCAGGAGGTCAAGGCTACAGTGAGCTATAATTGTGCCACTGCGCCCCAGCCTGGGCAACACAGTGAGACCCTGTCTCAAACAAACAACAAAAGAATTTTCGTTTTCTCAGACTTATTTGACCAGCAAACTAGCCTCCTGTGCTTCCTCTGCTTTGTTTTTGCAGTGCACCTAAAAGCATCGCCCAGAACGAAGTGTTAATGAATCACAGTTTGGGAAACACTGATTTTTACCAGAAGAGACTAAAAAAGTATATGCCTGGCTGTTATAATGCAGTGATGACACAGTAATATAGGCACAGAAAAAGTGATCACAGAATCCAAAAGGCACCACTGCCATTCTACTAGGTTCTCACTCAAAATGCCAGATGGGTTTCCTGCTGTGTACCAACTGCATGAATTTTTAGTGGCTGCCTGGAATGCTGTATTGAGAGGGATTCTGCAGTCACATGCTGGTGCCTTACTTGATTAGTAAAGATTCTCACGAGCACAGAAGGGACAGCTGTGACATCATTCAAGTTCATTCTGAGACCTCTGAAGTGACATTAAGTCCTAGGCAGATCCTAGAATCACCCCAAAGCTTCCCAAGTTGTTTTAATTCTGAATCAGGCCAGACAAATTTTTAATAATTAAAAAGGCAATAAAGTGGTTAAGTGTGTAGACTCCAGAATTAATAAAGAGAGACATGGGTTTAACTCAGTTCTTTCACTGATTATGTAGCCTGGGCGCATCATTTAACCTCACTAAACCTCAGTTTTCCCACCTGCAAAATGAGAATAACAGTCCCTACCTCCCATGATAGATGTAAGAATTAAACTGGGTAACGTAATGCAGCGAATACATCTGCAAACAGCCAGTGCAAGAGATGTTAAGTTTAGCTCTACCAATTACTAAGGCATTCACTTCATGACGTTCACATTATATAACTCCTGTAATACATGTATTTGTCCACTGTATTCATAGTCATAGATGATGGTGAAATAAGTCAAACTGGGGCCACAGGAATGATTTCCCTGAACCCGTTAACAATGCCAACATATGCCATGCTAAGCAAATGACATAGAGGATCATAAAGCACAGTTCAAAGTGAGTGTCACTGGCCTTTAAGAAGACATAGACATACTGGCCGGGAGCGGTGACTCACGCCTATAATCCCAGCACTTTGGGAGGCCGAGGCGGGTGGATCACGAGGTCAGGAGCTAGAGATCATACTGGTTCACACGGTGAAATATGGTGAAACCCCGTCTCTACTAAAAATACAAAAATTAGCTGGGCGTGGTGGCGGGCATCTGTAGTCCCAGCTACTCGGGAGGCTGAGGCAGGAGAATGGCGTGAACCCGGGAGGCGGAGCTTGCAGTGAGGCAAGATCGTGCCACTGCACTCCAACCTCGGCAACAGAGCAAGATTCCGTCTCAAAAAAAAAAAAGACATAGAATATACAAATCTAACTACTGGGTGATTGTTTTCTGCAATACACAGATCTCATATGTATTTTTTTCAGATCCTTCCATAGAGGAAGTCAAGAAACAATGACCAGTTCAATAGTAATAAGCCTCCCTGACACTCAGAACGAGTTATTGAAATGCCATTTACCACTTTAAAAAAACAAACAGGGCTCATCTTGGAGAAATGGTTAATTTCAGGTATAAGCAGAAGACTTTCAAAACGAGCCTGAAACATTTTGTTATACCACATAGCAAGAAAACACTCAAAGACCACAACGGTTATGTCCAAAGGATGCAAGAGTCAACTAACAAGGGCTCCCACTGGCCAAAGATGGGATAATATAGGCTTCAAAAAATATATTAATCACAACTTATTGAAACCCATCAAATATGGTCAAATCCATGAATTCATTTTATATACATATATATATAGAGAGAGAGAAAGAGACGGCGTTTTGCTCTTGTTGCCCAGGCTAGAGTGCAGTGGTGTGATCTCAGCTCACTACAACCTCCGCCTCCCGGGTTCAAGCAATTGTCCTACCTCAGCCTCCCGAGTAGCTGGGATTACAGGCATCCGCCACCACACCCAACTAATTTTTTGTATTTCTAGTAGAGACGGGTTTCACCATGTTGTATAGGCTGGTCTCCAACTCCTAACCTCAGTGACCCACCTGCCTCAGCCTCCCAAAGTGCTGGGATTACAGGCGTGAGCCACTACGCCCAGCAGAATTCATAATAATACTTTTTAAAAACACACAATGGGGGAATTGGTTACCTTCAGAGGATAAGGAACTAACTCATTGTGGAAACTGATAAAGTGAAGAATCAAGGTTTCATCCAGCTTTTCTACTGAACTGTACCTTTATGTAACCAAAGAGTAGACAAGGGACAAGAGACAATACTCTTCTAAAAGTATTTAAGTCAATAACTGAAAAATGACAAAATATCACCATCTTGTCACTCCTAATAAATTAATGGATCTAGGTATTGAGTGTCAATAGTTACTAATATCACAAAGGGAAAGAGAACCAGGTACAACATGACTTCTAATAAAAGAGCACACCACTAGCTCAAGTCTTGCCAAAGGAATCAAACAGGAGTTTGAGCAGGCCTCTGGACCCACTGTCAATTTGCAGGACACAGAGCACACAGAGGAGCACATTGAACTGCATCACTGATGTGCAATCAGCAAAATCCAGACACAGGACACTCTATAGGACAAATCCTCTAGGTTCTTCAGTAGATAAACTAAAGAAAATAAAAGGATAGAAGGGAAACTTTTTTTTTTAAGAGGCAAGACTAAACTATTATGTCCACTGATGCACACCAGGGTGATAAAACTATAATGACACGCAAGGAAGTGATTCCTATAAAGTCAAGATAAGGTTGCTAAGGTGGGAGAGAAGGTGCTGACATTGGGGTGGAGATACAAAGGGGTGTATCTCCAGGGAATTCTCTCTATAATCATCCATCCATCTATACATTTGTTTGGTGGGACTTTCTGAATCTGCATTTTTTATTTTATAATAAAAAGGTTTGTAAAAAATAAGTGTAAAAGCTACCACTTAACATCTTCCATATCCAAAGCATGATAATCTTTATTTCACAAATGCTATCACATTGTTCCAAAGAACCTTTGAAAGTATTTACTATATCCTTTTTTCAGATGGAGAGACTTCTCTCTTAAGCAAGCTGCCCACTGTCACAGTTATTAGGGGAGAGCCCAGATTCAAATCCAGACCAATGACAAACTCCAAATCCATTCTCTTCATGCCTATGCTTTACTGATTCCCAGTTATTCATTCTTTTAAATATGTATCACTTGCCTACTAAATCATCCGACTAGGCCTTAAAGACACAGAGGGAAGTTTCTGCCTTCATATGGAGTTCAATAACTAATGAAGAGGAAACACCAGGAGCCATCCGAATGAGTATAAAATTACAACTGTGACAACTACCGTGAAGGAGCGGTATATGGCACTATATTCCTACCGTGAAGGACGGGTATATATCTACTGTGAAGGAGCGGTATACGGCACTATATTCCTACCGTGAAGGAGGGGTATATATCTACTGTGAAAGAGTGGTATATGG
>NW_012106697.1:5764217-5775567 GCF_000951045.1 Mandrillus leucophaeus | reverse complement strand
CTATATTCCTACCGTGAAGGAGGGGTATACGGCACTATAATCCATACGGCGCTATATACCTACCGTGAAGGAGGGGTATACGGCGCTATATTCCTACCATCAAGGAGCAGTATATGGGTGCTATATACCCATGGTGAAGGAGGGGTATATGGTGCTACATACCTACTGTGAAGGAGGAGTATATGGTGCTATATATATGGTGCTATATACCCACAGTGAAGGAGAGGTATTATGGCACTATAAGAATATGTAAGTTGAAAGATAGGAAAAGCTTCCCTGCAAAACTGATGACTGAGGTCTAAAGGAAGAGAAGTTAACTAGGTACAGGGGGCAGCGGAGTGCTCAAGGCAGGGGAAACAATATATAAAGTACCTACAGACAGAAAAAGCCGGGCCCCTTGAGGACTGAGGGTGGAGCATGAGGTGTGACAGTAATTATGACTGGAGGTTAGGCTAGAGAGCTAGGAAGAACAATAAGTTACTGAAAGTTTTAAACAAACATGTCGCTAAAGAGGAATTTGATTAGGCTTGCATTTTTAAAAGAATCAATGGAAGGGGGAGCCAACATGGAGGCAGAGACCAATGGAAAGGTTGTTACAGTTATCTAGGTGGGACATGATGGTAGCTGAGACCAAGCAGGAAAGACTGAAAGAAGTGGATGAATGCAAGATACTCAAGAGATAAGGGCAGGCACCCCTGTAATCCAACATTCTGAGAGGCCAAGGCAGGAGGATGGCTTGAGTCCAGGAGTTTGAGACCTGCGTGGGCAACACAGAGACCCCATCTCTAGAAAAAACTTTTTTAATTAGCGTGGGTCAGGCACAGTGGCTCACACCTTTAATCCTAGCACTTTGGGAGGCCAAAGCAGATGAATGGCTTGAGCTCAGGAGTTCAAGATCAGCCTGGGCAACATGGTGAAACCCGTCTCTACAAAAAATACAAAAACTAGTCAAGGGCGGTGGCACGCACCCTTAGACCTAGCTACTTGAAAGGCTGAAGTGGGAGGAAGCCAAGATCATGCCACTGCCCTCCAGCCTGGGCAACAGAGCCAGATCCTGTCTCAGAAAAATAAAAATAAAAAAAATTAGCTGGGTGTGGTGGCACCCACCTGTAGTCCCAGCTATTGTGGGGGTGAGGCATGGAGGATCACAAGAGCCCAGGAGGCCGATGCTGAAGTGCGCCATGACTGTGCCACTGCACTCCAGCCTGGGCAACAGAGTGACACCCTGTCTCAAAAATAAATAAATGAATAAAAAAATAAAATTAACAAAAGAGGTAAAAGGACAGGACTTGATGGAGTGCCTATGGGGTATGAGGAGAAGGAGATGTCAAGAAGGACTCAGTTAAGCCGGGCGCGGTGGCTCACACCTGTAATCCCAGCACTTTGGGAGACTGAGGCGGGTAGATCACGAGGTCAGGAGATCGAGACCATCCTGGGTAACATGGTGAAACCCCGTCTCTACTAAAAATATAAAAATTTAGCCAGGCGTGGTGGTGGGCGCCTGTAATCCCAGCTACTCGGGAGGCTGAGGCAGGAGAATTGCTTGAACCTGGCAGGCAGAAGTTGCAGTGAGCCGAGATCGCGCCACTGCACTCCAGCCTAGGCGACAGAACGAGACTCTGTCTCAAAAAAAAAAAGGACTCAGTTGTGGGACCTGACTTTCGGAGGTGCTATTCACTGACACAGGAACAAGAGGAACAGAGACAGACATCGGTCATAAGATGTCATGGACTCAAGCTTCGGGCACCACTGGGACTGCCAGGTGGAAATGTCAAGTTAAGCAGTTGAATAAATAAGTCTGAGGCCCAAAACTAGATCTGAAACTCAGGAATAAATCTCTTAAGTCCTCAATGTCGACAGGGATGATTATTGTAGGAGGCCAAAGTTGAGACTGCCCTAAACTAAGAGAATAAAGAATGAGACCTCAAGAATGACCCAAATGCAAATCTGGGAAACATCCAACTTTCTGAGCTATCTAGGGGTTGCAATTTCAGAAAAAAAGAAAGATTCAGTGAAATGGGAAAAAAAATCAGAAAAAAAAAGAGATTAACAACTCCGCTTCAGGAAAAACACATGGAAATTTCTGGAACAGTTGAGATGTAGATTTCATGTATAACAAATTGGCAGCCTGCAAGCAGCCCTCAGGTATATATTTTCATGAGTTGATTTACATAAGAGGAAGAGGCCTTGTGGGAGGTGGCTTATGTGTAGGGACTCAGGGTTGGGGACTAGAGAAGGCCCTGGCTTGATCCCAGCAGTCAGTCTGAGCCAGATGGAGAGAAGCCACAAGAAAAAAGAAGACGCTGTCTTCACAGGAGATGCAAGGAGGGGCATAAGTTTCTTAGCTTCCATAAGAAGAAAACATTTTTTCTTTTTTTTTCTTTTTTTTTTAAGACGGAGTCTCGCTCTGTAGGCCCAGGCTGGAGTGCAGTGGCACGATCTTGGCTCACTGCAACCTCCACCTCCAGGGTTCAAGTGATTCTCCTGCCTCAGCCTCCTGAGTAGCTGGTACTACAGGCACGTGCTTACCACGCCAGCTAATTTTTTGTAGTTTTAGTAGAGACAGGGTTTCACCGTGTTAGCCAGGATGGTCCTAATCTTCTGACCTTGTGATCTGCCCACCTCGGCCTCCCAAAGTGCTGGGATTACAGGTGTGAGCCACCATGCCTGGCCCAAAAACATTTTTTAAAAACAAGCCTGAGTGAGAGAAACAGGGCTAACCTCCCAGCTTCTATAAAGCATACATGGGGCCTCGGCTTAGATAAACCCCGAAGCACAGACCAAGCCCCTCCAGACACGCAGCTCTGGAGGACTGAGACAGTAGCATCCTGGCAGGGAACATCTTTCTCACAGACTGGCAGTGGCGCGATAGCACAGGGACCTCTCTCCAGTGCTTTGCAGGCAACAAGAATGGAAGAATGGAAGTTGAAATTATCCCCAAATACATGGGACACTGTCTGTGGCTCCCAGAAATGCTATGGGGTGGTAGAGCAAGGACGTAGGAGTACTGCAAGAGGATGAGGTTCTGTATGCGATCAGAACCTCATTAAAAAAACTTTAAAATTAGTTTAATTTATGTAAACTCCCCCATATATACAGGTGGGTGAGAACTACAGAAATTCAGGTTACTTTAGAAATGAGTATTTGTAAAATATTTATCTAATTTTCCAAGAGATATATTCCACACTAAAATAGAAAGTCTATTGAATAGATCCTAGTAGCCTAATAAACAAGTTCATGTGTCTTATCCTAAAGATGCACAATCCCTTGCTCCCCTCTTGGCTTCAGAAGCATTTTACTTACAGTTAAACCATATTCATTTTTCTTTACATCCAGCTTGTGGCTACTCATACCTAGAAACCCTGGGCTGACAAACAGCAGGACTGGTAAGTGCTTAGAGTAGCTGCTGAGTGCTGGCTAGCTGCAGGGGCAAAGCAGGCATACCTCACACACCTAGCTGCCTTCTCCCAAAGCAGCACCTGGGCTGAGAGGCCCACCAACATACATGCAAACCTGCTGGGATTTCTGGAAAGTTCCACCATACTTACAAAAACTACAGAAGCAGGCCAGGAGTGGTGGCTCATGCCTGTAATCCCAGCACTTTCTGTGGCCGAGGGGCACGGATTGCCTGAGGTCAGGAGTTCGAGACCAGACTGGCCAACATGGCAAAACCCTGCCTCTACTAAAACTACAAAAATTAGCCGGGCGTGATGGCGGGCGCCTGTAGTGTCAGCTACTTGGGAGGCTGAAGCAGGAGAATCACTTGAACCCGGGAGGCGGAGGTTGCACTGAGCCAAGAATGCGCCACTGCACTCCAGCGTGGGTGACAGAGCCAGACTCCGTCTCAAAACACTATAGAAGCACACACTCCTAGACTAAAGCAGGGTGTGACTTAGACCTAAATCCTCAGGCTATCCAGGAGAGCCCCTGCGAAAGGCTGCCTACCTACCTGTCATCCCCATTCAACCAAACAATCTAGGTGGGATGGGTGACCTACAGCTGTGAAGGATAAAAATACAGGTTCTGAGTTTGCAATTTTTTCTTTCAAAAGTACAGCTGCAATGTTAAAAATGCTGGCAAGGTGATATGCAATTGTTTCAATACTAACAGCCTTCCACAGACACTGTTCATTTTCTGTGTCCTGAACCCTTGGCACCAAACTTGCTGCGTCACCTTTCTAGCACAACCATGTGTACCATTCTGACTATAAAGAATTCTACATTTTAAGGAATCTAGGGCACTTCCCATCCCCAAAATGATATGGTTGGGAAACGAAGCCTAAGATATTTTTAGGAAGGCAACAGTCAATTACCATGACCAATGTGACATAGTGTGCTTCAAAAACAAAAGCAGCTTAAGACTCAGGAGTGCGAAATAAATCCCCGGGGAACGGCCAGAACTAAGAAGGCTCCAGGTAGAATATTCAACTTGGGAGACGTTCCTAGGATACATCTGCTGTTATATACTGTGGGACCCTTTGGTTTGGGGTTGAATTTATTGTTTAAAAGAAATGTTAGGGCCCTCCTGAGAATATTCTTGAACCTATCTGTAATGATAACTAATGAAAATCGTATCAAAGTCTCACTCACTCCTGAAGGTACTGCCTGTTGTCTCCGTTCACAAAAACACAGCTTCATTAACGCTCACTTTTCATCATTGCAGCTACACCGTATTTCTCTCTCTCTCTCTCCCTCTCTCTCTCTCTCTCTCTCTTTTTTTTTCAAGACAGAGTCTCACTCTATCACCCAGGCTGGAGTGCAGTGGCGTGATCTTGGCTCACTGCAACCTCCATCTCCCGAGTTTGAACAATTCTCCTGCCTTGGCCTCCCAAAGTGCTGGGATTACAGGCATGAGCCACTGCACTCGGCCCAGCATTTCTCCTTTTACGTCCATCCCAATCACATAGCCATTCAATGTTTCAAAGCACAGCTCTGATGCTATCACTCCTGGGCTCAGAAAATGCCAACAGTTACCACGCCTGAAGACTAAAATTCAGTTCTATTCTCCGGCATTTCCACGGCCTGGCCAACACTACCTTTCCAATCCTAGCTCCTATGAGTCATCTCATATACTCACTGGTAACTCAAATCACAAGTGGTACATGTACTCTGGACCCATTTTGTTGTTTTTTAAAAATTAGAAGAACACATATTGCTTCCTTTAGATGATTTTGCTAAATTCAAATACAAACTTGTTGGCCGGGGGAGGTGGCTCACGCCTGTAATCCCAGCACTTTGAGAAGCCGAGGCGGGTGGATCACCTGAAGTCAGGAGTTCAAGACCAGCCTGGCTAACATGGTGAAACCCCATCTCTACTAAAAATTATAAAAATTAGCCGGGTGTGGTGGCGGGTGCCTATAATCCCAGCGACTCCAGAGGCTGACGCAGGAGAATCGCTTGAACCCAGGAGGCAGAAGTTGCAGTGAGCCAAGACCGTGCCACTGCACTCCAGCCTGGGCAACAAGAGCAACACTCCATCTCAAAAAAACAAACAACAAACAAACAAATACACATTTTTGTCATTTCCTAGGTACACTTGATTAGCACTGTTTTCTGTCCCAGGCCTAATTATGTATTGTACCTTCACACTTTGAAGTTATCACTATTCATCTACAACTTCATCTTATGCTGACTAATCTTAATAGTTCCATCATGACAGATGATACAGAAAATAATTTTCCTTTATGTGTAATCACTGTTCACATACCAAGATTATATGTATCAAAAACTTCTCCTTTTGAATACATGTGTGTATGTGCCTGTGTGTCAAATATATCTGGAATAAACACAAACTATTAATAGTGGCTGCCTAGAGGGAAGATGTTTTTTCACTGTATACCTTTCTGCATGCTTTTTAAAAATCATATGATTGTGCAACCTATGGAAAAAATTAAATTAAAAAATAATGGATTTAAGTCAGGCGAGGTGACTCACACCTGTAATCCCAGCACTTTGGGAGGCCAAGATGGGTGGATAACTTAAGCTCAGAAGTTCGAGACCAGCCTGGGCAACATAGCGAAACCCCATCTCTACCGAAAATACAAAATTAGCTGGGTGTGGTGGTGCACACCTGTGGTCCCAGCTACTCAGGAAGCTGAGGCGGGAGGTGGGAGGATGGCTTGAGCCGGGGAGGAGGAGATCGCAGTGAGCCAAGATGGCACCACTGCCCTCCAATCTGGGCGAAAGAGCCAGATCTTGTATGAATTTAAATGAAAAATATTTAATTTAAATGAAAATGAAAAATTTTCATTTTTAATTTAAATGAAATTTAATGAAATGCAATTTAATGAAATGAAATGAATTTAAATGAAAAAAATGAATTTAATGTAAAACAACGCTTATACCACAGAGAGGATTTAAAGTTTTCAAAAAGCCACCTTCCTCAAAAGTATTTTTCTCAGTGGCCGCCATGACTTAAATTCCCCAGTTAAAATACAAAAGAATATTCTGAAGACAGTAAATATATTACATGCCATTATCCATAATCAAATGACTGAGGATTAGTTTATTACATTAGCACAAAAAAGGAAAAAGTCACAAAGAGGCTGTATGTAGTCTCCCTAATTCCCGTTTCTTTTCCTTTTCCCCTCGAGTAACTAAATGAGTTTGTTTTACTCAAAGAACATTTGTATTAGTAAAAGAACTCATTTAGGAATCCTAGTCGTCTGACCCAAGCGAACTGGAGCAGTAGATTGCTGTGTGAATGTGTTTACTGTCTGTCTCTACAAACATCTGGTCTCCCACCCAGGCCTCCCTGTGGGTTGAATCTACTGGGCTGGAGAGGGCAGGGAAGGGAGTACTCTTGTGCATCTTGGAATCCTCCCCAACACCCAAAACAGTGCCATGTGCTTACAGAAAGCATTATTCCAGTTCTTAATGCCACCTATTGCAAAGCTCTGACCCTTCTCTAGGAAACTGTGGTTGAAATTTCAGACCTAAAAATGTCAGTTGGATACTTAAAATTGTTCTTCTAAAAATCCATCTATTGAGCACACACTTTGTGTCTGACACTGGCACTCAGCAACTAACTAGACAACAAAATTACCTCACAAGGTCAGAATATGAGGTAGGTGGCAGACATTCAGTAAATGCTTATTAATCCGATTTGATGAACTTGTTAAACTACTTTCTGGCTAAACTTTTAAGTCTTTCATTAATGCTTTCTTCACATGGCAGCGGCCTTTAGTTTCCAATATTCTACTAAGCACTCAACTTTTTATTTTTATTTTTTTAAGGTACAAGGTCTCACTCTATATGGCGGTGTGATCATGGCTCACTGCAGCCTCAAACTCCTGGGCTCAAGCGATCCTCCCGCCTCAGTCTCCCAAGTAGCTGGGGACTGCAGATGTGCACCACCACTCCCAGCTAATTTTTTTTCTTTGTCATTTTTTTTTGGTAGAGATGGAGTTTTTCCATGTTGACCAGGCTGATCTCCAACTCCTGGCATCAAACATTCCTCCCATTTTGGTCTCCCAAGGCACTGGGATTAAAAGTGTGTCACCACACCCAGCACACCCAACTTCTGTGGACTTCTTGTATCAGCCCTCCAATCCTCATTAGCAACTGCCTATTTATTTTTGAACTCAGGGGACATAAAGAAAGACGTCTCTAAGGGCTGAGCATGTTGGCAGGTAGATGAACTTGCCCTACAGGGAGAGTCTGCTAAAGGGGAGGTAACAGGCTATATTTGCATTTCTAAAGGGGAAGTGGGGAACTGGGGGAAAAAGAAGAGAGAGAAAAATAATTAAACCATCTCTTAGGAAAGTGGGGGTACTCGGTTAAACTATGGTCAGGGTCACTGCACTGCAGCCTGAGCAATAGAGCGAGACCTTGTCTTAAAAAAAAAAAAAAAAAAAAAAAAAAAAGATCTAATAAACCACAGAGTAAAAGAGAAAAATCTGCATTAGACTACACCACAGAAAAACTGACAGTTACTCTCTTTTACCTTCCTACCATCAAAACCTAAGAAATGGTGTCCTCTTTTCCATTATGAGAAGATACACTTCGAACTGCTGATCTTGTGATGATAACAAGTTTTTCTGAACTATGGGTTCATTCTTGCCCTATTTCTCTTGCTGTTGTTTTGGCTGGATCAAGTGCTGAGGTCAAGTAACTGTGGCTAGTAAACATGAGGTTCAGACCCAGGTGAGTTAACTGGCCTGGCAGAAAATCAAACAACCCTGGACACGGGACACCACACTGCGACAACCCACACAACAAAGCTGGACTCAACTGTCAACACCAAGAGCAGGCTGGCCCTAGAGCATCACAGTTCCACGCTGCTCACCTGTAACAAAAGTCCAAGTTTTTCTAAACTGGGGTCCAGATATCATCTGTCAAGACTTTAGCATCAACCTTCTTGACCTTCATAAAAGCTTCTGTGCTATCTGAAGGTACCACGGAAGTCTGGGATGAAATTTCTGAGATGAAAATTATTTTTAGAACTTTAATCGACAGTGATTCTCATCCAAATAAATCAAAATCCATGCACATAGGAGACGCTCCATAGATACAAGATCAACTGGAAGGGAAAAGCACTAAGTTAGTGATCACAAATGGACGTAACTTTCGTCATCATCATCAGCGAACACTTCTTGAGCTCCTACCAGGTATAAGCGATAACAAAAGGTGTCAATCACAGGTCCTAACCACAGGCAGTTTACAATGGATAACTATTACCCTATGAAGTATACAGAAGCATTTGAAAACCTCTAGACATAAAATCACCTTTCCCTTTTCAGTGAGGCTTCCCTAGTTACCTATGTTTAACAGTGTATGCATTTTTTTCCTCTACCAAAAGAAGTCAAGAAGAAAAAACAAGAGAAGGAAGGGATACAGAGCTAGAAGGACTGATCCCAGTGTCTGACATGTATAGCTCACACTAGGAGAACTCAAAATATGTAAGAATAAATGAGGATTCTCTTCTTCACGCTGAATCCAAATTTGTACAGTAGTCACCGTTATTCTAAGGAGCTCCATTTGGTTCACTGCTAAACAGCCTCCCCCTCCACATATGTTAGCTGACCTGTGTGGTCCAGCTCGCACAGCACTGACTGTAGATATTTTATACTACACCACATGCTTCTGCTTCCCACTCTTCCATTCATAAAGAAGAGAACATTTAAAAAGCACACACAGCCAGGCACGGTGGCTCATGCCTATAATTCTAGCCCTTTGGGAGGCTGAGGCAGGAGGATCACTTGAGGACCCTGTCTCTACAAAAAATTAGCCGGGCATGGTGGCTTGCACAACAGAGCAGACCCTGTCTCAAAGCAAAAAAAAAAAAAAAAAAAAAAAAAAAAAAAAAGCACACAAATTACACAAATTATTGGAAATACAGCACTAGAGGCTTGAGTAAACAGTACCAGTACTACAAAGAAAATAGAATTTCATGTGAATGACATGTATTTCAGTTCTAAGCAATACATAACTTAGAATGTAATTTCCTAATGTACTTAAAATTTTCTTTTAGTTTTTTTTTTTTTTAAAGAGACAGGGTTAGGCCAGGCACAGCAGCTATTGCCTGTAATCCTAACACTTTCGGAGGCTGAGGAGGGAGAATCATTTGAGTCAGGAGTTCAAGACCAGCCTAGGCAACATGGTGAACCTGTGCCCGGCCCCTAACGCACTTAATGTCTTATTTAAGGCTATTTTAGGAATTCAAGGACAAAAATAATTACCAATATTCTTTTTCCTTATATTATACTTCACCTCTTCTATTACCTGCAATCTTCCGGTAGTGTTCATGAGAGATTCATACATGCTGCTTCATTTTCTCTGTCACCTTTAAAATACTATTTTCTCCAACTCCTCTACTAAACAATCTTTCTAGATGATAATCCACGTTTTACCTACCCAGAGGTGCCAGTGAGCTGGGAGATCTGGGGGAATGCATTTTCCAGGAAACAGATTGCTAACCCACAACAGGAGGCTTTCAATGCCCTGGGAGATGGACTGTAATACCAGGACTTTTATCTTAACCTAACCCTCTAAACTTCTTCCCCCACCTACTAGTCCCTCTTGTCTCTTAACTCTTAATCACTGTTTGTTTCAGAAGCATTTATCACTATCCCACAGTATTTATTTGCTGCCTGCTCCCCCATAAGATCTCCAGAGAGCAGGATATTTACGTGTCTTGTTGATTCAACCTCAGCTTCCAAAACAGTACCTGGCTCACACGAGAAGCTCAATAAATGTTTACTGAATCAATTATAACATCTTACAATACCCAAGAATTAAGTCATATTTTATTGATCAACAAATCAACTAGTAAAATCTTACTTGTCATTGCAGAAAAAAAGCGAGAGGAGAGACACATCTGCTCCCCAACTCCTGCTAAATGAGATATGAAAAACGGATGGCTAAGTGGAGATTTTGTAAGAGAAACAAACGTTACTAATTTTTGAGACCACTTCTAAAAACAGGAGATGCCTGTTCCTTAATATACTGCCTCGTTTATCAGCTTCTGAGTGAAATGTCTGTTACCTACTACAGCCTTCCGCCATTATCTCAGTGCTGCAATCTGAACTAACACACTGAGAGTAGTTTGGTGGAGTGTGATGCTTTCTTTTAAAATAAAGGAGTGAGCAGGTCATGTGATAAGCAAATACAAACCCTGGGGACAATGATCATTAACAAATATTCTTATGAAGTTGAGCCACTGCCATTTCTCTTACCCCAAAGCGCTTGGGCATTTTCAGTGGAATGATGGTATCACTCTGTCGAGCAGTGAATTTTTAAGCTGGGATAGATAAAGTTCCCTTTAAAGGCTTATGAGAAGGAATGTGAAAGAAAGATAGGGCAGCGGGTTTGGCAACTGAGGATGAGAAGCGCTCATTAAAAATGCTGTGCTTTCCTACATTCCCTAGCCCCAGCCCTAATGTCCCACAGCACGCTGAGGATGGCTTTCTTTTCGATGCAAACCAGTGATTTCTGGCATCCCCCTTCCAAATCACAGAAGCCGGCGGGGACTGCACTACTCCAATACTTATCAGCATGGTGGAAGGCAGGATGGGGTGGTGGGAAGCGTACACGGGCTTGAGGGGTGAGGTGCGGGGCCAGTGACCGAAGCAACTTTCCTCATCAGCAAACGGTCATAAAGTTGCCTCCCACCGAGAACCGCCAGAAGAACCAAGTGGCTGGCCAGGACCGCGCGCAGAGCCTGCGCGGAGCGAACGCCGTGATTGCCTTCTTATCCTCCCACGGCAAGCGACGCCGAAGGTCTGGGGAGACCGTCAGGGCTGTGACTGAGGATGGTTGTCGAGTGACCACAGAGCCTAGTAAATAACGCGTATCTCCTCCAGCACCGCGGAGCGCGAGCCCGGAGCCCGCCGCACGCGGGGTGCCGGGGC
>NW_012106697.1:5757377-5763337 GCF_000951045.1 Mandrillus leucophaeus | reverse complement strand
CGGGGCCCCACGGGGAGGGGGCGCGACCCAGCGCGGCGCACACCGCTCTTTCCCACGCTCCCCTCCGCCTCCACAGGATGCCGTCTGTTCGTGGAAAATTTTGCTGCAGGTGTCAGCGGCGCTGGTAATTCCCCAGCTCAGGTGATCCCGTAATTCTCCCTCTCCGCTCATCACCAGCAGTAACCTCTTCTCTTTGCTTGCAGCCTGCAACATTTCTGCCTGGTCTTCACTCGCTATTTAAATAGGCAGCTGTTCCCGAGCCTACCTGTCACAGTTTCTAAAGACCTTCCCTTTCCCACCCTGCCGCCTTAAGCAAGGAATCAGACACGTGCGGTGGAGTAAGTGAAGCCTGCAATTCCTAGCTATGGAAAGGTCCAAAGAAGTGTGCCTGGTGTAACAGGGTGCAGGTAGCTGCCCATCATCACTTTGGCTCCAATTCTGTTTCTTTTTTCCCCCCAACTATTCAGTACAAATGCTATCAGCCACGCAAAAGAACGTGGTCCAAATAATTTTTAGAGTATATATTTGCCTTTTCTTCTGTCATAGTCCCAGCCAGTAATATACAGGTAACGCTTGCTAATTAGATGCCAATATGCTACTTAAACACTGGCAATTACTGCTAAGACTAATAAAGTAGCAGATGTAGCTTTTACTTTTCGTATTAATTGGTATTCATGGGCATTTCATTCTTTCTTTTTTCTTTTTTTTTCTTTTTTTGAGACGGAGTCTCTGTTGCCCAGGCTGGAGTGCAGTGGGGCGATCTCTGCTCACTACAATCTCCACCTCCCGGGTTCAAGTCATTCTCCTGGCTCAGCCTCCCGAGTAGCTGGGACTACAGGTGTCCACCACCACACCCAGCTAATTTTTGTATTTTCAGTAGAGACAGGGTTTCACCATGTTGGCCAGGATGGTCTCGATCTCCTGACCTCGTGATCCGCCCGCGTCAGCCTCCGAAAGTGCTGGGATTACAAGCATAAGCCACAGCGCCCGGCCTCACTTCATTCTTTCTTAAACCTTCTAAGTCAGAAATGAAGAGTGCCTCATGCTAGATGTGACTTTGCCATGCCAAGGTGATGATCAAAAGAAGTTACCAGCTTCCTTTACTCCTCCTTTTTTAAGAAAATAGGGGCAGGCGCGGTGGCTCACACCTGTAATCCCAGCACTTTAGGAGGCTGAGGCGGGCAGATCACGAGGTTAGGAGTTCAAGACTACCTGGCCAACATAGTGAAACTTGAACCTGGGAGGTGGAGGTTGCAGTGAGCTGACATCGTGCCATTGCACTCCAGCTTGGGCAACAGAATGAGACTTCGTCTCAAAAAAGTAAAATAAAATAAATAAAGCAGTATAATTAATTTTGAAGAAGCTCTTTTGCCTCTAAAATAGTTAATTTTCAGCCAACTGGAGCCCCTCAAAGTGTACCCTACAAACCCAAATTATTCAAATAAAGCATAGCGGCTTGTTATCACCAACAACCAAATCTATGTTTTTTGATCATTTACATGCCGAGGACTGTATTCTGAAGGCTTTATGATAAATTTAAATTAATTTTTCAATTTTAGCACTAGCTCATCATAATAGTAACTAACAGCACTTACTGTGTGCCAGATACTATTCTAAGGACTAAACATACTTCATTTAATCTTCATAACAACCCCAACGGATATCTCCATCTACACAGTGGGGAACTGAAGCACAGGAGGTAAGATAACATGCTCAACATCACAAAGCTAATAAATAACAGAACTAGGATTTAGTTGTTACTCCGTGTGGTCTAGCTTCAGAGCTTGTGCATTGAATCGCTATGCCATGATGCTTCCTAAGAATTCTGTGAGTTAGTCATCTCATATTACAGAAAAGAAAAAAAAAAGTTAAATTATTGATCCTGATCTGTATTCTATGCTTAAAAGTGGATAGTTTTGGGCCTGGCATGGTGGCTCATGCCTGTAATCCCAGCACTTTGGGAGGCCGAGGTGGCTGGATTACCTGAGGTCAGGAGTTTGAGACCAGCCTGATCAACATGGCAAAACCCTGTCTGTACTAAAAATACAAAAATTAGCCATGCGTGATGGCGTGCGCCTGTAATCCCAGCTACTTAGGAGGCTGAGGCAGGAGAATCACTTGAACCTGAGATACAAGTTGCAGTAAGCCCAGATGGCGCCAGCACGTCAGCCTGGGGAAGAGAGCAGGACACTGTCTCCAAAAAAAAAAAAAAAAGAAAAGTGGATAGTTTTGTAGCTTTGTGAGAATAGCAGCAACTTAGCCTCCTAACAAATGCTAAGTGATTAGAACTTGAACCAACTGGTCTGAAACTTATTGACAGGCCAGGCCTGTAACTCTTAAGACCCTGATCTTTCCAATACACCCACATATGTTATACCCAGGAGTAATGCAGATATGAATAAATGTAAGCCTGGGGTCAGAAAACTTCCTCACAGCACATTTGTATATATTTTTTGGAGAAATGTATTGCGGCTAAATCAGCATTGACACTTTGACATTTGTTTAACAAATGGTAGTCCAGCCTCCACCCTGTGTGGTTTGAGGAACATTGAGAAGTGAGGTAAGATAAGTGTGACAATGGTTAATTTTAGGTGTCAACTTGACTGCATTGGGATTACCTGGAAAACTAACAAAGGATTATTTCTGGGTGTGTCTATGAGGGTGTTTCCCAAGAAGATTGCCCCTGGGTTAGTGGATTGAGTGGGGAAGATCCACCCTTGATGTGGGCAACCATCCAATCAGCTGTGGCCCAGAAAGAACAAAAAGGTGGTTTCCTCTGTGCCCTGGAGCTGGGATACACTCTTCTCCCATCCCTGGACAGCAGAACTCCAGGCTTTCTGGTGTTGAGACTCCAGGTTACACTAGCAGCCTCCTGTGTTCTCAGGCCTACCGCCTCCGAGTTATGCCATCCGATTCCCTGGTTCTGAGGCCTTCAGAGTTGAACTGAGCCACACTACCAGCTTTTCCAGGCTCTCCAGCTGGCGAAGGGTGTATGTATCATCAGAGTTCTCAGCCTCCATAATCACGTAAGCCAATTTCTCCAATACATTCCTTCTCATATATCTATCTATATCCTTTTGGTTCTGTCTCTCTGGAGAACATTAATACATCTTCCTTTTTTTTTTTTTGCTTTTTTTTTTTTTGAGACGGAGTCTCGCTCTGTCACCCAGGCTGGAGTGCAGTGGCCGGATCTCAGCTCACTGCAAGCTCCGCCTCCCGGGTTCCCGCCATTCTCCTGCCTCAGCCTCCCGAGTAGCTGGGACTACAGGCGCCTGCCACCTCGCCCGGCTAACTTTTTGTATTTTTAGTAGAGACGGGGTTTCACTGTGTTAGCCAGGATGGTCTCGATCTCCTGACTTCGTGATCCGCCCGTCTCGGCCTCCCAAAGTGCTGGGATTACAGGCTTGAGCCACCGCGCCCGGCCCTTTTTTTTTTTTTTGAGACAGAGTTTCACTCTCGTCGCTGGAATGCAATGGTGTGATCTTGGCTCACCGCAACCTCCGCCTCCCGGGTTCAAGAGGAGCTCCTACTTCAGCCTCCCAAGTAGCTGGGATTACAGGCATGCACCACCATGCCTGGCTAATTTTTTGTATTTTTAGTAGAGATGGGGTTTCTGCATGTTGGTCAAGCTGGTCTCAATCCCCCAACCTCAGGTGATCTGTCCACCTCGGCCTCCCAAAGTGCTGGGATTACAGGAGAGAGCCACCACGCCCGGCATACATCTCATTCTATCTGTCCTGCAGCACATCTTAATGTTGTAACGTGGACCGGAGGCACACAGTTCATGGGCTGAATAATATTCCATTTTATGTATCTACTACATTCTTCTTCATCTGTCTGTTGATGAACAAACACTTGAGGTTTTTTGCCACCTTTTGGCTATACTGCTATGAACATGGGTGCAGAAGTATCTGTTTGAGACCCTACTTTCACTTATTTGTAGTATATGTCCAGAAAGAAATTGCTGGGTCATATAATTCTATGTTCAAGTTTTTTAGAACATGCCATACCATTTTCCACAGTGGCTGAGTATTCTACATTCCCACAAGCATGCATAAGGGTTTCAATCTTTCCACATTCTTGCCAATCCTTATTTTCTGGGTTTTTTTTTTTTTTTTTTTTTTGACTAAAGCCATCCTGGTGGCTGTGACCTGGTATCTCATTGTGTTTTTGACTTGCATTTCCCTAATTAATGGTGTTGAGTATCTTTCAATGTGCTTATTGGCCATTGGTATATTTTCTTTGGAGAAATAGCTACTCAAGTCCTTTGTAAGATAAACTTTTGATCACAGTTTGTTTATTTATTTAGAGAGGGGCTCGCTCTGTTGTCCAGGCTGGAGTGCAATGGTGCGATCTCAGCTCACTGCATCCTCTGCCTCCCGGGTTCAAGTGATTCTTGTGTGTCAGCCTCCCGAGTAGCTGGGATTACAGATGTGCACCACCACACCTGGCTGATTTTTGTATTTTTAGTAGAGACAGGGTTTCACCATGTTGGCCAGGCTGGTCTGGAACTCCTGACCTCAGGTGCTCTGCCCACCTTGGCCTCTCAAAGTACAGGGGATTATAAGTGTGAGCCACCGTGCCGGCCGACCACAGTTTAACAACTATCCCTGGAAAGTGGTGCCAACATAGTTTTATTAAGTACTTAAAAAAAAGTGAAATGCTTTTTTTTTTTTAAGACACGGTCTTACTCTGTTGCCTAGGCTGGAGTGCAGTGGCACAATCTTGGCTCCCTGCAGCCTCCACCTCCTGAGTTCAAGCGATTCTCCTGTCTCAGCCTCCTGAGTAGCTGGGACTGCAGGCTCACACCACCACGCCCAGCTAATTTTTGTATTTTTAGTAGAGACGGGGTTTCACCATATTATTCAGGCTGGTCTTGAACCCCTCTCAGGTGGCCCACCCGCTTCAGCCTCCCAAAGTGCTGGGATTACAGGCGTGAGCCACCACGCCCAACCAATGGTTTCTTTTAGGCAACAAAAAGAGAATTGATTATACTTTTGGTAATTAAGACCAACAAGTACAAAATGCATTGTGAAGGACGAAAACAGACAATCCTTACTGGAACTCCCCGGGACAGGGTAAGACCCATATTTCCTACCCTTCTTTGCACTTAGGGTATGAACAATATTTATTGAGTACCTACTGGATTTGGTACCATTGCTGCTATAACAAATTACTACACATTTAGTAGTTAAAACAACACAAGTGTATCGTCTTACAGTGCTGAAGGTCTTAAGTCTAAAATCAAAATTTGTGGCCTCGGGTTCCTTCCGAAGGTTTCAGGAGAGAATCTGTTTCCTCCTTTTGCAGCTCCTACCTGCACTCCTTGGCTCATTACCTCTTTCTGACATCACTCCAGCCTCTAGCTTCTGTGCTCACAGCTCCCACTACTGACTTTGAACTTCTTGTCTCCCTCTTGTAAGGACCTTTGTGATTCCGTTGGGTCCACTGGATAATCCAAGTTAATCTTCCCATTTTGATCCTTAATCACATCAGCTAAGTCCTGTCTGCTACATAAGGTGACATATTCACGTGATGTGGGGATTAGGAGGTACACATTTTTGGGGTGCCATCATCCTACCACACCTGAGAGTTCAACGAGAAGTTATTGCATTCAATATATTCTGCAGAGATCATTTTTACCTTAGATTGTTTTAACTACCCACCTCGTTGACCCCTCGGCAAAGGTCTTTCCATTCTGCTACCAGCCTCTGGTCCATAGAACGAACTAGTGGTATGAACTGAACTTTGCTGATAGAAAATATCACAAACACACAGCCGCCGTCCTTTTTTATTCTTGTTTTGGTAGAGAATTACAAGATAATCAAGGCAGCTTTCCCTATTAACTCACGATAACAACGGGGCCTACCCGCGTCGCCCTAGGCAGCCGGGAGCAGCAGTAACGCCTCTAGGGCGCCCTGGCAACCACGCGGGCTGGACCGCCTTCTTCCGCGGCTCTT
>NW_012106697.1:5751940-5756832 GCF_000951045.1 Mandrillus leucophaeus | reverse complement strand
TCCCCGGCGAGAACGGTGGGTCCCGCCCTCTCACGCGTTCCGGGTGGCGTTGAGGGTCGGGATCATCCCTAAATTGAGATTGGGCCGCGACCACATGCAGGGCCCTGACGACTGCCTCCTACCTCCAGGGACTCGAACCTATCCCACGAGGCCCGAGGGGCTATTTGCCTTCCGGGGACGGTAGGGGGTGTGGACAAGAGCCTAGAGTTCCTGGAAACAGGTGTTTAATTTGGGCCGGGATTTTCATGTGTCCAATTGGTTATCTTGTTGGAGGCCTATTGTACTGTTTAACTACAGAAATGTCACAGTAACAAGATGACAGTTTAAAAAGTGTCCGGTGCTTTTCTGTGTATTTTCCTGATGTTCGGTGAAAGCGCTAGTCGGGTTACTGCTGACTGTAGGACCTGGCAAGTGGGGCGTGTCCAGTGACTCCCAGGCAGCTTTGGTGAAAACTTGCCTCTGTCTCTATTTTTATTTTTTGAGACAAGGCCTTGCTCTGTGGCCCAGGGTGGAGTGGACGATCATGTCTCACTGCAGCCTCCCAAGTCCTGGGCTCAAGCCATCCTCCTGTCTCGGCCTCCCAAAGTGCCGTGATTACAGGCGTGAGCCACGCCCCTCCTGGCAAAACTCTGTCTTGATTGAGCACCAGAGGGTTGTTATGGTCTGATGAACTATCCTTTAATTTTACCCTTTCCTAGTCTGTTGTAAAGAGAGTCTTAACTACTTTATTAAGTCATTTTTCTTAGTTATTCTCTGTGGTAAATTAAATCACTTCGTAGTAAATGTTATCAAAAGAATTGCTTAGTGGATGGGATTGTTGGGTAAATTTTCCTGTAAATTAAGTCACATGAGTGTTTAAATCTTTACAATAACGCTGTTGGATGTTATTAACCGAAATTTAAATCTGAAAAGCCTCACAGGCACCGGACTACGCACCACGGCGCGTGAACTGTGGCCACTTAGGGAGGCAGCTGGCTTCCAGCTCTTGGGGACTGTATGACCTTACCATGGATGCAGATAAAGGCACAGTTCTGGTGTGTGTATCTGGAGGGGTGGGGGAAGAGGACAGCAAACTATCAAGGAAACTAGGCTGAAACACGGTGATTGCTTTGTTTTTTTTTTTTTGAGATAGGATCTCACTCTGTTGCCTAGGCTGGAGTGCAGTGGCCCGATCTCAGCTCACTGCAGCCTCAGCTCCCAGGTTCCAGCGATTCTTCCACCTCAGCCTCTGGAGCAGCTGGGACAACAGGCGAGAGCTATAACGCCCGGCTAATTTTTGTATTTTTTGTAGAGGTGGGGTTTGGCCATGTTGGCCAGGCTGGTCTCAAACGCCTGGGCTCAAGTAGTCTGCCTGCCTGGGCCTCCCAAAGTTACAGGTATGAGCCTATAACATAAGCCACCACGCCCAGCCACACACATACAAGGCGATTTTTCTGCCCTTGTGGGTAGCAAAGAGCACGGCGGCTCAATCTTAAATCTCCTAACTCCAAACTCCTTTGCAGGATAAGCAGTCTTTGAATGACTAAATTCATCAGGTTCTCCTTCGGGTACTGGGGATACAAAGATGAGGAAGTGACGAGGAGCTCCCCAGTCTGGCAAGGAGACAAGTGTAGGGGACGGGGGAGGGAAAAACAAAAACCTTTTTCCTGCAGCTGGGGCTCCAGAAGTTAAACTTACCAGAGGGGGAAAAGGCATACGTATTTTATTTTATGTTAATTTTCACAATGACACAGGGCTTTCCTAGAAAACAAGTGGATAGGCCAGAAAGTTTCTATACAGTGTTTAAAAGATGATAAACTGTGGAGATGTGACATGAAGAGATCTTAAAACCAGGTGGAGGATTAGATTTCTAGGGGTTTAAGCCATGGGAGTAAATAAAGGCATACCTTGGAGATATTTTAGTTGGTTGCAGACCACCACAATAAATTAAATCTCGCAGTAAAGCAAGTCACATGAATTTTTTGGTTTCCCAGTGCATATAAAAGTTATGTTTACACTAGACTGTGGTCTGTTAAGGGTATAATGGTATTATGCTTAAGAAATGTACATACCTTATCTAAAAAATAATTTATGGCTAAAAAATGGCTGTCAATCATCTGAGCCTTCAGGGAGTTGTAATTTTTTTTGCTGGTGGGGGGGTCTTACCTCACTGTTGATGGCGGCTGACTGACCAGGGTGCTGAGTGCTGAAGGTTGGGATGGCTGTGGCAATTTCTGAAAATAAGACAATAATTAACTTTGCTTCATTGACTTCTTTTCACAAAAGATTTCTGTAGTTTGTAATGCTGCTTGACAGCATTTGATCCACAGTAGAACTTTTCTTTTTTTTTTGAGACGGAGTCTTGCTCTGTCACCTGGGCTGGAATGCAGAGGTGAGATCTGGGCTCACTGCAACCTCTGCTTCCCGGGTTCAAGCAGTCCTCCTGCCTCAGCCTCCCAAGTAGCTGGAATTACACACATGGACCACCACGCCCGGCTAATTTTTATGTATTTGTAGTAGAGATGAGGTTTCACCATGTTGGTGAGACTGGTCTCGAACTCCGGACCTCAAGTGATCCACCCACCTCGGCCTCCCAAAGTGCTGGGATTACAGGCGTGAGCCACAGCACCCAGCCTCACAGTAGAACTTTTAAAACGAGGTCAGTCTTCTCAAACCCTGCTGCTGCTTTATTGGCTAAGTATACGGAGTATTCTAAATCATTTGTTGTCATTTCAACAATGTTCACAGCTTCTTCGCCAGGAGTAAATTCCATCTCAAGAAACTGTCTTTGCTCATCCAGAAGAAGCAAGTCCTCATCTGTTCAAGTTTTGTTATGAGATTGCAGCAATTCAGTTACATCTTGAGGCACTGCTTATTTTTTCTTTTTTTTGAGACAGGGTCTTGTTCTGTCACCTAGGCTGCAGTGCATTGGCATGATCACAGGTCATTACAGCCTCAACCTCCCCAGCCCAAGTGATCCTCCTGCCTCAGCCTCTACAGGCACGTGCCACCACACCCAGCTTTTTTTTTTTTTTGAGACAGAATGTCACTCTGTCACCCAGGCTGGAGTGTGGTGACACGAGCTCGGTTCACTGCTGCGACCTCTACCTCCCAGGTTCAAGTGATTCCCATGCCTCAGCCTCCCAAAAGTAGCTGGGATTACAGGCATGTGCCACCACACCTAGCTAATTTTTAGTAGAGACAGAGTTTCACCGTGTTGACCAGGCTGGTCTCGAACTACTGTCGTCAAGTCATTTGCCTGCCACAGCCTCCCGAAGTGCTGGGATTATAGGTTATAGGTGTGAGCCACCGTGCCCAGCTAATTTTGTAGTTTAGTTTTTTCTTTTAAGAAACGGGATCTCACTGTGTTGTCCAGGCTGATATAAAACTTCTGGGCTCAATTGGTCCTCCTGCCTTGACCCTCCAAAATACCAGTCTCCACTTCTAATTCTAGTTCCCTTGCCATTCCTACCACAGCTGCAGTTCCTTCCTCCACTTAAGTCTTGAATCCCTTAACGTTATCCGTAAGGGTTAGAATCAGCTTCTTCCAAACTCTTGTTGATGTTGATATTTTGACCTCCTATGAATCATAAGTGTTCTTAATGGGGAAAGTTTTCAATTTATTTTGCTTAGATCCGTCAGAGGAATTATTATCTATAACAAATACAGCCTTACAAAATACATTTCTTGAAAAGTAAGACTTGAAAGTTGACTTACTCCTTGATCCACGGGCTGCGGAATGGATGTTGTTAGCAGGGGTGAAAACAACGTTAATCTTGCACATCTTCATTAGAGCTATTGGGTGACCAGGTACATTGTCAATGAGCAGTAATATTTTGAATTTTTTTTGTCTGAGCGGTCAATCTCAACAGTGGGCTTAAAACATTCAGTGAATTATGGCTGTAAATAGGTGTGCTGTCATTTGGGCTTTTTGGCTTTTTGTTTTATGTATAGACCACCGGCAGAGTAGATTTAGCATAATTCTTAGGTCCCTTAAGATTTTTTTCTTTTTCTTTTTTTTTTTTTTTTGACAGAGTCTTGCTACCTCGCCCAGGCTAAAATGCACTGCCACAATCTTGGCTCACTGCAACCTCTGCCTCCCGGTTTCAAGTGATTCTTGTGCCTCAGCCTCCCGAGTAGCTGAGACTATTAATATAAAAATTAGCCCGGCTAATTTTTGTTATTTTTAGTAGAGACGGGGTTTCACCATATTGGCCAGGCTGGTCTCAAACTCCTGACCTCAGGTGATCTGCCTGCCTTGGCCTCTGAAAGTGCCTGGATTATAGGTGTGAGCCACCACACCCAGAATGTTTTTTTTTTTTTTTTGAGACGGAATCTTGCTCTGTCACCCAGGCTGTAGTGCAGTGGCCCGATCTCAGCTCACTGCAGCCTGCCTCCTGGGTTCAACCTATTCCCCAGCCTCAGCTTCCCAAGTAGCTGGGATTACAGTTACATGCCACTACGCCTGCCTAATTTTTCCATTTTTTGTAGAGACGGGGTTTTGCCATGTTGCTCAGGCTGCTTTCCATCTCCTGGCCTCAAGTGATCCGCCCATCTCAGCCTCCCAAAGTGCTGGAATGACAAGCGGGAGCCACTGTACCCAGCCTAAGGGCCCTAATATTTATGAAATGGTAAATGAGCACAGGCTTCATTTTAAAGTCACCAGCTCCATTAGCCCTTAACAAGAGTCAGCCTGTTCTTTGAAGTGTTGAGAACAGGCATTGACTTCTTCCTCTAGCTATGAAAATCCTAGATGGTTAGCATCCTTTTCCAGTAGAAGACTGTTTCATCTACACTGGAAATCTGATGTTTATTGTAGCCACATTCGGCATTTCTCTTAGCTAGATCTTCTGCAGCTTCTCCATCAGCACTTGCTGTTTTACCTTGTACGTTTTTTTTTTTTTTTTTTTTTT
>NW_012106697.1:5743145-5751890 GCF_000951045.1 Mandrillus leucophaeus | reverse complement strand
GGCTCACTGCAACCTCCGCCTCCTGCCTTCAAGCGATTCTCCTGCCTCAGCCTCCCAAGTAGCTGGGATTACAGGCATGTGCCACCACACCCGACTAATTTTGTATTTTTAGTAGAGACAGGGTTTCACCATTTTGGTCAGGTTGGTCTCGAACTCCTGACCTCAGGTGATCTGCCCATCTCAGCCTCCCAAAATGCTGGGATTACAGGCATGAGCCACCATCCCTGGCTTACCTTGTGCTTTTATGTTATAGAGAAGACTTCTTTTCCTTCCTTCGTTCCTTATTTTTTTTTTTTTAAGACAGAGTCTGTGTCACCCAGGCTGGAGTGTGGTGATGCAATCTTGGTTCACTGCAGCTTCTGCCTTCCCAGATCAAAGGATTCTCATGCCTCAGTCTCCCAAGTAGCTGGGACTTCAGGCTCCCACCACCACACCTGGCTGGTATTTGTATTTTTAGTAGAGATGGAGTTTCATTGTGTTGGCCAGGCTGGTCTTGAACCCCTGACCTCAAGTGATTTGCCCACTTCAGCCTCCCAAAGTGTTGGGTTTATAGGCATGAGCCACCGCACCCGGCTGAGCAGCCTTCTTTTCTTAAACCTCATGAGACAGCCTCTGGTAGCCTGAGATTTCTACATCGTCTTTACAAACTCTTTCAGCCTTCATAGACTTAAGCGAGTGAGGGCCTCGCTTTGGACTAGGCTTTAGCTTAGGGGAACGTGGTGGCTGACTTGGTGTGTCCAGACCATTCGGACTTTCTCCATATCAGCAGTAAGGCTGTTTCGCTTTCTTATTCCTGTGTTCGCTGGAGTAGCAGTCTTAATTTCCTTCAATAATTTTTTCTTTGCTTTCACAACTTGGCTAACTGGTGCAAGAGGCCTGCTTTTGGCCTGTCTCCTGGACTTTCAACATACCTTCCTCACTAAGCTTAATCATTTCTAGCTTTTGATTTAAAATTTTCTAAGGGATGGGAGTTGGAATGATTTGGATGTTAAGTGGACTTTTAGGAAAATTTCAACTTTTCGCGGTGGCTCACACCTGTAATCGCAGCCCTTTGGGAGGCCATGCGGGCGGATCCCGAGGTCAGGAGATCAAGATCAAGACCATCCTGGCTAACACGGTGAAACCCCGTATCTACTAAAAATACAAAAATTAGCTGGGTGTGGTGGCACGTGCCTGTAATCCCAGCTACTCAGGAGGCTGAGGCAGGAGAATCACTTGAACCAGGGAGTCAGAGGTTGCAGTGAGCCGAGATTGTGCACCACTGTGCTCCAGCCTGGGTGACAGAGCAAGACTCTGTCCCAAAAAAAAAAAAAATTAAAAAACAACTTTCCTATTAATATATTTGCCAGTAAAATCCAGCAGAGACATTCAGTGTAATAGTCACGTGGCTGTTAATAAGTTTATATAAATATGTGTAATATTAATTCTGGGCCAAGAATTAATAGAAACTTATTACTTGATTGTGAGTTAGTAAAAGTGCTCTTTTGTTATGTTTAAGATCTCTTCGTTTCTTCAGACAGTGTAATCATCCATCTCTTACAGCTAATTTTCTGATTTCAGTTTCTTCAAATTTCAAGAAAATGTTTATTTTTTATATTTGTAATATAAACTACATGTCTTTTTTTTTTTTTTTTTTTTCAATTAAGAGGGAGTCTCGCTCAATTGCCCAGGCTGGAGTGCAGTGGCAAAATAGCAGCTCACTGTAACCTCTGCCTCCCGGATTCAAGCGATTCTCCTGCCTCAGCTTCCTGAGTAGCTGGGATTACAGGCACCTGCCATCACACCCGGCTAATCTTTGTATTTTTGTAGAGATGGGGTTTCACCATGTTGGCCAGGCTGGTTTTGAACTCCTGACCTCAAGTTATTCACTCCCCTCAACTTCCCAAAATGCTGGGATTACAGGCACGACCCACTGTTCTTGGCCTTAAACTACATTTCTTCAACTCTGGCTCCTGATTTATTCTAGTGAGGCCTTAATCTATTAGCAGAGTTTCCCTAGACACTGTCATATTACCTATGGCACTTGACACTGTCTAGTACCACCCAAAGTTTAAACTTTCATTCCATCTTATATGTATCGTAGTACATTACCTTTTGATGAAAGCTTTTTATCTCCATAGATCAGTGGCATTTCAAACCCTTGCCTGTGACTCTCGGGAATGTGAAGCTAGTTTTACATCAAGGCCTAGTGCACACCATGCATATAAGTAATAGAAACAAGTTTCATGAAACTTACTCTTATAATATGTAATGCACTCTTTTTTTTTTTTTCTTTTGAGATGGATTCTCCCTCTGTCCGCCAGGCTGGAAGCACAATCTCAGCTCACTGCAACCTCCGCCTGCCGGGTTCAAGTGATTCTCCTGCCTCAGCCTCCCGAGTAGCTGGGATTATAGGCGTGTGCGACCACACTCAGCTAATTTTTTATATTTTTGGTAGAGACAGGGTTTCATCATGTTGGCCAGGCTGGTCTTGAACTCCTGCCTCAAATGATCTGCCCGCCTCGGCCTCCCAAAGTGCTGGGATTGCAGGCATGAGCCACTGTGCCCGGCCTGTAATGCACTCTTGATTATTACACTCTATTCTACTTCTTTGTCAGTTTAATGATTGACATGAGCTACTGAATTGATTTTACACTGGATTGTGACCCATAGTTTATAAGATATTACTCTAGGCTATGCCATTAAACCATTTACTTTTGAAATTTGAAGAAACTTAATTTAAAAATTTTAATTGCAAAGATATTCTTTTCTTAACCACACAACAAAGTAAGAAAGGAAAAAACAATAAAACCTCAGTTCTTTTTAGAGTCCAGAATGCTCACCGTTACACTGTGGGGTATCCACAATTCTTTTTATTCCACTCCTTGACATTTTGTTTTCAAAGGTGAATTATCTTACAAAAAAAGGTGACGTTTTGGGGAGTTTAATGACAGTGTTATAAGACCGATTCACCATTCAGTGGCTATTTTAGTTTTTCTTTTTACATTCAAGTGGGCAAAATTAGATTATGATCAGCCACGGTCTTTATGTTTGTGATGACCCATGATCGCAGGCCTCTATCCAAGTTTTTCTATTTCTCCTTCCCCTGACCACACGTACTCCTTTCCCCTCCCCTCGTGGGTTATACTCATGTTTAATGTATGTCCTTCCAATCCGTGTTCTGTAACTTGGCTTGTATGTTTGTGCTCATGAAGAACATAGCATTGTTTTGTATATGTTTTAAGTTTTATGTAATTGTATCATTGCTTGCTTGCTTATTTATTTATTTTGAGACAGGGTCTTGGCCTGTAGCCCAGACGGGAGTGCAGTGGTTAATCATGACTCATTGCATTATCACCCTCCTGGGCACAAGTGATCCTCCCACCTCAGCCTCCTCAGTAGCTGGGACTACAGGCACACCACTATGCCCAGCTAATTTTTATTTTTTAATTTTTTGTAGTGACGAGGGCTCATTATGTGGTCTGGAACTCCTGGGCTCTGGGCGCAAGCAATCCTCCCACCTTGGCCTCCCTAAGTGCTGAGATTACAGGCGTGAGCCATGGTGCCAGCCTCGTTGGCTTTTTTAATTCTGCTTTTTTATTCAATGTTATTTTTGTAGATCTCAGTGTATCCTTTTTGGCAGATATGTGCTTACACAATTTGTTTATTCATTTTCCTCTTAATGGACAGTGAAGTTGTTTCTCTTGCATTGCTATTGCAAACAGTAGTGGATGCTGTGCTGTGGTGAACATCCTGTGTGCATGCCCAGGATCACACAACTGGGAAGTAGCAGAATCATATTTTGAGTCTGGGTGTGTCTGACTCCATTCATTCGTTTCAACCACTGAGCAGACTCCCACACATCACTTATTTGCCTAATTTATTACACAAACACTATTATGGTAACAGTAATGGCACTATAATGGGATTGTGTGTCATTTTTCTTTTAACAGGTCAATTCTTAATTTATGGCCTCCTCCCCTTTAGTTTTGCTTTAACTGTAAATTATATTATTCAGTATAGAAAAGTTTTGTATTCTGTATTTTTCATGTTCATACATCATCTAAATCAAGGGTCTACAAGCTGGGCACAGTGGTGTGCGCCTGTAGTCCCGGCTACTCTGGAGGCTGAGGTGGGAGGATCACGTGAGCCCAGGAGTTGGAGACTGCAGTGAGCTAGAATCCTGTCACTGCACTCCAGCCTGGGCAATGGAGTGAGCACCTGTTTCTTTAAAAAATTTAAATAAAATCAACCAGGGATCTACAAACTTTTCTTTTTTTTTTGAGATGGAGTCTTGCTCTTGTCACCCAGGCTAGAGTGCAATGGCATGATCTCAGCTCCCTGCAACCTCTGCCTCCCATATTCAAGTGATCCTCCTGCCTCAGCCTCCCTAGTAGCTGGGATTACAGGCATGCACCACCACGCCTGGCTAATTTTTGTATTTTTAGTAAAGAAGGAGTTTCACCATGTGGGCCAGGCTGGTCTTGAACTCCTGACCTCAGGTGATCCACCCGCCTCGGCCTCCCCAAGTGTTGGGATTACAGGTGTGAGCCACCACGCCCGGCCTACAAACTTTTCAGTAAGGGATCAGATGGTAGGTATTTTAGTCTCTGTGGGCCATAGGGTCTCAGTCATAACTACTCAGCTCTGCAGTCGTAGTGTGAAAGCTGGGAGAGACAATACCTGTGCCCGTGAGTGGGGATGTGTTCCAGTAAAATGTTATTCACAAAAACACACAGCAGACAAGATCTGGCTTATGGACAGGTACTTTGCTGACTGCTGATCTAAGTGATTATGTTAACAGAATCATAATATTTATCTATAGAAGCTTTTCAGTGTTACAAGTAATCCTAGAATTCCCTTTATTTGTCTATTTATTTATTTATGAGATGGAGTCTCTCTCTGTCGCCCAGGCTGGAGTGCAGTGGTGTGATCTCAGCTCACTGCAGCCTCTGTCTCCCGGGTTTCAGCAGTTCTCCTGCCTCAGCCTCCTGGGTAGCTGGGATTACAGGCACGTGCCACCACGCCCAGCTAATTTTTGTATTTTTAGTAGAGATGGGATTTCACCATGTTGGCCAGGCTGGTCTCGAACTCCTGAACTCAGGTGATCTGCCCACCTTGGCTTTTCAAAGTGCTGGGATTACAGGCGTGAGCCACCACTCCCGACTTCTAAAGATAGTCTCCCTTTGTTCCCCAGGCTGGTCTTGAACTCTGGGCTCAAGTGATCCTCCCACCTCAGCTTCCCAAGGTGCTGGGATTACAGACGTGAGCCACTATGGTTGACCTCCTAATAAAGTTTTGTTTTGTTTTGGTTTTGGTTTTTTGAGAGAGAGAGTCTCTTTCTATCACCCAGGCTGGAGTGCACTGGCACAATCTCGGCTCACTGCAAACTCTGCCTTCCAGGTTCAAACGATTCACCTGCCTCAGCCTTCTGAGTAGCTGGGATTACAGGTGCATGCCACCACACTTGGCTAATTTTTTGTAGTTTTAGTAGAGATGGGGTTTCACCATGTTGGCCAGGCTGGTCTCAAACCCCTGACCTCAGGCAGTCTGCCCGCCTTGGCCTCCCAAAGTGCTGGGATTAACGGTTGTGAACCACCATGCGGGGCATCTTTTTTCTTTTTAGTATAGTATCTTGAGGATAAACTTCCAGAAGTGACGTTACTAATTCAGAAGTTTTTAGTTTTTTTTATGACTCTAAAAGTGCCAGATTCCTTTTTGAAAGAGACAAGTTTCAGTTTGTATAAATTACTTGAGATAGCCAGGCGCAATGGCTCACGCCTGTAATCCCACCACTTTGGGAGGCTGAGGCGGGCAGATCATCTGAGGTCAGGAGTTTGAGACCAGCCTAGCCAACATGATGAAACCCCATCTCTACTTAAAAAACAAAATTAGCTGGACGTGGTAGCTCATGCCTGTAATCCCAGCTACTCAGGAGGCTGAGGCAGGAGAATTGCTTGAGGCAGAGTTCGCAGTGAGCCGAGATCATGCCAGTGCACCCCAGCCTGGGTGACAGAGTGAGACTCTCAAAAAACCAAAAACAAACAAAAAAACTTTATTAGGAGGCCGAACACGGTGGCTCATGACTGTAATCCCAGCACTTTGGAAGACTGAGATGGGGTGCTCACTTGAGCCCAGAGTTCCAGACCAGACTGGGCAACACAGGCAGGCTGTGTCTCTAGAAAATAAAGAAGCTGGGCACGATGGCTCTCACGCCTGTAATCCCAGCACTTTGGGAGGCTGAGGTGGGCAGATCACCTGAGTTCAGAGTTTGAGACTAGCCTGGCTAATATGGCAAAACCCCATCTCTACTAAAAATATAAAAATTAGCTGGGTGTGGTGGTGCATGCCTATAATCCCAGCTTCCTGGGAGGCTGAGCCGGGAGAATCACTGAAACCCGGGTGGTGGAGGCTGCGGTGAGCCGAGATCCCACTACTGCACTCCAGCCTGGGTGACAGAGAGAGACTCTGTCTCAAAAAAGAAAAGGGAGAAAGAAAATAAGAAAAACCCGGGTGTGGTGGTGCATGCCCATAGTTCCAGCTACTAGGCAGGCTGAGGTGGGAGGATCACTTGAGCCCGGGAGTTGGAGACTGCAGTGAGCTGGAATCCTGTCACTGCACTCTAGCCTGGGTGACAAAGCCAGACCCTGTCTCAAAAGATAAAACATAAAAATAAACTTTATCAAGTATCTGTCTTTTAAGGATTTGGGATAGAGACTTCCCTCTGTCAGTTTGAATTTTAAAATGAGAAGGCATTAATCGATGCTATGGAAAATAGTAAAACTGGTATTTTAATGTTTATTAGGTATACATTTATAATCTTAAATTTTAAGATCTTCTTACACATTAGAATTTTAAAACTCACTTGTATTTTGCTTAATCTTCATTTAGCTGATAAAATATATTAAATTTTCCTAAACGTTGTATACCATTTGCTAACTTAACATCACAAATTTTTATTGTTTAGATTTTTTTTTTTAGGTACCTCAAACTGCTGGCTAGGCACACTTACAAACCTAACAAAGGAAATCTTCCTAAGCACTTAGATATTGTTTATAAAACCAACTAAGTCTAAACTTACTGATTTAATCAATTAGATTCCCTTCTGTGCTTAAATGTAGATGACAGTTTAATTTTTATGTATCTAATACGTCAGAATCTTTTCAGCTCTTCGAAACACTAAAGACAAGCAGAATTAACCCATGATAAAATGTATTACCACACATACCTTAACCTGTCACGTTGATTTATCACAATAGTATTAATAATACAAGTTTGACTCACTTTTAGATTATATACTTTAAAAAAAATTTTTTTTTAGGTTGCACAGTCACTTAAGCAATTAAAGGCTGCAGAGTGTTGTGGCTGGTTTAGGATACAGATTACATAAACGTTTACTCCTTTATTTGATGTAAAATAGTATTATAATATGAATATGGTGAGCACACAATTGCATTTTTTGCTATTTTTGTTTTGTTTTGTTTTGTTTTTAAGATAGAGTCTCGCACTGTCGCCCAGGCTGGAGTAGTACAATGGTGTGATCTTGGCTTACTGCAACCTCCACCTCCTGGATTCACGCCATTCCCCTGCCTCAGCCTCCTGAGTAGCTGGGATTATAGGCGCCCACCACCACACCTGGCTGATTTGTTGTATTTTTAGTAGAGGTGGGGTTTCACTATGTTGGCCAGAGTGGTCTCGAACTCCTGACCTCGTGATCCACCTGCCTTGGCCTCCCAGAGTGCTGGGGATTACAGGCATAAGCCACCGCGCCCGGCCCTTTGCTGTTTTATTATTGGAAATTATTTTATTGTCACTTTTGAATATCAGTGTGTACTCATGGCTTCTCATAGAAATTATTTTTTCATTTTTATGTATACTTGTCTTTTTTCTTTTTCAGTGCCGAATTGTCCAACGTGGACAGTGGAAGCCCCTTTAAACTGATCCTCTGTTTGATTCCCGCCACCCCAGGCATATTTATGAATATTGTGCTTTCTGGCAACAATAAGCTGATCCAGGCTCTTTGCCTCCAGAAATGCAGTCCCCTGCCTGCCAAGGAGTCCTGGAGTTTTTTTAGTGGAGAATAGAATTAGAAGGTCAATTCTGATCTTAAGGTTGTCAGTAATGGATAATGTGACACAGCTGCTTTGACCACTGTAATAACAGATTAAAAAAAATTTTTTTAAAGACTATGACTTTATCGTGATGTTTCTAATTTAACTGTATGGAATATTAAAATATTTTAAATCAATGTTTTTATCATAGTAATATATAAATTTACAGGTCAACTAGTAATTTAAGGTCTATAACAAAAACAGTGGTCTCTAAGGAAAAAAACACACAAAAATCAAGTGGTCCCTGCCCCATAATAAAGGGAACTACTTTGAACATTTTAATCCATTTTTTGTAATACTTAACTCCATGTGTCTGAATAATATGCCTTGATTTTTCCCTTTTAGACAGCCATTGGCTGTCTGCTGTGAAATAGCTCTTAAATCAGACCCCCTTTAACACAGTGAGACATATACTCTTCCCCTTTCATTTTCTACATGTGCTTTTGGCACAGTTTGTGATCACACATTCAGAAGTTTGACATACCTGTGCAGCCTGTCTGTGTGACTTAGAACTTTTGTTCCTCTTCAGGAAGGGTTGGGGAACCTTGACAAGAATCATCTCCTTGTCTCTGCTGCTTCCTCCCTAACTGCGGTAAAGGAGCAGAAAGGGGACAGAGACAGCAAGTCCTGAAATATGTTAGGCAGTCCTCCCTGC
>NW_012106697.1:5736887-5743095 GCF_000951045.1 Mandrillus leucophaeus | reverse complement strand
CGGCTTCCGCTGGAACCGTGTGTGGACTGCGCGGCTTCCGCTGGAACCGTGTGTGGACTGGTTTAGCTGGTCCTATGAGATTTTTCTTCTTTTCCTTCCTTTTATTTTTTTGACTTTTATTCTCAAGGGAGGTGACCTATGAGATTTTTTTTTAACTCTATCCTTTCTAAACTCTAACTCTATCCTTTCTAAACTCTATCCTTTCTAAACTCTAATTGTATTTAATTTGTATATTTTTTGGGTTTTTGTTTTTGTTTGTTGTTGTTGAGACAGAGTCTCGCTCTGTCACCAAGCTGGAGTGCAGTGGTGTGATCTCTGCTCACTGCAACCTCCACTTCCTGGCTTCAAGCAATCTGCCTCAGCCTCCCGAGTAGCTGGGACTACAGGCATGCGCCATCACGCCCAGCTAATTTTTGTATTTTTGGTAGAAACGGAGTTTCACCACGTTGGCCAGGATGGTCTCGAGCTCTTGGCCTGGTGATCCGCCCGCCTTGGCCTCCCAAAGTGTTGGGATTACAGGCGTGAGCCACCGCGCCCAGCCTTTTTCTTTGTTTCGTTGTACTTAATTTATAGAAGGCAGATTATCCTTAAGGTTCGCTTAGGTATCCGTGTTTGTGACATCCCTGCCTTGATGATCTGTTATTTTCTTATGAACTTAATTATGGGACTTTTTTATTTTCCAGATAATTAGTAGAACTTGTTACTCATACAACCCCATCATCACTTCACTGAGTTACTTTTTTGTTGTTGTTTTTATAATGTTTCTTTTTATATATTAACCACACTTGTCAGTTTGGGAAAATAATTATTGTATACAAATGGAAAGTATTTGGAAATAACTCTTTAGTCTGATGTTTACATTTTTTTTTTGCAGATATATTTTTGCCATCATGGATCAGTTTGGAGATATATTAGAAGGTGAAGTCGACCATTCTTTCTTTGACAGTGACTTTGAAGAAGGAAAGAAATGTGAAACTAACTCAGTTTTTGACAAGCAAAATGATGACCCAAAGGAAAGAATAGATAAAGATACAAAAAATGTGAACCCGAACACTGGAATGCAAACAACAGAAAATTATCTTACTGAGAAGGGAAATGAAAGAAACCTGAAACTTCCCCCAGAACACCCTGTAGAGAACGATGTTACACAAAGTGTAAGTTCTTTCTCATTACCAGCCTCTTCAAGATCAAAAAAATTGTGTGATGTTACAACAGGACTTAAAATACACGTGTCCATCCCAAGTAGAATTCCCAAAATTGTAAAAGAAGGTGAAGATGATTACTACACAGATGGAGAGGAAAGCAGTGATGATGGGAAGAAATACCATGCCAAGTCCAAGTCCGCCAAACCATCTACCAGCGTTAAAAAAAGCATAAGGAAAAAGTATTGCAAAGTTAGCTCCTCTTCCTCCTCCTCTTTATCTTCCTCTTCTTCAAGTTCAAGCACAGATTGTTTAGATGCAGGGTCTGATAGCCATCTATCTGATTCGTCTCCATCATCCAAGAAACATGTATCTGGTGTAACCTTCCTGTCACCAAAACAGAAGTATAAGTCAGAAATAAAATCGACAGAAACACAGCCTTCAAGTACGACCCCAAAATGTGGCCACTACCCTGAGGAGTCTGAAGATACTGTGACGGACGTAAGTCCCTTATCAACTCCAGACATTAGCCCTCTCCAGTCTTTTGAACTGGGCATAGCAAATGATCAAAAAGTGAAAGTTGAAAAGCAGGAAACTGTGAGCCAAGAAATATATGAAGATGTTGAGGATTTGAAAAATAATTCAAAATATTTGAAATCAGCCAAAAAAGGGAAAGAAAAACATGAGCCTGGTCTGTCCTCAAAGTCGTCTTCAGTGTTAGACTCCAGTTTGGAGCACAGACATAAACAAAAAGTCTTACATGACACAATGGATCTGAACCATCTTTTGAAAGGTAATTTTCTTTTCCTCTTAAAGTATGTGTATTTATATATGGAGCATAAATATTAAATGCTATGAATTTGCATTGATCTTGTAGATATTTTTTATTGTTGGGAAAAATTGATATTATTAGTAACTTTACTAAATACTGTATTTTACCATAAAAGTATCTGGAATATCATTTGTATTATTTGGTATAGTAGTTTGTATTTGTATAATACATACTTTATTTTAGTGCCTTACAAACTCAGAATGCCTAAAGAAAACAGGTGGATAAGATAATGAGAGATGGGGAGCCACACGTTTTTCCGCTTGCGATAGAGACAAGGGCATGTTTCGCTTTCTTCTGCACGACAGGCAGCAGCGCTCAGGCTAACACCCGATGTGGTGTCCTCATATCAGGGACAGCAGCAAGAATGCTGGCAAATGAGAGAACTCAGAGCAAACTAAAGAGGACTCTTCAGACTTTTAAGTTAGAGGCTAAAGAGCATTACTTACAAATAATTACCACATTGATGAAAAACATTAAGTTGCTTTAAGATATAAGGTATTTTTGAACTAGAATAGCCTTTTTGCTTTGTTTCTGTATCAATTTATTATTATTTATATTTAGTTTGGAAGTAACAATTTTCCAGTTCAAATAAAAGCAATTTCAAAGTTTTACCTTTGGACTAGTTAATAGAACTAATAATACTGGGTAGGTTTTAGGTCAGTTGATGATAAAGTTTTTAAATTGTAAATAGAATTCTCTTCCTTTGTTTGAAATGTTAAAGTCTTTAGCTAGATAAATTACATATGGTAGCAATGTAAGGGCATAAATACCTTGTTAGTAGAACACGGTCAAATTGACAAAGTGTATTTAGGAGCAGTTCACACTTGATGTTCCCTCTTTTGTAGGTTTTGTTTTTTGTTTTTGAGACAAGGTCTTTCCCTGTCGTCCAGGCTGGAGTGAAGTCACATGACCACAGCTCACTGCAGCCTTGACCTCCTGGGCTTAAGTAATCCTCCTGCCTCAGCTTCCTGAGTACCTAGGACCACAGTCATGCCCCACCACACCTGGCTAATATTTTTTATTTTTGTAGAGATGAGGTTTTACTATGTTGCACAGACTGCCTCAAACTCCTGGCCTCAAGCAAACCTCCTACCACAGCCTCCCAAAGGGCTGGGGTTACGGGTGCATGCCACTGCATCTGGCACTTTTGTAGGCATTTTTCCCCCTTTCTGTGATTGTACCTATTGATTGTTTAGAGTCTCTGAAAAATCACACTCTTAGTGTTGGCCATCACCATCTAGTGGCTAAGCCTCCGTCCCATAAATCTTTCCTAATAAACGCTTATTCAGCCTCTTAGAACTTTCAGCATTAAAGAGTTTTCTATTCATGCCCTCAATTCCTCCCAAAAGAACTAAAGTGATCTTTTACAAAGTAAATTAAAAAAAAAAAAAAAGGAAATCAGTCCTACTAGTTTCCACTCTTCAGTGACTTACTCTTATATTAAAATAATACCTGGCCAGGAGCGGTGGCTCACACCTATAATCCCAGGACCTTTGGAGGTGGAGGTGGGCAGATCACTTGAGGTCAGGAGTTTGAGAGCAGCCTGGCCAACATGGCAAAACCCCATCTCTACAAATAATACAAAAAATTAGCCGAGCGTGGTGGCACACGCCTGTATTCTCAGGTACTCGGGAGGCTGAGGCATGAGAATTGCTTGAGCCTGGGAGGTGGAGGTTGCAGTAAGCTAAGATTGCGCCACTGCACTCCAGCCTGGATGACAGAGCGAGACTCCCGTCTCAAAAAAAAAAAAAAAAATGTATCTACGTGTGTATATATATATGAAGCCAGGCATAGCGGCACATGCCTATAATCCCAGCTACTTTGAAGCCTGAGGCCAGAGCCAGAGGGTCCCTTGAGTCCCACCTAGGCAACATAGTGAAACCCATATATTATTATTAAAATAATATCAGCCAGGCATGGTGCTCATGCCTGTAATCCCAGCACTTTGGGAGGCTGAGGCAGGCAGATCACGAGGTAAAGAAATCGAAACCATCCTGGCCAACCTGGTGAAACCCCGTCTCTACTAAAAATACAAAAATTAGCCAGGCGTGGTGGCGGGTGCCTATAGTCCCAGCTACTCAGGGGGCTGAGGCAGGAGAATAGCTTGAACCTGGGAGGCGGAGATTGCAGTGAGCAGAGATCGTGCCACTGCACTGCACTAAGATCGTGTTGCACTCCAGCCTGGCAACAGAGCGAGACTCCGTCTCAAAAAAATGATAAAAATATCTAAATTCCTTATTGTTGCCTAACAGACTCTCATCCCAGGCAGTGCATTAATATCACCTAGAGAACTCTTAAAACAAATACTGACGCCCAGGCTCTGCCCACAGGGATTCCGATGCATTTGGTCTAGTATGCTGTTAAGATTGATGAGAACCGTTGCTCTACGTTGTATGGATATTGCTGGCCTTTTGGACCTGATGTCGTATTACTGTGCTCCAGTCACACTTGCTGTTGCTGCTACTGTTGTAAGGACACTCCAGGTTTTTTCCCAGTGGTGGGGCACTTGCATTGCCGTGGCTCTTTTGCTTTGCACAGGGCTCTGCTTCTACCTGTGTCTCAAGTCTCTCAGTTTATATACCACTGCCTCACAGAGCCTTTTTCTAGGTATCTATCTTTGGGAGCTTTTACACACCTCTCTGTGTCGCAAAAGCATGTTTCCCTCCATCGAGATAGTTACCGGACCCTGAAATTAGTGTAGTTTGTTTGCTCGTGTGTCCCATTGGAGTGAACGAAGGCAGGATCTTATTTCTTGTTGGAATTCCCAAATACAGGCACATAGTAGACAGTATTTGTGGACTGAAGGGACTGTCAGGAAGCGGCTTCTGTTGCTCAGCTCTGCTGGTTAGGAAATGTGTTTCATATGTTTCGGGGAAATTTGCTTTTGTAACAGTTGCCCATTCCTGTTAAATTTGCCATCTGAAATACATAGAAAAAGTCTGTGCAGCCTTCTGCATTATAATCTTTAAGAAGTTTGATGAACATTCTCCCCTGGGTAAAATCTCTAATTTTTAATCAAGCCATCTGGGGTAACAATTTTCACTTTTTTCTTCTAATTCTTATGGCCACTTCCCAGTCTGTGTGTTCATTAATTAAGCTAGAGCGTACGATTCGCTAGGCGGATGCTTCATTGGGTTGATAGACAGCAGGCTGCAGCTGTCTCCTGCTGCTCTGGATTTCCGGCACCAACCTCAAGTGTGCTAACATAACTTTCAAACATTTTGATCGTAGGACCCTTTTACATTCGGAAAAGTTATTGAGGATTCTGAAGAGCTTTTGTTTTTATAGGCTATAGCTTATATCCATAAATATTTACCATATTAGAAATTAAACATTTTAAAAATAGTTGTTTAATAGTAGTAATAAACTCATTGTATAGTTGCCATATAATGTAAGTAACATATGTCATGAAAAAGCTGTATGTCCAAAAAATCAGTGATTTTTGCTAATCACTAGTGTCTGGTTTAATAGAACATAGCTGGATTCTCAAATCACCTTCTGCTTAGAATCTATTATAATCTATATATCATTGGCTGAAGGATATACAGAAAATCTGGCATATACAAAATATGGTTCAGAAATGAAGGAGTATTTTAATAACCTTTTCCGTTAATTGTGGATTTTTTTTTATACCACAAGTCGTATTTTCTGTTTCCTTTTTTTTTTTTTTTTTTTTTTTTTTGAGACAGTCTCACTCTGTCGCCCAGGCTGCAGTGCAGTGGTGCGAGCTCGGCTCACTGCAACCTCTGCCTCCCAGGTTGAAGCGATTCTCCCACCTCAGCCTCCCGAGTAGCTGGGATTACAGCTGCCCTCCACCAAACCCAGCTAATTTTTGTATTTTTAGTAGAGATGGGGTTTCACCATGTTGGTCAGGCTGGTCTGGAACTCCTGACCTCAGGTGATCTGCCTGCCTTGGCCTCTCAAAGTGCTGGGATTACATGTGTAAGCCACCTCGCCCAGCTCACAAGCAGTAGTTTCTTAGATGTTGCAATGTGAAATCTGAAATTAATCTCAATTAACTTTTAATTGTGAATTTCAGAGTCTGTTACATTAAAATATATTGATATTTCTCTTTTTTTTTTTTTACTATTATACTTTAAGTTCTAGAGTACATGTGCATAATGTGCAGGTTTGTTACATATGTATACTTGTGCTATGTTGGTGTGCTGCACCCATCAACTCATCAGCACCCATCAACTCGTCATTTACATCAGGTATAACTCCCAATGCAATC
>NW_012106697.1:5719302-5735812 GCF_000951045.1 Mandrillus leucophaeus | reverse complement strand
CACCATTTATTAAATAGGAAATCCTTTCCCCATTTCTTGTTTTTGTCAGGTTTGTCAAAGATCAGATGGCTGTAGATGTGTGGTATTATTTCTGAGGACTGTGTTCTGTTCCATTGGTCTAACATATTGATATTTCTTGATTGAGTTTTAATGTGTATTTTACTTATGCATGGTTTTGTAATGTGACATATTGGGTATTTGGAAAATATTGTTTCACTGAGCTTACAAATGTTGGCAGGCCAGGCACAGTGGCTATGCCTGTCATCCCAGCACTTTGGGAGGCAGAGGTAGGCAGATCACTTGGGCCCAGGAGTTTGAGACCGGCCTGAGCAACATGATGAAACCCTGTCTCTACAAAAAATACAGAAATTACCTAGGCATGGTGGTGTGTGATTCTGTAGTCCCAGCTACTGGGGGAGGTTGAGATAGGAGGATCACTTGAGCCAGGGAGTTGGAGGTTGCAATGAACTGAGATCATGCTACTCCATTCCAACCTAGGAGACAGAGCAAGACACTGTCTCAAAAAAAAAAAAAAAAAAAAAAAAGTTGGTAAATTTCAGAATACATTATATAGAAATCATAGTTGTTCATATCACTACCAGCCTCATCAGAAAGCTCTTGAGAAGCTGTCAAACTCATGGTGGCAGATACAAGTTTACCTAAAATACTATTTTTTGCTAAAAAGCTCAAATTTTATTATTGGTAATAAATACTGTCAACTGTTTTCCTCGAAGTGACAGAGTTGTTCTTTAAAATTATATTTGTAATGCAAAAATTGGATAGTGGTTGAAATTAAATCATAAAATGTCATGAGATAATGCAGATTGCTCACTAATATTGTATAATAACATATATCTTGATATATTTGGTTTTTTTCTTGTGCGTCAAACTTCTATTGCTGCATTGCTCTTCCTTCATAATTCTTACTGTGATTTCTGTGTGTTGAACCCATTTCCCGTTCAGAAAAAAAAGGTGCACCTCACTGCCAGCACTCATTTCTTGAGGCAAATGGGAAATGTGTTAAAAAGTAGCAGCCTATTGTTTGGCATTAAAAAATATTGTTCTTATAAGATTAGGTTAAAAAATGGATTGAAGAGAGAAATGTTCTAGAAGATAAATTAAAATGTTTAATATGTCTAGTGGGCTTTATTTTTTAAATATGGGCTTGTTTGACTAAATCATAATTTTTATTTTTAAGGGGACACTTCCATTTTTTAAAATGTTGTAAGTACTATTTGATCCCACAAATTATAAACCCCACTGTACCCTAGGAAAGAGCATAAAAAACGAGCATACAAAAGGAAGGTGTTGTTTCAGCCAATCAAAAAAAGCTTCTTACAGGAAGGAAACACTGGACTCTTAAAATTGTCAAGTTTTAAAAAACCGTCTAATAGAAAATAGTCTGATTTCTGGGCTTTTTGTTCAGGGTCATCAGTGATTATCCAGGATTTTGAATACAAGAAAGGAATTCTGAATGAAACAATGTTTCTCATATAACAGGCCACCCAAAGATAGAATAGGCTTCAGGGTTGACTGAGTGGCTCAAAACGTCATCAGGGACCTACTTTCCAGCACTGTTCCTCCAGCCCTGGTGGTGGCTTCATTCTTACGCTGCTAGGAGATGTCTGCAGCTGTGTTCAGTGTTCACCTTCAGACACAACAGTGTCCAGAGGAAGAGACACTGTCTCTTCTCTGACTCTTGGAATGGAGAAAACTTCTTAAAGAAATGTGGCCCAGTTAGCTTCCACTTAGGTCTCCTTGTCCAGAACTGGTCACACTTCCATTCCCGAACCAGTCTTTGGTAGGGAAATGGGATTATCCTGGGCCAAGCAGGCTCATCCTGGAAGCCAGGGATCTGTGAAGTAGGAGGAAAATAGATGTGCCGTAATTGGGCAGCCAACTTTGTCCAACAGAGCTTCTCAAACTTCAGTATGCAGACGGTTAAGCCAGGGATACTGTTAAAATGCAGATTCGGGTTCAGTAAAACTAAAGTAAGAGCTAAATCGGCATTTCTAACCAGCTGCTACTGGTGATACCCGTGCTGCAGATCTAGGGACCTTGGTCTGAATATCGAGACAGTCAGTAAACTATTTGGTTCTACTGAAAATAAAGCATTCTTCACTCTTCCTATCTAACCCATTTCTGAAACTTAATTGGATATAGAGAACCTAAATCTTTTTAACTTTTAAATAAGAAAAATAATCCTACCCCAAACTCTGAACAGTTCCCCAGTTATAATTAAATTGAAATACTGTTGAAAAACATTGAACACAGATGCTGAGCTAAAATGTAGAAGGGAAGCTTTATTCATAGTAGTGCATAGAAGGGATTTGCCAGCAGGTGGCGCTCGGGGCTTTTTAAGGCACGGGAACAAACATGGCATTTTGCCAGTTGGTACATCTGTTATTGGAGTCCATAACATAAAAATCCACCAAGGATTCTTTATAATAATAAAGCATTTTAAACACTAATTATGACTGTCAGTCTATTACATAAGGTATGGCCATCATTTTTCAAAATTATTCATGCTCGATTTACACAGTGAAGCATTTCAGATCCAAAATTCTTTTCCTGTGTTTTCTTTATTTTCCACTGTATAACTGCAACTGTGGTCACGGTAGGTGGGTATGTATGCAGAGCCAGGCTTGTGCCTTTTCTGCATTCATCTCTAAATATACTTTATCACTTCTAACTTCTACTAACTAAGCTTTTCTAGGCTGCTTTGGTTTACCTGATTTCTTCACTGCCTTTTCCACTTCCTGGAACGTAAATCCACTGAGTGTGGGGAGGATAATGGTGAAGACGACACGTGAGCCTGTCAGAGCACGGCTGAGGCAGGAATGCAGCATATTCTCTGCATCTTTTCAGTTTAAACATTTTCACGGACTTCAGTACAGAGGTTCGGTAAACCAGTTTACTGCTAGTGAATACTGAGTAAAAAATTTGCAAATTAACAGCCATATTAGGTGAGCGTTCAGACAATGAAGGATACCTATAGCCAACCACATCAACATTTATTGGTTTAAAAGAACTTTTTTTTTTTTTTTTTTTGAGGCAGAGTCTCGCTCTGTCACCCAGGCTGGAGTGCAGTGGCGCAATCTAGGCTCACTGCAGCCTCCACCTCCCGGGTTCAAGCGATTCTTCTGCCTCAGCCTCCTGAGTTGCTGGGATTACAGGCACATACCACCACGCCCAGCTAATTTTTGTATTTTTAGTAGAGATGGAGTTTCATCTTATTGGCCAGGTTGGTCGTGAACTCCTGACCTCAGGTGATCCGCCTGTCTCAGCCTCCCAAAGTGTTGGGATTACAGGTGTGAGCCACCACTCCCAGCCCTTTTGTTGTTTATGAAATAGAAATTTGAACTATAAAATATTAAACCTATGAAACAAAGATTAATAAAAGAATGTAAAATTAAATCTACCAGTATAGGGCATGGAATGATGAAACAGTGTTGAACCAAGGTAAAGACAGTTTTGAAAGTGGAGTAAAATTTAGGCTTCTGGGTGTTAGCGACATGATCACAAACAAGCCAGCAACTGTTCTGAGCTTCAGACACTCTATTTGTAGGAGGAGATTGTTGATATATGTTGCTAGGGTCCATTCTAACTTCAGAGTTCTTCGGGTTCTGTGAGAAATAGTGGAAGAAGGGAAGATCATTGCAGACTGGCAGTATTAGATACGGGACTTTAAAGTGGGTCTTGAAAGATCAGTTGAATTTCTGAATATTCAACCTCTTTTAGCTCAAGGGTGGCTGAGTTGGGGAATTTTCCACCTCCGTGCAAAGCTGCCTTTCCTATGTAAATGTCAAAAAATGGTTGGAATTAGATCCTTGATCTTGAGCTGTAAATCCCTGAATAGGCAGAGAGGGCATTAAACAAATGGAGTAGTAAACAGAAGTTTAGACATCAAGTTATGGCATGAATCTCACCTATTTGGAGAGCATTGAAGAAGGTGACCACACTAGATTCGAAGGTATGTTTCCTATTTTGTGTAGGTAAAATTAGGTCTCTTTAAAAAGAATCTGAAACAGCAAAATTTAAAACATTTTAGAAATACGTTGCCTCAAAATCTACTATATAAACTATGAAATAATCACTACAGGATGTATTTTGAGAAGAAAAATAAATATAAGAAATGGGATTAAAGAAGCATTGGTGAGCAAAGAAACTGGTTAAATTTTTTGCTAAAATGGTACCAGTGTGTGAGGGATTGAAGTGCCTTGTTTAAGGGGAAGATACAGACCCTGTTATGCTCTGTAAGAAAGGAGATGCCCATACTGAGATTAGCTATCAGCACGTCCTGCCTGGCAGCACATTTTATCCTTTCTTCCTGGCAAACTGCAGGAAATCTCAATACCCCCAACACACTACCAAGTATTGCCAAACATTTAAGAAAAGCAAAAGCCAACAGAGAGGCACCAGACTCGTAGCTGAAGAGTGTAATACTTCAGAGTCTTAAAAGAGCAAGCTTGATGATTTTAGGATCTTCAAGGACAAAACTGTTTTCACTAACAAGACTATCCCGGCTGGCATGGTGGCTCATCCCTGTAATCCCAGCACTTTGGGAGGTGAGGTGGGAGGATCACCTGAGGTCGGGAGTTCGAGACCAGGCTGACCAACATGGAGAAACCCCGTTTCTACTAAAAATACAAAATTAGCTGGGCGTGGTAGCACATGCTTGTAATCCCAGCTACTAGGGAGGCTGAGGCAGGAGAATTGCTTGAACCTGGGAAGCAGAGGTTGCAGTGAGCCGAGATCACACCATTGCACTCCAGCCTGGGCAACAACAGCAAAACTCTGTCTCAAAAAAAAAAAAAAAAAAAAAAAAAAAAAGACTATGACTATGCCTTAATTTGCTTTTTATATATTTATTAATATTTATTTTTATTTTTTTGAGACAGAGTCTCACTCTGCACAGGCTGGAGTGCAGTAGTGTGATCTCTGCTCACTGCAACCTCCACCTCCTGGGTTCAAGCAATTCTCATGCCTCAGCCTCCCCAGTAACTGGGATTACAGGTATGTGCCACCACGCCCAGCTAATTTTTGTATTTTTGTAGTATTTTTGTCTGCAGAGACAAGGTTTTAAGCCAGGCCTTAAAGACTTGCAAAACCATTGAACTCTGCCACTCGCTGGCTTTTTCAAATAAAAATGTTATGTTCACATATAATTGGTTTATTATTTTTAGAGGAATTAATAGCTTTAAAACACTTAATTTCTAGCAAGGTAACTATTGGTAAATGTAACCCACATACACATTCTTTGGGGTCCTCAGTCTTTAGGGGGGTGTTAAGGGGTCCTGAGGTCTAGGGGAATGGAATCAGAATAGGTGATCAGACTATTCATAATGCTGCAAACTTTTAGAGAAAATCTTAGAGAAAAAATTTTTAAACTCAGTCAGTCTTCCAAAATAGAAAAGAATGAGAAAAAACAGTAACAAAACTTTGGTTAAAGATTACAGAAAAAGAGTGCAAACAATGCAAGTGGGTGGCTGGGTGATTTTAACTTATCAGAATATCAGAGCACATTTTAAAAACCCAGAAGTATTAGCCTTAAAAATGAAGGAAATTCTGACATAATGCTACATGGGTGAACCTTGAGGACATGATGCTGAGTGAAATAAGGCAGTCTCAAAAAGACAAGTGCTGTATGATTATATCAGATGCTTGGAGTGGTTGAAATTATAGAGACAAAGAATGGTGGCTTCCAGAGGCTAAGGGAAGGGAGCAATGGGGAGTTAGTGTTTAATGGATACAGAATTTGTTTTACACAATGGAAGGAGTTTTGGAAATGGTTGGTGGTGATGGTTACACAATATGAATATATTCAGTACCACTGAACTGTATACTTACAAATGGTTAATGTGGTAAATTTTGTGTTCCATGTATTTTGCCACAATAAAAAAATAAAACACTAGCCCTGTCTGATAGGGTTTCTGTTATGCTAAATATGAGTGCTCAATATATGCCAACAGAATTGGGAAAAAAGTAAACAAAATTCAGCCTAAAAAAGTATTTAAAATAGTATAGGAAGAATGAAAATAAGGGCTAGAAAAATATATGCCAGGCATATCTCCTTTAACAAGGAGAAAATAAAACTTATCAATCTATTAATATACAAAATAGAACTCAAGATGTGAAAATCACTAAAAGAGATAGAGAAGGGTGTTGTACATTAGTAAATGGTCAAATACACCAAAAAGATAAAAGTCATTGATTTGAAATGTGTGATAAAGGCAAAACAGAACTGGAAAATAACATTTGGGAAGCCACATCACCATGGAAGCATTGATAATCAGTTTTAACCAGTAACAACAAAAACTTGCATCTGCTCGTGGGATGCTCTTGGCCACAGGTATTTTGTCACACAATGATTTTTTAAAAGTGATGAACTAATCAGTTACTACTGCTACGTGACAGATTACCCCAACACTTAGGAAATAGAGAGACCCAAAGGTAGAGGTGATTCAGTGACCAGGACTACAGTCAACCAGGTGCTGTGTACTCACATCAGGTGCTTGGGCTTGGTACAACCTGAAGACCAGAACCCAAGGGCCCACATGGGGTTCTGCATGTGGCCTGGCTTCCTCATGTGTCAGCCTTAGGGTAGTTGGACTTCTTTCTTGGTGGCTCCGGATTCTAAGCACGTGTGTTCCAGGAAACAAGGCAGAGACCTCACTGCCTTTTATGACCTAGCCTCAGAAGTCACATAGCATCATTTCTTTCATGCTCTATTGGTTGAAATGGTCATAAACCCTCCCAGATTTAATGCAAAAGGGCATAAACCCCTACTTCTTAATGGGAGGAGTGTCAAATACTGTAAATTATAATAATCTTTAATTTAAATATTTTATATTTTAAAATCTCTTCAGTCCAACTTCTGGCCACAGATTTATTAACATTCTTCCCATATGCAAAAATGCATTCGCCCTTTCCACAGATGCGCCTACCTGGAGATCCGGGATGTAAATCAGGTCCAGCTGCAGCTGAGATTCCTCAGATGTGGTTTCTTAGCTACAGCTCTTTGAGTACTTTGAGAATCTCCTGGGAAAGGCTAGGGATGAGGCACGGTTTTACTTTTAAACCCCGTAAGTCTTGGCTCTTTTATATTCTTTCTAAATTTTGTTTGAAAACTGGCTAGTTGTTTTTATTATTTTTTTAGTTCACCTCTCTTTGTCCGTTCTTATTGTGGGTAAAGTAGACCTTCAGCGTTCTGCTTGGAGCTCTGCTCGGCCAGATCTACCAGTTCAGTTGTTAGTTTTTCCATTTCCCTTAACACAAGCACAGTGTTGCTAAACATTTTGCCATTTCATCTCCTGAGACTTCATCAACAGCCTTCTCTAGGCCCTTGCAGCTCTGCTGGCCACCAGGTCCCAAAGCAGGTCCCGAAGCTGGTACTAAGTTTGTTCCAGGAGCACCTCATTTCCTGTGCCATACTTAGGCACTTTGATCCTGGCCTTTGAGTCTTTGCAGGTTGCTGCTTCACACAACTAAGTTTTGTGGTGATACGTTAGTAGAACAGCAGTAACTAATATAAAATAGAGAACATTTCCATCATCCTAGAAAATGTGCTTCATGCCCCACTTTGATCAAAACCCACCCTTCAGCCTGGTGCAGTGGCTCATGTCTGTAATCCCAGCACTTTGGGGGGTCGAGGCAGGTGGATCACCTGAGGTCAGGAGTTCAAGACCAGCCTGGCCAACATGATGAAGCTCCCATCTCTACTAAAAATACAAAAATTAGCCGGGCGTGGTGGCGGATGCCTGTAATCCCAGCTACTCAGGAGGCTGAGGGACAGAGCAAGACCCTGTCTCAAAAAAAAAAAAAAGACAAAAACCATTAGAGAAAAATAGCATACTATTAATTTCCTTTAGAATTGAATTTTAAAAGGCTTATAAATTAATCTAGAAGTCTTGCTCTACAAAAGGAACCTGGTGAGCATAAAATACTAAGCTACGTCTAATTTTTTTTGACAAAGTTGTAATCCAGATGTCATTAGTATTATTTCATAAATACTTTTTCATGTATTCATACATATTTTTAAGGGTTAAAGCATGTACCACCGTGCCGGGCACAGTGGCTTACGCCTGCGATCCCAGCACTTTGGGAGGCTGAGGTGGATGGATCACCTGAGGTCAGGAGTTCAAGACCAGCCTGGCCAACATGGTAAAACCCCATCCTTACTAAAAATACCAAAATTAACCAGGCATGGTGGCAGATGCCTGTAATCCCAGCTACTCTGGAGGCTGAGGCAGGAGAATCGCTTGAACCCAGGAGGCGGAGGTTGCAGTGAGCTGAGATTGCGCCATTGCCCTCCAGCCTGGGCAACAAGAGGGAAACTCCGTCTCAAAAGAAAGGGGAGGGGGGAAAAAAGCATGTACCGCATACTTACTTTGTTTGACCATTTTCTCTTTTTTTTGTTCTTTTCTGTAGCTTTTCTGCAATTAGATAAAAAAGGACCACAAAAGCATCACTTTGATCAACCTTCAGTAGCACCTGGGAAAAACTACTCTTTCACAAGAGAAGAGGTGAGACAGATCGATCGGGAAAATCAGAGGCTTTTGAAAGAACTGTCAAGACAGGCAGAAAAGCCAGGAAGCAAAAGTACAATTCCTAGATCAACTGATCATCCCCCAAAGTTATATCACAGTGCTCTCAACAGACAGAGGGAACAACAAAGGATTGAGAGAGAAAACTTGGTAAGTAACTAAAATAGTCATCAAAGAAAATGTGTTTGCACTGATTTGTACGTCCAACTTACAGGAAACCTAAATACAGCCAAATACTCAAACTTCATTACATAAAAGCAGGTACAATATGTGTGGTATGAAACATATGATGTGCTGTAAGTCTGGAAGATACAATATGTATTTTTATCCAGGAAACTATATATTAAGAGACCATTGGCCAGATGCAGTGGGTCACACCTATAATTCTAGCACTCTGGGAGGCCAAGGTGGGCAGCTCGCTTGAGGCAAGGAGTTTGAGACCAGATTGTGCAATCTGGCAAAACCCCAGCTCTACCAAAAATGCAGAAATTAACTGGGCATGGTGGCACACACCCGTGATCCCAGATACTTGGGAAGCTGAGGTGGGAGGAGCATCTGAACCCGACTGGCGTAGGTTACAGGGAGCCGAGATTCTACCACTGGACTCCAGCCTGGGCAACAGAGCCAGACTCCATCTCAAAAAAAGAAAAAAAACAAAAAAGAGAGAGAGAAGGAGACCATTAAAGGAAAATACTGAAAGTTCCATTATTTATTTGCCTAGATCAGTTAAATCACTACAGTGGAACAGGAAGTGGTATCCAAGGGTCAGATACAGTGTTTCTTCTGTGAAATATTCAGTCACTAGTGAAATCTCTTTTACTTTATTGTGTCCCGGAAAGCTAAAATAAATTTTGTATCACTTATTTTAAAGGATCAGTGTATCTCCAATAGGTCAAATTGTTAGTCTGCTACTTAAATGTATGAAACATTGATTGTTACAAATCATATAGTTTGATATTCTAAGAAAATAAAAATGGGAACTGTTGAAAATCTTCACATTTAAAACTATTATAGCATATTTTCTTCATAAGATTTAGTTTATAATAATTGCTGATACTTACTGAGCTTTTACTAAACACTAGGGATTGTTTTCTGAGTATCTTCCAAGTATTAAAACTTACTGAATCCTGACAACAATTCTCTGAAGTAGATAACTATTTTTATCCACATCTTACAATGAAAAAACTGAGCTCAGACAGGTTAAATATTTAGCACAGAGCTACCAAGTATGCTGCTGAGCCAAGATTTTAAACCTGGGTAGTCTCTTAAACTAGAATTAGACCCTTAATGAACACATAAACTCTGAGCTAAAATAATTTAGAAAGCTATTAAAATTATTAAGACAATTTTCAAAATTAACCCTCCTTATGTGTCATTACCAGTGTTTTCCTACGTAACCATATGCTTACCTAAACTTGTAACAACTCCTTTGTACATTTCTTTATTACCATACTAACCCCAAGATTTGGGAAGCTAGGATTACTATTTATAAAAACTAGTAGTCTTGAACCCTTCAAGAGGATTACCCTGCACGTGGCAAGGAACAGATAACTAAGCTAGGTGAAATGAGGTTGGTGGGAGCTGAGATAGATGATAGTGTTCCACACATCACCTTCGCAATATTCAAGATTCATCCATGTTTCATGGAAATTTGAAATTCCCATATGTCGCAAACATTTGGGATTACTTCCTTTGTTTTCACTCTCGCACCTGTCTCTGGGCTGATCTCATTTAATCAACAATTACATTGTGCATACTATTTTACAAGTGTTAGGCGTTTCAGGCAAATCCTGATAGCAATCTTACAGTTACTGTAGTTACAGAAGAGTAAAAGAGACACTGGGTGGGGCACAGGAACTTACTCAGGGTCACACAGCTAGCAAGTGTCAGAGCCCAGGTGCAAATCCAGGTTGCCTAGCTTTGGGGTTACCTTTTTTATTAACCAGCTTTATTGAGATAATTCACAGACTATTACCCATTTAAAGTATACACATTCAATGGTTTTTGGTATATTATTAAGTTGTAGTAATGTATATATAACTTAAAATTTGCCATTTTAACAATTTTTAAGTGTATAATTCAGTGGCATTAAGAATATCCACAGTGTTGGGCAACTGTCACTTTAACAATTTTTAAGTGTATAATTCAGTGGCATTAAGCGTATCCACAGTGTTGGGCAACTGTCACTACCATCTATTTCTAAAGCGTTTTCATCACTTCATACAGATGCTGTGCTTATTAAACAGCTCTCCTTTCCCCACCCGCTTATCATCTGAGGGTGTCTAGTCTACTTTCTGTCTCTATGAATTTGGCTATTCTAAATATTTCATATGAGTAGGACCATATCTGGTTTATTTCACTTAAAATGTTTTCACGTTTCATCTATATTGTAGCATGTATCAGAACCTAATTCCTTTTTATGGCTGAATACTATTCCATTGTAGGTGTAGACCTAAGCTACAGTGAATAATACTGAAGTGAATATTGGCAACTATCTGTTCATGTCCCTGCTTTTAGTTCCTTAGGGTGTACACATAGAGTAGAATTCCTGGGTCATATGGTAATTTTGTGTTTAGCTTTTTAAGGAACCTGAGTTTACTTTTTTTTTTTTTTTTTAAAGAGATGGAGTCTCACTCGTTGCCAGGCTGGAGTGCAGTGGCGCGATCTCAGCTCACTGCAACCTCTACCTCCCAGGTTCAAGCGATTCTTCTGCCTCAGCCTCCTGAGTAGCTGGGACTGCAGGCACATGCCACCACACCCGGCTAATTTTTTGTTTTTTTGTATTTTTAGTAGAGATGGGGTTTCACCGTGTTAGCCAGGATGGTCTCAATCTCCTGACCACATGATCCTCCTCTGCCTCCCAAAGTGCTTCGATTACAGGCGTGAGCCACTCCACCCATTGACTTTGGTTATTTTTCTGTTTAAAAAATCCTATTAGTCCAGGCCTGATGACTCATGCCTGTAATATAAATATAACTATTTATATTGAGCCTGTTTGACAGTCTTAAATATTACCTTCCTGACCAGAAGTATGGTCTTAACCATACTTCAAGCCTTCTCATACTCAACCTTAAAAAAAAAAAAAGAGCCACATTCACTCTTTAAGTGTGAGCTGATACTTTTTTTTTTTTTTTTTTTTTTTTTTTTTTGGAGAGATGAGATCTCACTTTGTTGCCCAGACTGGTCTCAGACTCCTGACCTCAGGCAATCCTTCCGCCTTAGCCTCCTAAAGTGCTGGGATTACAGGCGTGAGCTACTGCACCCGGGCTGATAAACTTTTTAATCTGTTTGCTAAACTGTTAATATTTAAAATATACATGCATGTGTTCAGCACACACAGACACACTTTTGTAGTTATTTCTGTGTTAGATATACTGCAAAACAGAATTCATTCCTTTATATTTTTTATGATTTATATTCCTTCATTTGCTCTATCTCCAGTGACAGAGAACAATTCAGGTGGCTAACAGACATGATGACTAAAGCATTTCTGTTCTGGCACTCTTACATCAGTGTGTTAGCAATTCAGAGGCTATTTAGATGGAAATAATCCCAGACAAAGAAGTAGCGTTGTGCAGAAAAGATAGAGAAGGAAGGCAACGATTGTATAAAACTGACTTCTGTGCTCTACAGTTAAAAGCATACTGTTCATCTGTCCTTCTGATGAGGTTCAAGATCATCATCATTTGTTTCAATAGGTAGATACTATCCTTCCTCTCATTAAACATTGCATCCAAACAAAAATTAAGGGAATAAAAATTATTCTAGCTTATTAGCCTAGCTTATTAGCAAATTTTAAATTCAGAGAAATGAAAATTTTATCCAATAGAGTGTTTTTATCCAGTAGATAACTTTATCAGTAGAAAGCCTCAATGATCATTATAATTTAAATAATATTAGAATTTTATTACTTGTAAAAAGGGGAGTAATTTTTTAATTCATGAATTCTGAAATATTATTTTTAGCCAGGTACAGTGGCTTACGCCTGTAATCCCAGCATTTTAGGAGGCCAGGGCCGGAGGGTTGCCTGAGCCCAGAAGTTCAAGACCAGCATGGTCAACGTTGTGAGATTCCATCTCTACAAAAAATAAAAAATTAGCCAGGCGTGGTGGCGCATGGCTGTAATCCCAGCTGCTCCGGAAGCTGAGGAGGAGGATCGCTTGGTCCTGGGAGGTCAAGGCTGCAGGGAGCCATAATCACTCCACCTCCACCTCCTGCGTTCAAGTGATCCTTCAGCCTGGGTGACAGAGCAAGACCCTATCTCAAAAAAAAAGAAAGGAAGATTCTTGTTGAACCATATCTCTTTCTTTTCATTCGAACTTTTTTCCAAAAGAGCACAAGAACAATCTTAGCAGGAGGAGAGGTGGTTAAAGATACTTGGTTTATGGTTTCACTTTACCCTTTAAGAAGAAGTGAGATTATTTCATTCTTTTGAATGCGTGTCAGTTTCCTCAGGTGTGAAAGAATGTTGAGGGGAGAGAAGTAATTCAACTAAAGTTATGGAGGAAGTAAGATTCCTAGAGGAATGTAGTATCAGGGTTGGAGCCTAAAGTTAACTGAATGGAGTTAACTTACTTACTTTTTTTTTTTTACTTTCTAAGATTATGTTTGTAAATAAAATAGTCCGTAGTTATTTTGTTGCTCTTGTTTTGGGGGGAGTTTTTTGTTGGCTTTTGGAGATGTTACCCAGGCTGAACTCCTGGGCTTAAGTGATCCTCCCAGCTCAGCCTCCTGAGTAGCTGGGACTACAAGCGTGTAACACCCCGCCTAGCTTATTAGCAAATTTTAAATTCAGAGGAATGAAAATAAATAGACAATATCGTCTAGCCCATCTTTTCATGTACAAAAATGTAAACGAACAAATAAATAATGTATTAATGATTTCTGCAGCTGTTAGCATAAGTTTTCCAGTTAGGAGTTCTTGTGTGTTTCATTTTATTTTATTTTAAAAATAAAAGGCATGTATGAATTTAGAAACTTAAGGCAGTTCTTTTTTTTTTTTTTTGAGACAAGGTCTCGCTTTGTCACCCAGGCTGGAGTACAGTGGCACAATCTTGGCTCACTACAACCTCTGCCTTGCGAGTTCAAGCTATTCTCCTGCCTCAGCGCCCTGAGTAGCTGAGATCACAGGCATGTGCCACCACCCCTGGCTAGTTTTTGTATTTTTAGTAGAGACAGAGTTTCACCATGTTGGCCAGACTGGTCTCAAACTCCTGACCTCAGGTGATCTACTGGCCTCAGCATCTCAAAGTGCTGGGGTTACAGGCGTGAGCCACCACACCTGGCCTAAGGCAGTTCTTTAAAACATTCAATGAAAAATAGCCCAGGGCCGGTAGATCACCTGAGGTCAGGAATTTGAGACCAGCCTGGGCAACATGGTGAAACCCATCTCTACTAAAAATACAAAAAATTAGCCGGGCGTGTTTAGTGGGTTCCTGTAATCCCACCTACTCAGGAGGCTGAGGCAGGAGAATCACTTGAACCCGGGAAGCAGAGGTTGCAGTGAGCCAAGATACTCTCCTGGGCAACAAGAGCAAAACTCCGTCTCAATAAATAAATAGATAAATAATAAATAATAAAATTCTCCTCTTCTGTGCTTTGCCTGCTAGTATACAGGAGTAACTTTATTTTATTTATTTATTTATTTATTTATTTATTTACATGATCTCACTCTGTCACCCAGGCTGGAGTGCAGTGATGTGATCTTGGCTCCTTGCAACCTCCACCTCCTGGGTTCAAGTGATTCTCCTGCCTCAGCCTCCTGAGTAGCTGGGACTACAGGCTTACGCCACCACACCCAGCTAATTTTTGTATTTTTAGTGGAGATGGTATTGCCATGTTAGCCAGGCTGGTCTCAAACTCCTGACCTCAAGTGATCTATGCGCCTCAGCTTCCCAAAGTGCAAGGATTACAGGCGTGAGCCACTGTGCCTGGCCTATAGGAGTAACTTCAGAACTCTTATACAGAATAATTAAAGGGAGATTGTGATAAATTGTCACAAAAATGAAGATTTATAGCAAGTCTCATACCTACTATGAATATTAATCTACTGATTAACAGTACTTTTGTTCTAAGATCTTGAAATAATGTATAGTGTACTTAATTTGGGTTTCCTTCTTTTCTGGTTAGGGTCTGTTATCTCCTTCCATTGAAGAAAGCTAGCTAATGATAACTCTGTGGCTCCCACTGTTGAAATGTAGAGAACAGTCGTCTTGATTCTCCCTGTGTGGGGGACAGTTGTTACTTTTTAGTGTCCTTACAAGGTCTTTGCTTCATCACTCTAGAAACACTAAAGCAACTCTCGTCTGCCAGTGGCTGCAGAAATCATTAAGACATTATTTATTTGTTTAAATTTGTTTAAACATCAAAAGATGGGCTAGGTTAATTTTTTTTCTGAAGAGAATAATTCTGGTTATAAAATAAATATTTGGACAAGTGTATTTGTTCATTTTCCTACTGCTATAAAGATACTACCTGAGACTGGGTAATTTATAAACGAAAGAGGTTTAATTGACTGACAGTTCTGCAAGGTTGGAGAAGCCTCAGGAAACTTAGAATCATGCTGGAAGGCAAAGCAGGAGCAAGGCACGTCTTACATGGTAGCAGGACAGAGAGGGAGCACAGGGGAAACTACCGCTTTTAAGCCTCGGATCTCGTGAGAACTCCGTCACTATCACGAGAACAGCATAGGGAAACCACCCCCATGATCCAGTCACCTCCCACCAGGTCCCCCCTCCACACGTGGGGATTCCAATTCGGGATGAGATTTGGGTGGGGACACAGAGTCAGACCATATCAATAGGTATATAATGCAGTATTGTTAACTATAGTCAACATGCCGTACATTAGATCTCCAGAACTTACTCATCTGGCACGACTGGAACTTTGTGTCTCGGGTACGTGACATTTGCTGAGAGACTAGATCTTATGGGTTCTCACCACACATGTAAATAAAAATGGTAACCCTGTGAGATGATGGATGTGTGAGTAGCTCAAGGGTGATCATTTCAACATGTACACATATATCAAAACTTCAAGTTGTTTACCTTAATATATATAATTACCCAAAATTGCACTGTTGTTTTTTTTTTGAGACAGAGTCTTGCTCTTGTTGCCCAGGCTGGAGTACAGTGGCACAATCTTGGCTCACTGCAATCTCCAGCTCCTGGGTTCAAGCAATTCTCCTGCCTCAGCCTCCCGAGTAGCTGGGATTACAGGTGCCCACTAATTTTTGTATTTTTGTACAATGCCCCACTAATTTTTGCATTTTTAGTAGAGATGGGATTTCGCCATGTTGGCCAGGCTGGTCTCAAACTCCTGACCTCAGATGATCTGCCTGCCTCGGCCTCCCAAAGTGCTGGGATCGCAGGCGTGAGCCACCGCACCCAGCCAAAAAATGCAGTTTCTAAAAAAAAAAATGCAGACGAACTCTTTTGGGATTCATTATTAGAACCTGATTTGAGTGGCAGTTCTAAGATTTTGTAAACCATACATTACCATTCTTATTGTTTTTTAATCCATTAAATATTTAATGTCTGTTAGGAGCAATGTAAAGAAGGAATATAAGGCCGAGACGGGTGGATCACGAGGTCAGGAGATCGAGACCATCCTGGCTAACACAGTGAAACCCCGTTTACTAAAAAATACAAAAAAAAAACTAGCAGGGCAAGGTGGCGGACGCCTGTAGTCCCAGCTACTCGGGAGGCTGAGGCAGGAGAATGGCGTAAACCCGGGAGGCGGAGCTTGCAGTAAGCTGAGATCCAGCCACTGCACCCCAGCCTGGGCGACAGAGCGAGACTCCATCTCAAAAAAAAAAAAGAAGGAATATAAAATACTCCCCTAACTATCATGTACTTTAAAACTTAGCTGGAAGATAATACTGTTGTTGCATGTCAGACAACTAGAAAATACAGCAATATTAACAATATCACTAATTTTAATAAGTTCTTTTTTTTTTTTTTTTT
>NW_012106697.1:5693532-5718749 GCF_000951045.1 Mandrillus leucophaeus | reverse complement strand
TTTTTTTTTTTTTTTTTGAGATAAGGTCTTGCTCTGTCACCCAGGCTGGAGTCTAGTGGTGTGATCATGACTCACTGCAGTCTCAACCTCCTGGACTCAAGCCGTTCTCCTCTGCCTCTTGGGTAGCTGGGATCACAGGCACGTACAACCATGCCCGGCTAATTTTTGTATTTTCTGGAAGAGACGGGGTCTCGCCATGTTGCCTAGGGAGGTCTTGAACTCCTGGGCTCAGACAATCCTCCTGCCTTGGCCTCCCAAAATGCTGGGACCGCAGATGTGAGCCACTACACCCAACCTGAACTACTGTTTTTTAAGTTTTACATAAGAGTTCTAAATTGATGACTAAATTAAAATGCATACACTTTTGATTTTGGGGCTTACACCAGGAGTGTCCACTCTTTTGGCTTCTCTCGGCCACATTGGAAGAAAAAAAATTGTCTGGGGCCATACATAAAATATGCTAACCATAGCTGATGAGCTAAAAAAAGAAATTGCCAAAAAAATAAATCTCATAATGTTTTAAGAAAGTTTATGAATTTGTGCTGGGCCGCATTCAAAGCCATCCTGAGCCGCATGCAGCCTGCAGGCCACAGGTCGGACAAGGTTGGTTTACACCTTAAAATTTAGGGTAATCAACACTTTGTATTTTGATATTATTTCTATAGACGAGTTGTTTCTCACATCCTTTAGCTTTTGTTTAGCTTGTTTTATTCATGTAACACTCAGATGGACACATGGTATTGTTCCGTGTGATTTGGGTACATGAGCCGAATCATTTCTCTCTTATTTCCCTAAGTTTCTGCGTGTAAACTTGATAATTTATATATCAGACTCCAGAATGGGTTTACTTTTTGCATTATTATACAATTATTTCAAAGTTGACTTTGATCACATCTATATTGTTTTATATCTGATGAATAAGTATTGTAATTATCTTAAAATTTGTAAAAGAAAAAATACTCATCCAACCAAATAAATAAACTTAGGACATTAGGAGTTTAATAGACATTGAGACTTCTACCAGCAAAAAAGCAAAACTGAAAGATAACTGAAAATACCAGGTCTTCTGTCTTGTCCTTTCCACCCTGCACAGCGCAGTGCGTAGTTAACAGGGTAATCAGACAAAACAGCAGATGCACTCTGCTAGTGAAAGACACTGAAGATGTGACCCCAGGAAGTTCCAGTACAGTTATAACCTGCAGGTAGAGAAGATACAATTTCAGGAGGTTTGGACACCGGAATCACACAGCTTCTCTGTCCACAATGCAAGAAAGAGGATATGATGGAAGACCGTGGACTTTACAGTCAGGTGGAATCACGTTCAAATCAAAACTCAGCTCAGCAAAGGGAACCACTAATACTAGTTGGGTAATTTGAGTAGGTGACTCTTTTCTAGCTTTTGAAGGCTAAAAACTAGGGAGGGGCACTTCACACAGAAGGAGCAGCATGCAGGCAGGCAGTAAAGATGTTCTCGATTGTTGTGTCCGGTTCTGCATGTGTTTCGCACCTCTGCCGTTTGCCTCCAAGCCTCCTTTTGTTTCTATAACAACCTCCTCTCCCTTTTCTAAACGGCCCTTCCCCTGAGTATCTTGGCTTATTGTTCCACCGTCTCTCCTGCTTTGGAATTGCTGCTCAGGAACTCAGCGCAGAAGGGCAGGGGTGAAACTGATCGAACACCAAGTGGAAGAAGAGTTTTGGGAGGGGTCGGTGGTGATGTTTCATAACAGTGTGAACGTACAGAATGCCACAGAACCGTACGCTTAGAAGTGGTTAAAGTGTGGTTTCATTTTACCACAATAAAAGGAAGAAAAAAAGATTGTACAGAGAAAACTTGTCCTATGACTGAATTCATGAGTCTGATTTTTTAATGTGAAACTTAGTGCAGGTCAGTACTCCCTTTGCAAATAAGATTAGCTTCCTTCAGAGAAAGTTTGAATCAATAAAGAAAATAACAAAATACAATCATGGATCAATTCCCCAAGCAGTTTGGTCTACCTCAGTATTTCTTGCTCAGCAATGCCTATGAAAAGCCAACAGAATAAACTCTTTCACCTTTTAAGAAATAATTATAAACAAAATTTAGAACATTATACATTAGTCTCTGTTACTGAATTGTAAAAAATTACCATGTTATTGGATACTGTATTGCCTTGGCCAATTGGTTTATATATCCTTTTTTTTAAATTAAAATATTATTAAAATGGAGACAGGGTTTCACCATGTTGTCCAGACTGGTCTGGAACTCCTGAGCTTAAGCAGGTCATCCACCCGCCTTGGCCTCCCAAAGTGCTGGGACTACAGGCATGAGCCACTGTGCCCAGCCTACATATCTTTTTTTAAAACTTTATATTCTTTACTAATTGGTTTTCAAACTTTTTAACAGTAAAAGCTTTTTTTCTCCAAATTAAATGTTATGCAGAATCTTTTTTTTTTTTTTTGAGGCGGAGTCTCACTCTGTCACCCAGGCTGGAGTGCAGTGGCTGGATCTCAGCTCACTGCAAGCTCCGCCTCCTGGGTTCACACCATTCTCCTGCCTCAGCCTCCCGAGTAGCTGGGACTACAGGCGCCGCCACCTCGCCCGGCTAGTTTTTTTTTTTTTTTTTTGTATTTTTTAGTAGAGACGGGGTTTCACCATGTTAGCCAGGATGGTCTCGATCTCCAGACCTCGTGATCCGCCCGTCTCGGCCTCCCAAAGTGCTGGGATTACAGGCTTGAGCCACCCCGCCCGGCCTAGAATCTTTAGTATATAAAACAGACAATGCAGAAAGCATAGCTGGGCTAGTAGAAATTAGCAGGGGAAGACCCGAGGGCCCTCCCTGCTGGCCTTTCCCCAGTGGCCTACCAGCCCTTGAGGCACTACTGCAAAGGAAACGGTGAAAGGCACTGCTCTACAACGTACATGTGGAGAATCTGTGGTAGCTTCCATATGTGTGTGGTCAGTCCTAGGTTTTAACACTAGGTTCTTAGCATTATAACTCCCATTACGTCATGTCTATGAGAAAATCAGGTTTAATGTATTTTATTTCAACTTACAGCACCTTTCCTAAGACTAACCTGGCACAAAAGAATCAGTGCTCTAGCAAGCTTGTCTAACCCACCTGATTTTGTTGTTTGTTGTTCTGTTTTAGGCTTTTAGCAACCTGAAGCCATGGTTTTTAGTTTCTGTCTCTAGCGATATGCAGGAAAGAGAGATGAGGAAGGGGCTTTACTGGCCCAACCAGAAACAGAAACTAACAACCCGTGACTGTATTCTCTCTGTTGGACACCCCTGGATGAACTGTTATATCATAGTGGTTTGGTGAGCTGTGGGATAGGCAAAAACCCTTGGATTTTTATGAAATTAAATTATCTGAAATATGTTTTTCACATGGTATGTCAGGAATGATTTAAAATCTTTTGGCCGGATGTGGTGGGTCTCGCCTGTAATCCCAGCTACTTAAGAGACTGAGATGGGAGGATCCCTTAAGCCCAGGAGTTCCAGGCCAACCTGGGTGACAGAGTAAGATCTTATCTCTTAAAAAAGGAAAGAAAGTGAGTGTCACGCTCTAGAATGTATTGCCTTGTTAAAAATGATTGCTGTTTAACCTTGGCTTTCAAATTGACTGTCTTTATTGAAGGCTTTATTGAAAAGGCTTGAGGCTGTGAAACCAACAGTAGGTATGAAACGCTCAGAACAACTGATGGACTATCATCGCAATATGGGCTATCTCAGCTCATCACCACTGTCCAGACGAGCCAGATCCACTCTCGGCCAATACAGCCCATTAAGTAAGCAGGACAAAATAGATCAAAATTATTTTATATTTGTTTGTATCTTGTATCCATTTTTTTTTTAAATGTAACTTATGTTATTCTGATAGAGTTTTAAATGCCAGCACTGGAGTGCATTCTGTTATTTCTCACTGTCATGTTTTGTTTTATTTGTATTAGTTCCCTTAATTTCAGGCTTCATTTACAGCCTATAATGACAGGAAGGAAACCAGGAGATAAAACAATCGAAAATATCAGTAGGTTCTGAGGTAATTGAGGAAGTACTTTTAATTTTAAAGTTGATTGAGGGAAGAAATGCATAGATGTGCTGTTTAAAAGCTGCTGAAACGTTCTCCCTAGGTAGTTAAGAATTATTGCTAATAGACTCCAGCCCTTATATGTGCTTTTTTTTACTTACTGGATAACTAAAACAAAAATTAGCAAACTGATCACACAGCAAGCCTTACCACTTTACAGTAAGCAGTAAGGCTTGTTGTGTGATCAGTTACAGACCTAGCCAGTTGTGTGTCCCAGAGAGTACAGGAATGGAGTGACCATTTAGTGCCGGAGTGTGCAACATCTAGAAAGGTCAGTGTCCTTTACAGAAGTTTATATTGTACTTGATGTATGCATTCTAAACTATGTAATAAATAGAAGGTAATACCAAACCACTCGATGCCACAACTTCCCAGCGCCTGCCCCGTGTGAGTCTTCAACTCTCATGACTAGTAGTTCCATTTATTCTTCTCCAAACCTTGCTTCCGTGGTATAGTGACTAAGACAGGGTCTTGTTTTAGTAAGTCATACTTTAGCACTGTCCCTAAATGTAGTAGATAAATGGTTATACGAAGGGATTTTTTTCACATGAATTATTTGAGAAGCTTTTACAAATGTTTGTTTTCCATGCCAGTCCAGTGACTCAGAATCCCCTGGGGTGGCAGCTGGGTGTGTTTGTTACTATATTTTTTGAGTTCCACAGGGAATTCTGAAGTGCATTCCTAGTCGAGAATCATTGCATTAGACTATTAGACACACATAGAATGTGGAAGAAAAACTAGTCTGGACTTAAGGTGAGGAGAAGTTTCTCAGATATTTCTTCTTTGTGTATTTTCAGGAGGAGCTTCCAGGACATCCAGTGCTACGAGTGGTCTCAGTTGTAGGAGTGAGCGATCAGCTGTTGACCCCTCCAGTGGCCACCCTCGAAGAAGACCTAAACCCCCTAATGTCCGTACAGCTTGGTTATAAAACACTTTTTTTTACTTTAAACATTGTTCACACAACTTTTATTGAAGTGCTCATGCTATTACGATAGTTCTCTGTGTAAACATCTATAATACCGTTTAGCAATTTAAGGTGTACAACAGTGCGTTGTAATTTATTGTTATTCAGTGCAAAATTATTGTCAAAAAGACGATTTAATGTAAAAAGTGTTTCCTGAGGATGTATTCATATAAGATGTGTCCTTAATAGAGAAATAGTGGTATGCATGTGTATCTTCTCATTATAGAAATTGATTCCATTGTCATGCTGTCAAAATAGTAATGATAGTATCATTGCATGTTGTACTCAAGATGTTCACCATATAGTTTTCAATTTGTGTTATTTTCATTTCTTTATAAGCGTTATACCATGAGCTTAGCTCCTAAATTTGGCTGGCTTTGTTTTTCATCTGCTTTAGAACTTACGTGGCATGGCGTAGCTTGATTGTATGAGATTGAACACTGATTATGAAACAAATCTTGAAATGTGTTTTCATTGGTAGAGCTGATCTAGATTTGATGAGCAGATTGAGAGACGCTTCTATTGGAGCAATTCTTGTAATTCACCAGAGGTATCTAGTTATTGTATAAGTGCACTGAGTGTTAGATCTTAAAAGTTTGATCAACCATTCCAAACCATTTCAAATATGAATATTAGAAAGTTCAACTTAGAAGCTTCCCTTTGTGTTTTTATGCATTCAGGTAAAGTCCTATTTATGATTCTTAGAAATGAGGTAGGTTTTAGAGCTACAGTCTTCTAACTTGTGAATAGTTTAAGGACCACATCAGTTGCATGATAAGCAAAACCTGTAGTATTTGTTGAATCAGTGAAATGGCACTATCAGCATGAAGAGCCAAGAAGCAGATCCTGAGGTGTGTTGGACAGTGTTTTAGGTAATTCAGTATTTACTGTGTTATTAGAGAAGACCTAGCATAAGAAAGAAATGCTTTAGAAATTCCAGTAAGTATTTATAAGGCCTGAAAAAACTAAAATTTGAACAAAAAGGGAAATAAATCACACGTTTGCTGAGGCTGCTGCTTTAAATATTGGCTACTTTTCTTGTTTTGGTTTACTCTGATTTGTTTGATTGAACCCTGGAAGTATTATTTTTACCAGCCCCACATTTAAAGACCTAGTAATCTTGACGGAATTGGTAATGGCAGATAGGGTTTAATACTGTTGACTTTCCAAATTAGAATTTTTTTTCTGTCAAACTTAGGCTTTTGTATAGCAAAGTATGGTATCTCATTGTTACCATCGTTGTTCACCACTAGCCTTTTCAGTAGGCCCTTAAAATGTATTGGAAAAGTTCCATGTTAAATGACAAATGTCTGTCTTCAGTATGAATTTTTGATCTGTAGCCACAGTAAGATTTCTGTTTTCCAGTGGTCAGGCTCTGTAGCACGTATGCTGAATGCTTTTTCCTTAGCACCTTTAACAGTAACGTGTTACTACATTTTCCAAAACATCAATTCAAATGTCTCGGTTTTAGTTTGTATTAATAGATTTTGTTGAGGGTAGGGCCTGCGAACATGGGCGCAGTGAGGTTAAATAATTCATGTGACCACAACCTGGCTTTGAGGTTCTTCTTCTTTAGGGGGCCATAATGTTCATTCATTGTTATTTGATGCTCTGTTCTGATGAACATGTTATTACACCTGCTGTATATGTAAGCTTTAGCTATACTAAACCAAGGCTTTATTTTCTTTTGTTTTTTAACTTACTGTACTTTGAATGTTTATATAACCTGTATTTCAAGAGAGGGAAGATAATGCTGAATTTTAAATTTAGCCTTTGAACATCTGTCCAATAGTGAATTAATCAGTTTTTTAAAAATTGATTTTTAAGTTGTTCCAGAAAAATGTTTTATATATATAATCTTTTTATATATATAAAATCTTTTTTATAAATTTTATTTTAAAAATCTTTAAAAAAAGATTTATATATATATAAAGATTATATATATTTATATACAGTCTTTTCTGTTCATAATGGCATTAGTCTCTGAATACATTTTATATTATCTTTGCTGCCACATGTCAGAATACAACACAATAGTTTTATAAATAAAAACTGTACTTTGATTTTAGGTACTAATTTAATGCTTTAGTTTTTACTGCTTTGAAAGGGGAAGTTCATCTAAGTATTACTGATAACAGGGATCCAACTTAAAGTAAAAGTTGGAAAGGGCAACAGTCTTTTAAGCAGAACTTACAATTCTGTTGTCATGGTTACTTATATATAATGAATATGACTAGACAAATAGGAGTTGGAAAATGTGGTATATTCTCTAAGTCAAGATGCTCTGAAGTTATTATAGTTTAAGGGACATTCTTAAGGAATTACTTAAGTATATTACTCTTTTTGTTTTCAAGGACATGAAAAAGTAAAGGATGGTCAAGCACTATTTTATATTTTTTTGACCTGTACTGAATATATGTACTTTGAAGATTTACATCTATAACTAGAAAGTATAGTAATCTGAGGTCTGGTTATTAGGCCAGATTCTTGTTCAGTTATTTTTATCTCTGTCAAAAGTTAAAACTAATGTTGCCTCCTTTTTAGTAAGATTCTACGAAAGTTTTTTAACTATTAAAAGTTATTTCTTAAGGGGTAGCTCTTATACTTCCTCTACTGTCTTTTTCAGTTTCCATAAAAAGCTGTTTTCTTAGCTATTACTCCAAATAAAGTTCTTCGGTTTGCTTAAAAATGTAGTGTAATGCAGTTGTTTTCTCCCTGCTAACCCGAGTGTCCAAAATAGATATCTAGACAGCTTTAAGAAGGTGACGGTCACGGGTAAGTGATGACTGTGCCTCTCATCTTCAGATTCTTCAAATACTGCATACTGTGAAACATGGTAAGACCAATATAAATCCAAAGATGTGAGTTGATTATACTTTAATAATTAAATTCATAAAAAGTTTACTATCTTTAATGCCAAAAAAGTCTTAAGCCATAAATGATTATATACAATCTTAGAAAATGTGCTTAACAGTTATGGCTTCTTTATTTCTATGAGTAAAGATTAGTAAGAAACTTAAAATTAACATCCTTTTAAAATTTTCTGTTCCATTTTAATGTATTTTAGGCATTTAGAACTAGCCTGGCATAATGAAGAAGGAAATAAAAAGCATTAAAGATAACTGAGTTTTGATCCTATGTTTATCTCTAAAATGCGCTGTCTTGTTCCTATTTTCAAAATCAGAATAACTTTTACGTGCCTTACAAGACCAAGAATTAGTAGGAATAAAGTTGGAAGGATGGTGTCAGTTATTTCTGTCTTTGAAAGTATAATATTTACATGGAAAAGAGTTTGCTTAAAATTATATTCTTAATCAGAATTTATTTAAACTACATCATCTAATTGCTTCTGTAAAATTGTTACGGTACTACAATGCATGGGACACTCTTACAGCTTAAGGAAATGGGCTTTTTGTTGTTGTTGTTTGTATTTTTGAGATGGAGTCTCGCTCTGTCACCCAGGCTGGAGTGCAGTGGCACGATCTTGGCTCACTGCAACCTCCGCCTCCCAGGTTCAAGCAATTCTGCTGCCTCAGCCTCCCGAGTAGCTGGGACTACAGGCACACCACCACCATGCGTGGCTTTTTTTGTATTTTTAGTAGAGATGGGGTTTTGCCATGTTGGCCAGGCTGGTCTCGAACTCCTGACCTCAAGTGATCCACCCACCTCAGCCTCCCAAAGTGTTGGGATTACAGGCGTGAGCCACCGCGCCTGGCCAATAAATATTTTTTAAAAGTAGTCATGTACATCAACATTTCTTACATGTTCTGTATGAGTAATAAACACCTAAAGCTTGCTGCAAAACATCAGTTTAGGAACTTTTTATGAGGGTTTAATAAAACTAGCGCCATTGGAATAAATTCCCGAGTAGCTCCTGCAGTAGCTTATCTGAGCTCTCAACAGCAAAGAGAAAGAATGCTACAGCAAATAGGATTATGTTATGGCAGAAATTTTTATTTGATTTTTCAATTCTGGTGATGGATTTTTAATTCATTTAGAGATATTTTTGGAGCCACCATAATAGACTCAAGATTCTATGCTTCCATTTCCAAATTTATTTGGTAAATCCAGGTAAGTTGCACTATTTGCCCTAGATGACATTTTTGAGGTTTAACTGGTTTACAAAATAAAACTTAAGAGGTAACATCATTATTTTACTATAATGAGACAGAGTTTTTTCACATGACTCTAATCCACAATTATAAGATAGTAAAAGAATTTGAGGCCGGGGACGGTGGCTCACACCTGCAATCCCAGCACTTTGGGAGGCCGAGGCGGGCGGATCACAAGGTCAGCAGTTCGAGACCAGCCTGGCCAATATGGTAAAACCCCGTCTCTACTAAAAATACAGAAATTAGCCACGCATGGTGGTGGTGTGCCTGTAGTCCCAGCTACTCGGGAGGCTGAGGCAGCAGAATCGCTTTAACCCAGGAGGCAGAGGTTGTAGTGAGCCGAGATCACACCACTGCACTCCAGCCTCGGTAACAGAGCCAGACTCTATCTCAAAAAAAAAAGTATTTGAAGAGTCACCAAAAATGATAAAAACTATGGTGCCAAATTCTTACAGGATATATATTGCAATGATAGTCTTCACCAAGAAACCACACATCACATTTTATCTCATACGTTTTGGAATTATAGCTAGTCTGCAAAGTCTGGAGGGTGCTTTGTTCTTGATTGCATTCTGAGAATCTATTTCATGCAGAAAATATGCAGCAGGAAGCAAATATATCTGTTTCCCACATAGTTAGTTACCTGTACAAACGAGAAAAATCTAATTGTTCCATTAACTACTGTCTTCACTTTTAACACTTGAGTGTAGTTTTGCCTGTTTTTGAGCTTCATATAAATGGGATTATGCTCTTGTGTATGACTTTGTAGCTCAACATCTTTATGTTTGTGAGATTCTTTGATATTGTTGCATGTAGCTGTAATTGGTTCACATTGATTTTTATGTAGTATTCTAGTACTTGACTATACCATGATTCATGTATCTATTATGTGGTTGATGGATATTGTGGGTGGTTTCTAGGTTTTGACTATTACAAATAATGCTGATCTGAGGACTTTTGTAAATGTGCCTTGGTTGCTCTGTGTGTACGTTTTAGTTGGGCGTGCAGTTAGCAGTGGAGTTGCTGGCTCAGAGCCGGGCTTGTGTTTAACAGTGCCAGAGTCGTCCACAGTGAGTGTAACAGCTCCTTCTTCCACAAAAGTGTAAATTTGTGTTGCTCTAGAGACTCGTTAATATTATTGTCAGTCTTTTTTGTCTTTTTCTTTTTCTTTTTTGAGTCTGGGTCTTGCTCTGTCACCCAGGCTGGAGTGCAGTGGCCCAATCATGGCTCACTGCAGCCTTGACCTCCCTGGCTCAAGCGATCCTCCCACCTCAGCCTCCCAAGTAGCTGGGACAACAGGCATGTGCCACCATGTCCAGCTAATTATTGTATTTTTTTGTGGAGATGGGATTTCGCCGTGTTGCCCAGGCTGGTCTCGAGTGCCTGGGCTCAAGCAATCCTCCTGCGGAGGCCTACCAAAGTCCTTGCAATCCCAAAGGGATTCCATGTATGAGCCACAGCAACTGGCCTTTCAGTCATTTTTTTAAAGTTTTAACTATTCAAGTGGATATTTAATATAGCTCATTGTGATTTTAATTGTATTATTTTGACTAATAATTAGATTGAACACTTTTTTAGAATTTTTCAACTTTTAGATATAGAGGGTACATATGCAGGTTTGTTACATGGGTATATTGTACCCAGGCAATGAGCATATTACCCAATGGGTAGTTTTTCGGTCCACGTCGCATTCCTTCCCTTCCCCATCTAGTAGTCCACAGTGTCTGTTCCCATGTTCATGTCCATGCATGCTCAGTGTTTAGCTTCTACTTAGAAATGAGAATATTTTCCGTTTCTGTGTTAATTTGCTTAGGATTATGGCCTCCAACTCCATCCACGTTGCTGCAGAGGACATGATTTCATTATTTTTATGGCTGTGTCATATTCCTTGGTGCATATGTACCACATTTTCTCTATCCAGTCCACCACTGAAGGGCACCTCGGTCAATTCCATATCTTTGCTATTGTAAATAGCATGGAGATGAACATACAATTGCATGTGTATTTTTGGAATAAGGCTTTATTTTCTGTTGGGTATATACCCAGTAATGGGATTGCTGGGTCAAATGGTAACTCTGTCTTCAGTTCTTTGAGGAATCTCCAAACTGCTTTCCGCAGTGGCTGAACTAGTTTACATTCCCATCAACAGTATATAAGCATTCCCTTTTCTCCACAGCCTCTTCAGCATCTGTTGTTTTTTGACTTTTTATAATAGCCATTCTGACTGGTGTGAGATAGTATCTCATTGTGGTTTTGATTTGCATTTCTCTGATAGTGATAACGAACATTTTTTCATGTTTCTTGTCTACTTACATGTCTTTTGAGAAGTGTCTGTTCATCTCCTTTGCCCATTTTTTTTTTTAAGGTGGAGTCTTGCTCTGTGGCCCAGTGCTCTGCACTGGAGTGGTGCGATCTCGGCTCACTGCAACCTCCGCCTCCCGGGTTCAAGCGAGTCACCTGCCTCAGCCTCCCAAGTAGCTGGGACTACAGGTCTGTACCACCACGCCCGGCTAATTTTTGTATTTTTAGTAGAGATGGGGTTTCACCATGTTGGCCGGGCTGGTCTCCAACTCCTGACATTTTGCCCTTATTTTGAGATGGAGTTTTGCTTTGTCGCCCAGTCTGGAGTGCAATGGTGTGATCTCGGCTCACCACAACCTCCGCCTCCCGGGTTTATGCGATTCTCCTGCCTCAGCCTCCTGAGTAGCTAGGACTACAGGCGTGCACCACGACTCCCAGCTATTTTTTATATTTTTAGTAGAGATGGGGTTTCACCATGTTGGCCAGGATGGTCTCGATCTCCTGACCTCGTGATCTGCCCGCCTTGGCCTCCCAAAGTGCTGGGATTACAGGCTTGAGGCACCACGCCCGGCTGATTTTGCCTATTTTTTAATGGGATTATTTTTTGCTTGTTGATTTAAGTTCCTTGTAGATTCTGGATATTAGTCCTTTGTCAGAGGCATTGTTTGTGAATATTTTCTCCCATTCTGTAACTTTACTCTGTTGACAGTTTCTTGTGCTGTGCAGAAGCTCTTTAGTATAGTGAGGTCACGCATGTCAATTTTTGTTTTATTGCAGTTGCTTTTGAGGACTTAACCAAAAATTCATTGCCAAAGTCAATGTTTAGAGGGGTATTTGCTAGGTTTTTCTCTAGAGTCTGGCTCTGTCACCTAGGCTAGAGTGCAGTGGCTCACTGCAGCCTCCACCACCCTGTTTCAAGTGATTCTCCTGCCTCAGCCTCTTGAGTAGGGTGCCACCGTGCCCGGCTAATTTTTGTATTTTCAGTAGAGTTTCACCATGTTGGCCAGGCTAGTCTTGAATTCCTGACCTCAAGTGATCGACTCACCTCAGGCTTCCAAAGTGCTGGGATTACAAGTGTGAGCCACTGCGCCTGGCCTTTTCTAGGATTTTTAGAGTTTGAGGTCGTACATTTAAATATCTAATCCATCTTGAGTTAATTTTTGTACATGGTGAAAGGTATGGGTCTGGTTTCAATCTTCTGCATATGGCCAGCCAGTTATCCCAGCACCATTTACTTAACAGGGAATTCTTCTCCCACTGCTTGTTGGTGGTGGCCTTGTCGAAGATGAGATGGTAGTAGGTGTGAAGCTTTACTTCTGAGTTTTCTCTTCTGTTCCATTCTATGCTACTCTGTTTTTGTACCAGTACCATGCTATTTTGGCCACTGTGCCAGTGTGATGCCTCCAGCTTTGTTCTTTTTACTTAGAATTGCTTTGGCTATTAATACTCGCTCTTTTTTGGTTCCATATGAATTTTAGAATGGTTTTTTTTTTTTTCTAATTCCATGAAGAAATTAGAAGAAATGTTGGTAGTTTGATAGAAATAGTGTTGGGTCTGTAAATTCCTTTGGGCAGCATGGCCATTTTAACATCTTTCAACCCATGAGCATGGAATGTTTTTCATTTATTTTTGTCATGTCTGATTTCCTTCAGCAGTGTTTCATAGTTCTCCTTCTAGAGATCTTTCACCTCCTTGGTTAGCTGTATTCCTAAGTATTTCATTTTCTTTGTGGCTATAATAAATGGGATTGTGTTCTTGATTTGCCTGTCAGCCTGGATGTTACTGGTGTAGAGAAATGTTACTGCTTTCTATAAATTTACGTTGATTTTGTATCCTGAAATCTTATTATAATTGTTCATCAGTTCTAGTAGCCTTTTGGCAAAGTCATTAGGGTTTTCTAGGTATAGAATCATATTGTCAGTAAAGAGAGATAGTTTGGCCAGGCGTGGTGGCTCATGCCTGTAATCCCAGCACTTTGGGAGGCCAAGGCAGACAGATCACGAGTTCAGGAGATCAAGACCATCCTGGCTAACACAATGCCTGTCTCTACTAAAAATACAAAAAATTAGCCGAGCATGGTGGCACGCGCCTGTAGTCCCAGTTACTTGGGAGGCTGAGGCAGGAGAATCGCTTGAACCTGGGAGGCAGAGGTTGCAGTGAGCTGAGATCGTGCTACTGCACTCCAGCAGCCTGGGCAACAGAGCAAGACTCTGTCTAAAAAATAAAATAAAAATAAAAAGAGAGAGAGAGAAATAGTTTGATTTATTTTCCTGTTGGATTCCTTTTATTGCTATGGCCAGGACTTCTAATATTCTGTTGAATAGGAGTGCTGAGAGCAGGCATCCTTGTCTTCTTCCAGTTCTCAAGGGAATGTTTCCAGCTTTTGCTTGTTCAGTATGATGTTGGCTGTGGGTTCGTCATTGAGGGCTCTTATTATTTTGATGTATGTTCCTTCGATGCCTAGTCTATTGAGGGTTTTTTTTTTTTTAATTATGAGGGAATGTTGGATTTTACCAAAAGCTTTTTCTGTGTCTATTGAGATGATCATATGGTTTTTGCTTTTAATTCTCTTTATGTGGTAAATCACATTTATTGATTTACATATGTTGAACCAGCCTTGCATCCTAGGAATAAAGCCTAATTGATCCTGGTGAATTAACTTTTTGATATGCTGTTGGATTCAGTTTACTAGTATTTTGTTGAGAATTTTTGCATCTGTGCTTATCAGGGATATTGGCCTGAAGAGTCCTTTTTTTGTTGTATCTCTGCCAGATTTTGGTATCAGGCTGATGCTGGCTTCAAAGAATGAGTTGGGGAGGATCCCTTCCTGTTGGTTTTTTTTTGGAATAGTTTCAGTAGGATTAGTACTAGTTCTTTTTTGTATGTCTGGTAGAATTTGGCTGTGAATCCATCTTTTGCAGGGGTTTTTTTTTTTTGAATTTTTATTTTTGGTAACAGATTCTATTTCAGAGCTTGATATTGGTCTATTCAAGGTTTTAGCCTCTTCCTGATTCAATCTTGGGAGATTGTGTGTTTCCAAGAATTTATCCATTTCCTCTAGATTTTAAATTTTGTGTGCATAGTTGTTCATAGTATTCTCTGAGGATCTTTTGTATTTCTGTGGGATGAGTTGTAATGTCATCTTTGCCATTTCTGATTATACTTACTTGGATCTTTCTTCTTTGTTAATCTAGCTAAGCTAGCATTGTATTAATCTTTTTTTTTTCCCCCCCCAAAGAACTCTTGGTTTCACTGATCTTCTGTATGGGTTTTTTTGTTCGTTTGTTTTTGAGACAGGGTCTCGCCCTGTCCCCCAGGCTGGAGTGCAATGGCACGATCTTGTCTTACTGCAACTTCTGCCTCCCAGGCTCAAGCAATCCTCCCTCCTCAGCCTCCCAAGTAGCTGGGACTACAGGTGCACACCACCATGCCAGGACGATTTTTGTATTTTTAGTAGAGATGGGGTTTCACCATGTTGGCCAGGATGGTCTCGAACTCCTGACCTCACGATCCACCCACCTCGGCCTCCCAAAGTGTTGGGATTATAGGCATGAGCCACCACGCCCATTCTAAACTTTCCTCTTAATACTGCTTTAGCTGCATCCCAGAGATTTTGGTAAGCTGTGTCCCTATTTTCATTAATTTCAAAGTGCTTTTATTTCTACCTTAATTTCGACGTGTATCCAGGAGTTATTCAGGAGCAGGTTGTTTAATTTCCATGTATTAGTGCAGTTTTGAGAGATCGTGGTATTGGTTTCTATTTATATTGTACTGTGGTCCGAGAATGTGCTTGGTATGGTTTCAGTCTTGGTTTTTTTTTTATTTTTGGAGACTTGCTTCATGACTGAGCCTGTGGTTGGTCCGTGTGTTCTGTGTGCGGATGAGAAGAATGGATATTCTGTGGTTGCTGGTGGAGTGTTCTGTAGAGATGTCTGTGAGGTTCAGTTGGTCAGGTGTTGAGTTTAGGTCAAGTTTCTTTGTTAGTTTTTCTGCCTCGATGATCCGTCTACTGCTGTCAGTGGGGTGTGGAAGTCTCCCACTGTTCTTTTGTGGTTGTCTAAGTCTTTTCATAGGCCAAGAAGACCTTGTTTTATGAACCTGGGTGTTCCAATGTTGGGTGTGTATATTTAAAATAGTTAAGCTTCTTGTTGGATTATGCCCTTTATCATTATGTAATGCCCTTATTTATCCTTCTTAATTTTTATTGGTTTAAAGTCTGTTTTATCTGATACAAGAATAGTGACTCCTGTTCTTTTTTGATTTCTCTGTGCATAGTAGATCTTTCTGCAACCCTTTACTTTGAGCCTGTGGTGTCTTTACTTGTGAGATTGGTCTCTTGAAGACAGAAGATGGATGAGTCTTTTTTTTTTTTTTCTTTGAGACAGGGTCTTTTTCTGTTGCCCAGGCTGGAGTGTGGTGGTACAAACATGGCTCACTGCAGCCTCAACCTTCTGGGCTCAAGCAATCCCCCCTCCTCAGCCCCCCAAGTAGCAGGACTACAGGCGTGTGCCACCACACTTGGCTGAATTTTTTTTTTTTTTTTTTTGTGGAGACAGGGTTTCGCCATGTTGTCCGGTCTGGCCTTGAACGCCTGGGTTCAAGCAGTTCTGCCTATCTTGGCCTCCCAAAGTACTGGGATTACAGGCACAACCCACCCTGCCAGGTCCCTTCCCGGATATTTTTAATGTTACTTCAGTCATTAAAGGTTGTATGTAACATATCTGAAATGCTTGGAGACAGAAGCGTTTTGGATTTTCGGTATTTTCAGATTTTGTAATATGTGCATATACATAATGAGATGCCTTGGGGATGGGACCCAAGTCCAAACATGGAATTCATTTATGTTTCATATACACAGTACACACATAGCCTGAAGGTCATTAATACAGTATTTTTAATAATTGCATGCATGACAAAGTTTTGACTGTGACCCATCACAAGGTCAAGTGTGGAATTTTCTATCTGTGGCACTATGTCAGTGCTTGAAAAGTTTTGGATTTTAGACCATTTTGGTTTTCAGATTTTTGGATTAGGGATCAAGAATGAAAATTGTTTTTCCCAGGTGCTGTCTCTTGACTTCAGTTGCAATGAACATATTGTTATTTTTCCCTCAAACATGAAGGCATAAAACCTTGGCATTCTCACTGATAAACATTTTTTTTTTCTTCTTTAGACGGAGTCTTGCTTTGTCACCAGGCCGGAGTGCAGTGGTGTACTCTCAGCTCACTGCAACCTCCATCTCCCAGTTTCAAGCATTTCCCTGCCTCAGCCTCCCGAGTTGCTGGGACTACAGGTGCACACCACCACGCCCAGCTAATTTTTGTATTTTTACTGTAGAGATGGGGTTTCACCATGTTGGCCAGGATCGTCTCGAACCCCTGACCTCGTGATCCGCCCACCTCGGCCTCCCGAAGTGCTGGGATTATAGGCGTACGCCACCGTGCCTGGCCTGATTAACCTTTTTCTTCAATGTCTGTATCATGTCCTTTCTGTTCTTCAAAACACATTACTCATTTTCATTGCCATCATTCTAATCCATGCCTTCATCACATCACATTTGGGTTACTAAAATAAGCTTTTAGCTAGAAAAAGCTGAGGAAACACTGACTTAAGATTATATGTTATGTGGTGTGTTACTTAAGTCACGTCTCACATATTTTTAGTCTGTTTTACTTGCCTAATAAAAGAAAGCCCCTGAGAGCAAGGACCATATGAAGCTTTTGCATTGGTTATGGCATTCAGGCTGACAGGAAGCCATACATGGGTGTCACTCAATATGTGTGATTCATCAGTGACTGCAAAAATGGCAAAACTAAACTCATCTAATCCTTAAAGGGCTACGAAAATTAAAATGACTATGTAGAACACACAAAAGTCACACACGAGATGTTTGATGTGAGGCATGTTAGAGGCATTTTGTTGTTGTTTAGGGACAGATCTGACCCTGTCTCCCAGGCTGGAAATCAGTGGTACGATCAGAGCTCACTGCAGCCTCCCTCCTCAGCCTCCTGAGTAGCTAAGACTACAGGCATGTATCACCACACCCACCTAATCTTTTATTTCTTGTAGAGACAAGGTCTCCTTATGTTGCCCAGGCTGGTCTCGAGCTTCTGGGCTCCAGTGATCCTCCCACCTCGGCCTCCCAGAGTGCTGGGATTATGGACAAGTCACCATGCCTGGCTGGTGATCTTTCTACAATGTTTATGACTTCAAAAATGGTAAGACAACTGATCCCCATTATTCACAGGAGTTACAGACTACAAAGCTGAGGCAAACACTGAAACATTTTGCCACGCGGAAATACAAGGTTAGGTTCCCATGAGCCGCTGGTCACAAAAATCATACATAACCTTGTTTTATGTATTTACACTTAAAGACACCTTATTTAATATATATTGCTGATGGTTAACACTGAGCTCATGGCCCAGGCCCGAAGCCAGCTATTCTGACACATGCATTTTCCACAAGGCATGTTTTAGCCCTCCTGTGCTGAGGAACAGCACTTGTGCACTCTGCTTGGGGGCCACGTTAATTGGCAATGATTGTGCTTCAGATAAACCGCGTTGGCCACTGCACAAAGCCTGGGGGCCTTTTTAAACAGCAGAATTACTGTAGCATGAAGTAAACACGTGAACAGGATGCTTGTTTACAGGATGAGGCTGAAATGAAAAGGCAGGGTAAGTGTCACCTTGTTCCACTCCAGCTGGGGACATGTGTGTCAGGCAACATCGCTGTGTGTTCAAGGACCTTAAAAGTGGTTACAAATAAAGTTTGTCAGTGAAGCCAGTTTACAGATATGTAATCTGTGAATGAGATCAACTATACTTTATTGTGGATTAATAAAATTACTGATATTCAGGAGGAGCAGAAAAGCAAAGAATCTTTATGACACGGTAGACTTTGTTCAATTTTATTTAAGGGCTTGAAATTTGTATTTAAGGCAGCCGTAAGTTTTTATTCATTGCATTATACAACTCCAACAAGCCTGTCTGGCCACCCCCACGGTGCTTTGCATGTTCAGGATTTCACCCGAACTGATGAAACCCTCTCCCAAGTATTTTGTAGGTTCCCTGTGCTTTTTAGATGCACCTTCCCTTCTCGCTCCTTCTTACATCCAACAGAAACTTGCTAAACACCTTCTCCAGCCTGGGCATTGTAGCAGGTGTAGAAGATAAGTCCTTCTTGCGGTGCTTGCATTCTCTTGCAGCCTTGGACCTTGTGGGTGTTTAGTAAATGCCACCTCAACACAAGGGATACCACATATTTTACAGAATAAAATGGAACGGAAGCAGTCGCCCAGTTAATTGAGATTTCAACACAAATACTTGAGACAAGTTTTTACTGTTTTTAGTGTCCAATTGTTACCATTATGGACTCACTCATGTTGTATCATCCTCCATAATTTTTCTCATACATTTAAAATAAGGTCTTAAAAAGATATAAGATGCCGATAGGTGAGGCTTTAGGGGAGAAAATACCTAAAAATGATTGGGGCAGGGGGTGGTGGCGGTGAGGGAGGGCTGCGCCTAGGAGAGAGCTGTGTGGGAAACAGGGCTGATGAGAAATTCCTGGGGCGGGTACCCAAGAGTCGGACGCTCAATTTGAAGTTGTCACTTTTACGTAAACCAGACCTTCCAGCATGACACAGCTTTGCACAGTGATAGTATGGCATGAGGGTAGGTTAGTGAGGGAAGTACTGCCTGTTCTCCTGCCAGATCCCAGCACTCTGTCAGAGGCTGAGGGTTCTAGGAATTCCTGGTGAGTTAAGTAGCCTCGGTAAGGAACTGGCTCAGCAGGGCCTGGGGTAACGTTCATTAGAGATAACCTCAGCAGGAAGTGGGAGGGCCGACATCTGGGTCACATGCAGAATGTGGACAATGTGCACTACTTAATAAATGTTCATGCCTCTTCCCTCCCCCTTCCATGCCAAGATTAAAGACCAGAACACAATTATGTTTCTTGGTTGGGTTGGGAGCATGCACTGTTCATTCATTGTGTCAGGTCTTCTCCTCCTAAACTTGGGCCCTGCTTTGAGATACACTCCATGAAAGTACTTGCCTACTAGCCTGCCCTGCTTTTATTCCCTATCAGCGACAGGATTTGGATCCTCATATTATCCTTAGAATGAAAAGCAACAGGAGGACAATGGATCCAGGAGGCCTCTAACTGCACATGTGCTACCTCACCTCTAGGAGACAGGATGGAGAGGTACCTTCTTTTTAGCCCTTTAGACTTTATTGGCCTAGATATCTACTAGGTGAGGTCAGATGTGATCCTGGATTTTATAAAACTCAGACCTTGGTAACTGTGGTAAAAGCAACACAGCCAATTTTTAGCTGGGGAGGCAGGAGTGAGTCGGTGGAAGGGCTTGGTAAGCAAGGTAAAGAACAGAGACCAACCCCCACCACCCAACCACCCGTTAGAAAACACCGAGAAGACATTTGCCTGCCTTTCAAGCTTTGCCAAGGATACAGGGACTTATCACAATGAGTGAGTTCAGACCAGGAGTTCAAGACCAGCCTGGCCAACGCAGCGAAACCCCATCTCTAATAAAAATACAAAAAATTAGCTGTGCGGTGGTGCACACCTGTAATCCCAACAGGTCTTCCGATTAGTCACAATCCAGGAGACTAGAGCAACTGGTCTTTTCCTGGTCCCAAAGTGTGAACTTTCCAACCTGAAATTCTAAGTATTTTCCCCTGGCTCACAAATCTCGGAGGGGCAAATGCAAAACTGACTTCCTGTAGGTCTTGATAAATTCTTACAGAAGTACTGGAGGATGCTTTCCACACCCATGCTTCTAAATCTAGTTATTTTCTTTCAAAGTCTCCATCTCCCACCACTCCCTCCCCCGATTTCATTTCCCTTCTATTCCTTCTCAAGCAAGATGTACTGTCTTAAACAAATTATCTAACAACGGCATCTCACCTTTTCTCCCCAACTTAAGCATCTTTCAGGGCAGGTTCCTATCTTTTCTCCCTTCCACGGGGCCTAAGAGGTATTAAATACTAGCTTGATAACTGCTGCTATGGACTGAATGTGTCCCTTCAAAATTCATCTGTTGAAATCTTAACCCCCAAAGTGGTGGTGTTTGGAAGAAAGGCATTTGGGAGGTAACTGGGTCATGCGGGTAGAGCCCTCATGAATGGAATTAGTGAGATTATAAAAGGGACTACAGAGAGCTCTGTCGCTCTTTCTGTCATGTAAGGATATAAGAAGTCAGTAATCTACAACCCAGAAGAGGGCCCTCATTAGAACCTGACCAAAGAGGCACCTTGATCTTGGACCTCCGGTCTACAGAACTGAGAAATAAGTTTCTGTTGCTTATAGGCCATCAGTCTACAGTACTTTGTTATAGTGGCCTGAACTAAGACAATTGATTTTTTTTTTTTTTGAGACAGGGTCTTGCCCTGTTTCTTAGGATGGATGTTGTGGCCATCTCAGCTCACAGTGACCTCTGTCTCTCAGGTTCAAGCGATTCCGATGCCTCAGCCTCCCGAGTAGTTGGGATTAAAGGTGTGCACCACCACATCCAGCTAATTTTTTGTATTTTTATTAGAGATGGGGTTTCGCTGCATTGGCCAGGCTGGTCTTGAACTCCTGGTCTGAAGTGATAAGCCTGCCTCTGCCTCCCAAAGTGCTGGGATGACAGGTGTGAGCCACCGCACCTGGCCTTGACTTTCAATGAACACTCTCCACTTATAAAATTCTAGGTGTCACAGTTATCTAAAGGGAGGAAAACAGAGCATTTCCTAATCATAGAAAATTCTCCAGACTGTGACTTAAAGCTTTTAGCAGAATCTCAGAATTTCTAAAGACTGCAGGAAAGTGCCTAAGACAAGGCAGGATTACAAAAGCCATTGTCACTTTCTAGCCTACAGCAACACTGGGTAAGATAGAATATGACCTGCCTGAGTTTGAAAAATGGAACTTTAAGCATTGTATGTTCTCATATAATACATACTCAATATAATATCTGGCATTTAGAAGCTTGGCCACTGACTGATAAATGAATCATGCTAGAAAATATACATTTTTGATCTTTTAAAAACGCATTTTACAGTTAATAAGAGTTCAATAAAATAGAAAACGTGCATTAAGTGGTCTTTATTGATGTTTCACATTCAGTTATTTCTTATCACTTCTTCAGTTAATTGTACAAGTATGATAAATTATTTTCTATTTGCTGTGGGAATTTAAATGTAAAATAAATACAAAATACATCTGTGGTTTAATGAACACTCAATGAAGCATCTTTTCTGAGGTATTCCTTTCAGTCTGGTTTTATCCCAGATCTTTTTACTTCCCCTAGGAATAGTCTATTAAACCACACAATGGATCTGTGAACTTGTGGATCAAGGTCACTGTAAATCAGTGAACTTGTGTTTTAATTACATTAGACATACTTTTTGATCTCATCATACAACACCAATACAAAAGCACCACCCATGCCTCTCAACACATTGGACCAGGCACCTTTGAAGAAGGCCTTGGCTCCTTCATCTTTTGCAATCTTCCTCCAGCAGTCAACTGTCCCCGTGTACATAATATCAGCTGTGGAAACAAACGTTGGTGAGGGCTCCATAACGCTGGAGGAAAGAGACCTTTCCTCTGAAAGATATCTGCACACACTGTTACCAGCTGTATAAAATCAGGGTCATCTGGGCATGGAGTCCCAGCTCCATGCAACATTCCACTGGACATGTCCTTCCTTGCTTAACTGGCAGGCTGGGCCTCCTGTCATTCCTACTCCATTAGTTCAAGGTCAGTGAAGACCTGGGGCAATTAACCAAGTAATTCACAGACTGCCCGACTGTGAAACAAGAAGGGCGCAGAGCAGCAGGAGTATTACGCTACGTGGTTACCTTGTTTCATGGAGGACCAAACTGCGGCCTAGCGTCAGAGGATACTGCACAAGGCTATGCAGTTAAAATAAAAGGCTGTAACGAGTTGAAACATATGAAACTGCTAACATTGGACTGTCTTTGATTTTTAAAGTGGCAATTTCATATGGTTCACCCTATAGAAGCCAAAACTTTTTATGGCACAACAGATTGCTTCAGGCCATCTCTACCCAGCCAAACACCCCCTCCCACTAACACCTGTAAGTCGGAGGGAAGCGAGAGTTCTCCGTAAGCAGCAGCTACTTCTTCTCCCCAGCTGTTGCACCCAGGCTCATAGGGAAGAGGGCCTAGGGTCTCTACACGCTAGATACCTAGTTAAATTCACATCTAAGTATCTTTCTGTTGATGTTCTTACCATCTCTTTAGTAAAATGGAAAAAACTTTTCCCTAATAGGATAGTTGAGAATGTCAGGGGAAATTAATACAATCTTTCTTCCCTAAGTCCTTATCAAATAATTTTGAAAATTAATTTCCAGTCAGGAAGACTGAAAGGAACACTGTAAAACGTTCTCCTCGGGCAAAAATAAAGAGGTTTAGATGAGTAGAGCACCAGCTTACCCCCTTTCCGGCCGGACTGCATCATCATCCTACGACGAACAGTGTCGAAGGGGTAGGACACCAGCCCTGCGACTGCCGTCACACTCTGGGCAATCATCCAGCTCACAAAAATGTGCACGTTCTTGGGGTCAGGCAGCATCCCTGTGGACAGAGCCAAGAAGCCGAACGGCTATGAAGCGACTGTTCTCAGCAGAAAGCAGGTGGAGGGAGAGAGGCCACCGCACCTCCAGCTGCACGCTCTGACCTTGCGGGGAACCTGCCCCTGTGCAGGTGCCTCACGTATGAGCAGGCGGCCAGCAAAGGTGGCTGCTGCCGTCTCTGGACCCCGGGGAGCCAGTGCTCTGCTCATATGCAGGGCACTGGAAGTGGCTTCAAGTTAAACTCAGTAACTGCTATGGCTGTGTCTAGAGGGAGACAGGCTCCCCCTTCCTCCTCTCTTAATAACTAAAGGCCAGAGTGTATTTCAGTAGAGGACACGAAGAATGCTTTAGCTATTAATTTATGCACACCACCTCCTCATTCAGAAGCCTCAATTATCCCAGAGACTAGAAAAAAACAAGATGGATATATATCAAGTCCTTTGTGAGTTACAGATCCCATAGGATACTCTATCCACACCGCCCTCCTTCTCCCCTGATGCCCCTCTCTCACCCTTGGCAGTATCATAGACTCCGAAGTAGGCAGCTCTGTAGATAATGATGCCTTGGACAGAGACGTTGAAACCTTGGTAGAGACCCCTCAGGCCATCAGACTTGAAGATCTTGATGATACAGTCGCCCAGACCATGGAACTCACGCTGGGCGGCACCCTTGCCCACGTCGGCAGCCAACCTGGTCCTAGCAAAGTCCAGCGGGTAGACAAAGCAAAGGGAGGTGGCCCCAGCGGCCCCACCAGATGCCAGGTTACCAGCAAAGTAGCGCCAGAACTGCTTATGCCGATCCACACCCCCTAAGAAGAGCTGCTTGTACTTGTCCTTGAAGGCGAAGTTGAGAGCTTGGGTGGGGAAGTAACGGATCACGTTGGCCAGGTTACCCCTCCAGAAGGAGAGAAAGCCCTGCTCCTTGGGGATTCTCACCACACAATCAATGATCCCTTTGTACTGCTTCTCAGCACTGATCTGTTTGCTGGCATGCTGGACCTGGTGGAGGGGAGGGTGGGTGATAGAGGACAGGCAGGGCAGAGACAGGGGAAGAGGACAGGAGAAAAAAGAAGGTTTGCACTTCCTAGATTTTTTTTTTTTTTTTGAAGAAAAAAAGGATGAGGAAATCAAATGGATACTGAGGACATGTAAATGGATACTGTTATCCATGTTAGTTACTAGATAACAAGCCAAAATAATCCAATGTGGCTTCTATTATTAGGGTATTTGAGGGAAAAGGTGTTGCCCCAAATAAACTGAAGAGGTGACTGAATTGTATAAAGCTCGCCATTTATCTATTTCACTTTCCCTAGGTCTGAGAACTGTATGAGGGGCTTACTGGGGGACAGAATGAGTAACACTCCCTGCTTCAAAGGGCTTTGGATTTAATAGACATGATGGCCAAAAAATGTCAATTTCTCAGTGTCACTCTGATCACCCTGGAGATGAGGATCTCTAGTAGATGCTCTAATAGAGGAAGAAGAATAAATCCACTAAGCATTAGGGCTCCAAAGTTTTCAAGCAGACAATCCAAGTAATCAATTATTGAGGGTTCGCTGCCTTTGTGAGCAATTTGTGGGGGGTTTTGTTAGCAATTTTGACTCCCAAATTGGGCTCTTCCTCATTGAGGGGCCCTGACCTTTGGGGCAGGTGGAGAAAAACAGGAGGATGATGATAAGCCATTCAGCGACCAGGTAGGGGAGGAAAAGATTTGGAGACAGGATGATCTGAGTTTATTCCGAAAATTGTTTCTTAACATTTCAAAACCTCAGCTTCATCTGTAAAATGGAGAAGAAAAACTCTCTCACAGAGGTTACATAAAGATGAAGGCGTCAGCCTGCATACAGCACTGTGCGTGAGATACGATAAGGGAATTCCTGCGTGATGATTATTTTGGTGTTTTCATTGTAAAGGTGCGTGCGCATAAGACGGTGTCAAAAATACTGGCAATCACTAGGTGCCTCCAGGCCTGAGTGCACGCCCGTGCTGTCACGGGCGCAGGATCTGGCACACAGAAACCGGCTCCGGGTGGGTTTCCATATATAGACACCCGAACGCCGGGCGCCACCCGACACCAGGAATCTGCGACTGACGCTGGACCTGTCTCTACGCAGAGGGCACCTTCTTCCCCCACAAGCGGGCGGGCGCCCGGGCCTGTGGCCTGGCGCAGAT
>NW_012106697.1:5689024-5692882 GCF_000951045.1 Mandrillus leucophaeus | reverse complement strand
GCGGGGCTGGGCCGGGGGCTGTCCCTGCAACTTGGGACATTTAAAGGGCACATTCATGTTATCTGTCCCGCCGAGCCCAAGGAACACCGTGTCACCGCGGCATGTGGGCCGCGTATTTATAGCACAAGCAGCCTTAGGCCGGGTTGAAGCCGGGGCAGACACCGGGCGGCTGCCTCCAGCGGAGCGTTCTTGACCCTCCGGCCTGCACGGGCCGCCCTCAGGCCCAGGGATTTCGAGCCGTTTCCTCCTCCTTGCATCTAAAGGCGCCCCCCACCAGAACTCACTGCCTGGATATGGGCTTCCTTAGAGCCGTGCGCTCCGGAGAGAATAAATGGCAATCCTCTCAGACACTGTGGTCACTCGATGCTGTGATTGCCTCATAGAATCTGACAAACTGCTGCCTCTCACTTCATTTCATTCAATCGTTCGTTCCATCATTCATTCTGCTGTTACATATTGATGTGTCTGGCACTCAGTGCCCACAGGAAAGGCCTGGTGCAGGGGGGACTAGGTGAATTCATACTTGTTTTGGCAAAACTCTGTGACTCTAAAACACAGGACACTTCTTTTGTAAGCCCCTAAAGGGTTTAACGTACCACTCTGCTCTCAGCGGAATTTCAGCACATATCAGGGCAGAATGTTCTCAGTCAGCTGGTGCCTTCTTGAGGGTCAGTGCTGTCAGCCTTCCAGAGAAGACCCAGTCCTTGGCTGTATTTGCCTCTTTTTAATGGCAACTGGGGTTGAGGAAATGCTATTTAATCCCAGGAAACTGATTGCAATTAATTTCTTAAAATATATAAATTTGAGCTTTAATTTTCTTTAGCTTGTTTTTTAGGCAGTTCATGTAACCATACAGCTTTTCAAATACAACTGTTCCTTCCCCTAGAATGACTGCAATTTCTTTTTAACTTTAAACTCTTTACTCAATGATCTTCCCATGTTTGCTAATTTTCATTTGTACCTTTAACTAAGTTTATTTATTGTTTTTATAAGCTTTTTTCTTGATTACGTTTGCTGACATCATGTTAGAGGTTTATGGAGCTGCAGCTGTGTGTCACCCTGGGCCTGGAGACTCTGGTACAGCAGAAGTCACTCCGGTTCCAGGGCCACAGAGGGCATGCGTTTTTCTAAGAGTGGGGCAGGCTAGAGTTCCGCAATCCAGATAAGCAGAATGAAAGCTAGGAACTAGTGCAAAGTTGCCAGAGGTCAGAGCAGACAGAAAGTCAAGACCTCGGAAGAGACAAACAGATAAACCACGTATGTGTTCATTCAACAGACTCTTGTTGAGCATTCACTGTGTCCCAAGAACCAAGTGTAGCCCTGCCGATTGAGTATAAGTAGACATGGCCCGTCTCCAAAGACCTTAGAGTTCAGTGTATTCGTCACTTGCTCCACTTTATCACAACTTCACTTACAGGTTTCCATGGATCAGCATAATCCACACAGTAATCCTTTTTAATTATAATAGTGCACTGTATCCCATCCTGTAATATAGAGTTGCTTTTAAACCTCCATTTTCCTTTTAATTGTGCATTAGAATTGTGTCTTATTTTTATTATGAAAAATAGGCCGGGTGTGGTGGCTCATGCCTGAAATCCCAGTATTTTGGGAGGCTGAGGCTGGCAGATTACCTAGGTCAGTAGTTCAAGAACAGCCTGGCTAACATGGCAAAACCCTATCTCTACTAAAAATACAAAAATTAGCCGGACATGGTGGCTCGTGCCTGGAATCCCAGCAGCTCAGGAGGCTGAGGCACGAGAATCGCTTGAACCTGAGAGGCAGAGGTCATAGTGATCTGAGATCACTCCACTGCACTTCAGCCTGGGCGACACAGAAAGACTCACTCAAAAAAAAAAAGAAAAGAAAAGTAATGCTGTTATATTGAAACTTGCACAAACTTCATTTTCTCCTCTAAGTTTTTTCTTCTCATATATTTCCCAAATGGAATGGATAGATTAAGATTTTTAAAGTTTTGTAGCTTTTGCTACATGTTGACAAATTACTCTTCAGATGGGCTTTCTCTCACACTGTCCTCCAACACGGGCTTTAAAAAAACAGAGTTATTTGTGAGTTATTTATGAGTTTGAATTTCAATTTAATTACTGTGAAGCTGTATATATTCCATATGATTCAATTGAATCTGACAGTTTGACAAGGTTTCCCTTTTGTGTAAACTTTTAATCTTCATTGACTACTGCTGGAGTGGAAGCAGAGTATTTATATTAACAACAATTCTTTATATATTTGGGGCAATAAATATGTGTTGAATGTTTTTCATTTTGTTGTTTTCCTTTTGGTATTTATTATATCGTTCTACTAGTGTTATGAACAGATTTATAGTATGATGATATACTTCATGTTCTGATGTAAATGTATCTCTTTTCTAGATATAGCAGTCTATTTACTCTAGTACATATATCACTTTTTTTCTTCTACTTTGGGTAGCTATTTTTAAAATGTCTAACACTATGTTTTATATTGTATGGAGGTATAGGTCTAATTTCACTTTTCTCCATATCATGCGTGGGTATCCCAATACTAATTCTTAAGCAGATATTTTCTTCTCTCCATTATTTGTCTTATATTACTAAGTCTAGTTTGTCATATATTAAGTTCTCATAATAGCTTTAATTTATGAAATATCCACACTATGACAAATTTATTTGATCTTCATTTTTAAAAAATAAGCTGATATATGATTCTACAATCACTTAAAAAATAAAGTTTTATCTGCTTATATGTCTGGATTTTTACTATCAAGTTGTTCAATTATTTAAACATCACAGGAAGATATTAGACATTTAAATTAAATTAAATCTTAATTAACATATTAATTCAGGAAGTATTCTCATCTTTGTTACACTTAATTTTACCAATCAGAGTTTTTGATGTTTTCTAAATGGGAGATGTATTTCTCCTTAGCTACTCTCCAGTTACCCTGTTCTGTAGAAGGAGTCATAGCTGGAATCCTTGACAAGAGGTTTTTCATGGAAACTCATACACTGTCCTCTGCCTCCATGGACTTTCTCAGAAAAGAGAGGCCTCAGATGCCCTCAGGAGCATGAGCTGCCTGTGGTCACAAGATCCTGGTATCACTTACACAGGCAGGGGAGAGAATGGTGCTCGGCAGAACACGTGTCCACCCGCCCAACCCAGTACTTAGTGGCTTTATTCCAGCAGGAGAATGGACGAGGCATCTAGGAGATGAGAAGAAACTCTGCGTTCAATCGTGGATGGGGTCTTGGATGCTGGTGGGAACAGGGCCATGTAGAAATGAGAGTAGGGTGGAAAGCGAGCCTTTTGGATTTTTAGTGGAAGTTCTTATAGTCTCTTACCAAACTGGGAATAGAGAATGGGAGTTGCTAAAGAGTAAGAGTCACAAGAAATAAAGAAAAACAATAAAGGATGTGCTTTTGGTGGTGATAACATAATGCCTGAGTGCAGGTGTACATTTAAAGTATTAGGAATTAGAACACACTACTACTATTTGTTCACATGGTAAATTTCAGCATAAGCAAAGGGGATCAAGATATTTATATGTGTATGTACGTATGTATGTATTTATTTATTTATTTTAGAGACAGCATCTTGCTTCGTCACCCCGGCTGGAGCACAGTGGCACAATCACAGATCACTGAAACCTTGCACTTCTAGGCACAAGGGATCCTCCTGCTTCAGCCTCCTGAGTAGCTGAGACTACAGGCACATACCATCACACCTGGTTTTATATATATATATGGGTTTTTTTCTTTTTTTTTTTAATTTGTAGGTTTTGCTATGGTCTCCTGGTTTTGCTGTGTTGCCCAGGCTACGTGGAGAAGCTTACATGCCAGGAACAGACATAGCTGTGGTGCCTAC
>NW_012106697.1:5686657-5688169 GCF_000951045.1 Mandrillus leucophaeus | reverse complement strand
CGCGCCCGGCCCACTGGGTCCGTTTTCTAAACACATTTTGAACTAGTGTTTTGTGTTTCACACATCCTATCAATCATTTTTTAAAACACATGCTTTATTCCTGTTATTAGTAAAATCAGTATGCAGCAAATGTTATCAGAGACTATTTTTTTCATCTGTACTACTGAAGAACGATATGTTGCTATTTTAAGGAATGAGGATTTTTTCCATATGTGTTCTTCTACCTCATGACCCTTTCCGCATAGTCAGCTAGCCATTCTGTGTCACCGCCACAGGAAAAAGAAAACATTCCGGAAGCAGAGGAAATAAAAGTCCATTCTCGGCAGTAGAATTTCCAAAGGAAGAGAAAAAACTGAAGTCCAGCGGACTTCGTAGAATACTTGAGGGAAAACAAAAAGCTTTCCGCACACGGCCAGACACGGCGGCTCACGCCTGTAATCCCAGCACTTTGGGAGGCCGAGGTGGGCGGATCACCTGAGGTCCGGAGTTCGAGACCAGCCTGACCAACATGGAGAAACCCCGTCTCTACTAGAAATACAAAATTAGCCGGGCGTGGTGATGCACATCTGTAATCCCAGCTACTCGGGAGGCCGAGGCAGGAAAATCGCTTGAATCCGGGAGGTGGAGGCTGCCGTGAGCCAGGAGCGGAGATCGCGCCATTGCACTCCAGCCTGGGCAACAAGAGCGAAACTCCGTCGCAATTTAAAAAAACAATAAAACAAAAAAGCTTCCTGCTCAGCTACTCTTCCAAAGATTACATGAAGTTTTCCCAGACCTGGAGAGAAAGGAAGAAAGTCAGAGAGAAAGCAAAGAACGGGGAGGCTCGCGTGGATCCCTGGGAAGGAGGGGCCTGTACTGGGCGCAGCGCAGGGAGGCACAGACGCCGGGAAGAACCGGCCAGGCGGTGTTCCCGCACATCCCGCACACAGCTCACGGCCAGCCCCGTTTATCCAAGCGCGGGAAGGGAGACGGAGAACAAACCTGGCACCTGAGGGATTTGCTTGTGTCCACAGTCCACACAAGGAAGGCAGCCTGCTGGAGGGAAGGTCCCCACAGAGCCCCGTTCAGTTTTTCCTGCTCTAATGTCTCGAATGTGGCCCAGGAGCAGCAGAACAACGTTTCCTTTTCAAGGCCGCCACAGTTAGCTGGCAGCCAGCCCTGAAGAGCCTCAGGGTTGGAAGTGAGGAAAGCGTGACTTTGCTAGAACACCCCTGATGGAGCACAGACAAGACCGGAAGGGGATGCGCGGGTCCAGCAGCGCCAGATAAAGATCCGCACCACGCGCCCCTCCCCTCCCCTCGCCGTCTTAGTCATCCCCGGGAGAGCAGTGGAGAGAAATGCGAGCCCAGGTTATTTCCACCGCTTGACAGAATGGTGTCTGAATAGAAATTAAGTTGCCTTGCCCAGCTGAGTTTGTGGACCAATATTTGTACTTACTGTATTCTTTTATTATTTTCAAAAAAACAATGTAACTGAAGACATCAGAATTTTGGAAACTTATTACTGTTCCTT
>NW_012106697.1:5685196-5686334 GCF_000951045.1 Mandrillus leucophaeus | reverse complement strand
TGTGTGTGCGGGTGTGTATATGTGTGTGTGTGTGCGCGCGGGTGTGTGTGTGTGTGCGCGGATGTGTGTGTGTGTGCGGATGTGTGTGCACGCATGGATGTGTGTGTGTGTGCGGGTGTGTGTGCACGCGCGGGTGTGTGTGCACGCGCGGGTGTGTGTATGTGTGTGTGCGGGTGTGTATATATGTATGTGTGGGTGTGGGTGTGTGTGTGTATATGTGTGGGTGTGGGTGTGTGTGTGTATATGTGTGTGTGTGCGGTTGTGTGTGTGTGTGTATGTGTGTGTGGGTGTGTGGGGGGTGTGTGTGTGCGCGGGTGTGTGTGTATGTGTGTGTGCGCGTGTGTGTGTGCGCGTGTGTGTGGGTGTGGGTGTGTGTGCACGCACGCGCGCGCGCATTTGGGAAGTGCACTTCAGGGTGGTTTTCTCTATAAATCTTTGTGAAATTGGCTTACGAGGCCGGGCGCAGTGGCTCACACCTGTAATCTCAGCACTTTGGAAGGCTGAAGTGGGCAGACTGCCTGAGCTCAAGAGTTGGAGACCAGCTTGGGCAACGAGGCAAAACACCATCTCTAAAAAAAAAAAACAAAACACAAAAAAAAAACAAAAACGAAAATCAGCCTGGCATGGTGGTGCGCCTGTAGTCCCAGCTACTTGGGCTACTTGTGGGGGCTGAGGCGGGAGAATCACTTGAGCCCAGGAGATGGTGGCTGCAGTGAACCGTGTTCACGCCACTGTACTCCTGCCTGACAGATGGAGACCCCATCTCTCAAAAAAAAAAAAGCTTATGAATTATGAATTTATATTAAATAGCTAAACTAAGTACAGCACTGACTCCTTTACTGTATAAACTTTACGCCTTCAACACAACATATAGTCTTTCAGTAACTGCTTGTGGAATGAATAGGAAAAGAATGCACTTTAATTTCCATGTCAGTGGCTCTCAGATTTCTGCAGTGAGGGAGAACCTGGAAACCACCATCATTTTTGTGCAGCGCTGTGAAATGTAGGTATATGGAATGTCATCATATAAATGAAGAGTAGTTATACTAGCAGAAATGTGATCTTCCGTTACGTGTCTGCCTGCCATATAAAACAAGTCATTTTAATGGTGGATTTATCAATTTCTCCCTTGAGGTCT
>NW_012106697.1:5681745-5683774 GCF_000951045.1 Mandrillus leucophaeus | reverse complement strand
AATTATAGATTCAAAAGAAGTTGCAAAGGAATGACTGCCCATATTTTAAATTTTGTTTCTGCCATTTTATTTTACACTTTTTGTCCTCCTTCTACGTGTCCTTGAAATTCATCATTTCCATTGCTTATTTACCATAACTATCCTATGCCAACTACTACATGTGTTTTTGAATTACATGTTAAGGGGCTAATGACACCATAATTGTTATTATTTTAGGTGGCTACTATTTTTCCAGGTTCCAAGGAGGCCAAGTTTCCCCCTCTTGGCTTATTTAGGCACTGAGTGTCTCTCAGGACTGTGATACCAGTTGATACACAGTTGCAGATAACACTGAAGTCAAATTAATAGTTCAATGTGCACAGCTTGCCACGGAGAAGCGCTGCTCCAGAAGAAACGCTTGCATTTCATAACATTATTCAATGTGGCCACTAGAGGGAGGTCACACATAGCTATTCTCAGAATAGTATTCTAAGTTTCTAATTTTTATCAAAGATCTGTCGATAGTACACAAAATTAAGGGAAAAAAAACCCAAACCCTTTCTATTTTTAAGAAGACATACAGTGCAGTCTTAAAATAATAGAGAAAATAATTAAATCAAAGCAGAGGTTTTCAAATGGAGAAAATGAAGCAAGACCCAAGTATATGCTGCTGCAAGAAATGCACTTGAAATATGAAGACATACATAGGTCAAAAGTAAAAAGATAGGCTGGGTGGGATGGCTCATCCCTGTAATCCCAGCCCTTTAAGAAGCCAAGACAGGAGGATTGCTTGGGGCCAGGGGTTGGAGAGCAGCCTGGGCAACATAGTGAGGCACCCTGTCTCTACACACACACACACAAACACACACACACACACACACACAGAGGAATGAACTATTTTGGGGAAGGAGGGTGTTTCTTTTAAAAATTGTGGTAAAATATACATAATATTAAACTGATCTTTTTTTTTTTTTTTTCAATTTTTTTTTTTGAGACAGGGCCTTGCCGTTGCCCAGGCTGGAGTACAGTGGTGTGATCACAGCTCACTGCAGCCTCAACCTACTGGGCTCAAGCAATCCTCCCACCTCAGCCTCTCCAGTAGCTGGGACCACAGGCATGCTCCACTATACCTGACTAATTTGTATTGATTTATATTTTTTGTAGAGATGGGGTCTTGCTATGTTGCCTAGGCTGGCTTTGAACTCTGGGGCTCAACAATCTTCCCACCTTCCCGCCTCTCAGAGTGCTGGGATTACAGGCCTGAGCAACCACATCTGGCTGAAAATGGACTATGTTAACTTTTTTTTTTTTTTTTTTTTTGAGAAGGAGTCTCACTCTGTTGCCCAGGTTGCAGTGCAGTGGCATGATCTCGGCTCACTGCAACCTCCGCCTCCCAGGTTCAAGCAATTCTCCAGCCTCAGCCTCCCAAGTAGCTGGGATTATAGGTGTGTGCCATCATGCCTGGCTAATTTTTGTATTTTCAGTAGAGACAGGGTTTTACTATGTTGGCCAGGCTGATCTCCAATTCCTGACCTCAAGTGATCTTATCATAACCTAGACATTCCTTTCTATAGATAATAACTCTTTCAACCAATTGCCAATCAAAATAGGTTTATTTATTTTTATTATTGTTATTATTATTTGAGACAGGGTCTCGTGCTGTAGCCCAGGCTGGAGTGCAGTGGCGTGATCTCTGCTCATTGCAGACCCTGACTCTCAGTTCAAGCAATTCTCATGCTTCAGCCTCCTGAGTAGCTGGGACCACAGGCGTGTGCCACCACACCCAGCTAATTTTTTTATTTTTAGTAGAGACAGGGTTTCACCATGTTGACCGGGCTGGTCTGGCATTCCTGGCCTCTAGTGATCCACCCACCTCAGCCTCCCAATGTGCTGGCATTACAGGCGTGAGCCACCACCACGAACGGTCACCAATCAGAATATGTTTAAATCCGCCTATGACCTGGAAGCCGCTCTCCTCCTTCCAGTTGTCCTGCTCTTCCAGATAGAACTAATATAAACCTTACATTTATTGGCTGAAGTATTATGTCTC
>NW_012106697.1:5678553-5679190 GCF_000951045.1 Mandrillus leucophaeus | reverse complement strand
AAAGCCTCCACCGCGCAGCCAGTTCCACCTCGCAGCTCCTCTGGGAACAGTAAAGGGACTCCAAGGCTGCGGGTAACGCCGCCAGCGCTCTGAACTAGGCGGGCGTGGGAGCGCGGGGAGGCGGGAAGGAAACCGGTGCTGGCCAGAGCGGCGGAGCTTTCCAGGCCAAATCACCGCCAGGGGAGGGAGGGCGCGGGGCTCACGCCTGGAATCCTGGCACTTTGGGTGGCCGAAGAGGGAGGATCTCTTGAGCCCAGGAGTTCGAGACTAGCCTGACCAACATGGCGAGACCCCATCTTTACAAAAAATACAAAAAAATTAGCGGGGCGTGGTGGCGGCGCCCGTAGTCCCAGCTACTCGGGAGGCTGAGGCGGGAGAATGGCGTGAACCGGGAGGCGGAGGTTGCAGTGAGCGGAGATCGCGCCACCGCACTCCAGCCTGGGCGACGAGAGAGACTCTGTCTCAATAAGTAAATAAATACATAAATCTCAGTGCCCCCTTCTCAGCCTAACCCCCAGTCCGACGCGCAGCACACATCCCGGACACAGAACGCCCGCACTTTCCCGAGGGTCTTCCAAGCCCTGGGTCAGCCTGGACCGTGGGTTCCGGAGCGTCCGCGCCCCCTTCCGCCCTCCCG
>NW_012106697.1:5674327-5678408 GCF_000951045.1 Mandrillus leucophaeus | reverse complement strand
ACCCCTCGTCGCCGCAGTCCAGGAGACCGCAGGAGACGGGGCTCGGAGGGCGGGGACAGCCTGGCGGGGCCTCTGCAGCCCGGGAGCCTCCTTTGAACTCGCCGAACCCAACTCCCAACCCGCCCTTACCGCCGCCCAGAAGCTCGCGCGCTCCGTTTCTGAGCCTTCCGCCCTGAAGGACACCGATCTCCCCCGGGCATAATTCAGCAGCGGCCTGGTCTGGGCTCCGGACTGCACCCAGCCCGTTACCTGCAGGAGCTCGCGGAGTCCCTTCGGCGCGCGTGGCGCGGTTGGGGTCCCCACCGCGGTGCCGGGAGCTGAGTGCTCGGGGCTGGTCAGAGGCCTCGTCCCCCGGAGCTTCTCCCTGCCTAGGCGCGACCCCCAGGCGCCTCTAGCTGGGGCCTGGTCGCAGCCTCCGCAGGAGTGCTGCTTCCAGAAGCCCCACCGTGCAGGCCTCAGTGTAAACAGGTTCAGTTCAGCCAACTTTTCTTTTTAAAAATCACCAGGTGCTCAGCCATAAAAAGGAACAAAATCTTGACCTTAGCAGCAACATGGATGTAGCTAGAGGCCATGTCCTAAGCCAATTAGCGCAGGAACAGAAAACCAGATCCTGCATGTTCTCACTTGTAAGCGGGAGCTAAAGGTTGGGAACCTACGGACACACAGATGGGAACAATGAGCATTAGGACTCCAAAGGTGCAAGCGGGGGAGGGGGCCAACAGCTGAGAAGCGACCTATCAGGTACCATGTTCACTAATTGGTTAATGGGTTCAATAGAAGCCCAAACCTCAGCATTGTGGTTTATATACCCAGGGAACAAACCTGCACGTGTATCCCGGAATCTAAAATTAGAAAAGAAAAAATCGGCCGGGCGCAGTGGCTCACCCCTGTAATCCCAGCACTTTGGGGGGCGGCGAATCGCGAGGTCAGGAGTTCGAGACCAGCCTGGCCAACATGGTGAAACCCCGTCTCTAATAAAAATATAAAAAAGTTAGCTGGGCATGGTGGCGGGTGCCTGCAGACCAGCTACTTGGGAGGCTGAGTCAGGAGAATCGCTTGAACCCAGGAAGCAGAGGTTGCAGTGAGCCGAGATCGTTCCACTGCACTCCAGCCAGGTGACAAAGTGAGACTCTGCCAAAAAACCCAGAAATCACCAGGCGTTGGACTTGGCACCAGTGATGGTGGGAGGAAGTAGACCTTCATCTGGGTCTTCATTCCTTTGAGGTGTTACTTTCCTGCTTGAAGGCCTCTAGGATGTCTCCCTATTTTCTACAGAATGAATCCCATTTCCTCCATCCCTCTACTCACATTCTATTTTTTATTTTTTAATTATTTGTTTATTTTTTTGAGAGGGAGTCTCGCTCTGTCGCCCAGGCTGGAGTGCAGTGGCACAATCTCAGCTCACTACAATCTCTGCCTCCCAAGTTCAAATGCATCTCCTGCCTCAGCCTCCAGAGTATCTGGGATTACAGTCATCTGCCACCACGCCCAGCTGATTTTTGTATTTTTAGTAGAGACATGGCTTCGCCATGTTGGTCAGGCTAGTCTTGAACTCCTGGCCTCAGGTGATCCGCCCACCTCGGCCTCCCAAAGTGCTGGGATTACAGGCGTGAGCCACTGTGCCCAGCCCCTCTGCCCACCTTTTAAGCTCGTGGCACCCCTCATCTACCTCCAGTCAGGCTCCCCCTTAGCCTGTGCATTAATTGCCAGGCCTAGAGTCCTGATCTCCTGCCTCCACCTGTTGATGTGTTTGAATTATTGTCTTCCTTAGCCACCCAATTCGGCTTAATTCCTCCTTCTCAAAGAAACCTCCTAAACTGCTGTTGTTAGAATTAATCTCTTTCGACTCTATTTCCCTATACCCTTTTCACTCTACCCTGCCGTCTACCACAGTGTTGAGGTAAGTTACCTGTGAGCTGAGAGAGCAAAATAGATGCGCCTTTAACAGCTGAGACAGACTCGAAGGATGAGGAAACAACAGTTATCTACTGGTTGAGGGTTCAGGGCGGCTTGCATGGCAACGCCCCAAAATTCTACAACTATAGGGAAAACCACACTCTTGCTAAACACCCTAACAATAGGAACTATATCAAGCAAATTATCAGACCTCTCAACTCTGATTTATAACCCAGATCTCTGCAACTCTGTTGGACCCAGGACCAGCCTCACAAGCATTCTTTTCTGATAAGCCACTGCAGACCTTAAGCCAGTTTCAGCAGCTTATAGAGACTGCAAGCAAACTGTCTTTGTGTCTTGTGGTTCACCTTTTGATACAAAGAACCAAATTCCACCTCTTTTTTTTTTTGATATGGAGTTTCACTCTGTCACCCAGGCTGGAGTGCAGTGGCACAATCTCAGCTCACTGCAACCTCTGCCTCCCGGATTCAAGTGATTCTCCTGCCTCAGCCTCCCAAGTAACTAGGACTACAGGTGCCTGCCACCACGCTGGGCTAATATTTGATTTTTTAGTAGAGATGGGGTTTCACCATGTTGGCAAGGCTGGTCTCGAACTCCTGACCTCAGGTGATCCGCCTGCATCTGCCTCCCAAAGTTACAAGCGTGAGCCACCACGCCTGGCCCCACCTCATTTTAATGCTAAAACACCACCCCAAAGTGAACATGGGATATATGTTATATATATGTATATGCACTATGTATGTGCTCAGTGCCCCTTATAAATATGTATAGCTTTCCCCCAAAATTTGCTGAATATCTCTGATTCTATTGTGCAATACAGACCCTGTAAGGCATGAAACCAACCTGCCCTTTCCCTCTTCAAAGAGAGAGCACCTTCTGTCCATGCTGGAGACCATCTCTTCCCATTTTGCAAACTGATATCCCCAGTAAAGCTCTCCTTTCTGCTATTTAGCCATCTTGATGGTCTTTTGGAAAACACCACTCAGGCCCAGGTGTGAGACCTTGGAGGGCAGCAACTACATCTTGGTCACTGCACTCTGCACAAGCAGATCATCTGTGTGTTTGCTGTTTACCAAAGTGACTTTGTTTTAATGCGCCGATGATACAAATAGACAAAACCCATAGAAACTAGCTGGGCTTAAACTCTCTCTGTAGGCTGGGTGCAGTGGCTGACGCTTGTAATTCCAGTCCTTTGGGAGGCCAAGGAGGGAGGAATGCTGGAGGCCAGGAATTTGATGCTGCAATGAACTGTGTTCGCGCCACTGCACTCCAGCCAGGGCGACAGAGCAAAACCCTGTCTCTAAAACAATAACAACAAGATTATTTCTCTACGCGACCAGAATAATGAAATGAGCATGTAAAATTACCCAATCAATTTGATCCCTGTGTGAAGCCTATTTGAATGATTTAGGCCCGTGAAATAACCTCCCAGGGCCGCAGTGCTGAGATGGGTCTGTCCACACTGACCACATTAACTGATTTCATACACCAGCACGTTGTCCTCCGTGTTGCGCCGTCATCACACAGAAGCCTGTCTGCCGATGGCTCTTTCCCTTGCAGGAAGTGGAAGCCACATCTATTTCAGCTCCTTTCAAACCACAGCTATGACTCTCCAGTGGTCTGCAGCCTTGCCCTTTATGGAAATGTAGTAATCAACATTTTTAACACTTTATAATTGTAAGGGCCTCTCACTTAGTTCGTTACGTGTCATGTCATACTCACAAGTTACTCCATGAGGCAAGTTATCTTTGTTTTATACACATGTGAACTGAAGTCCACAGAAGGCCACACAGCTAGTAGGCGCCGGGCTTCTGGTCCCTTATTTAATGTCCCCTCCCACACCTGGGGTAATATAGATAGTCCTATAAAGGATTATCCATTTAGCCATCAAAATAACCACAAATGCTATTCTACATTTTATACATGGGATATTTTTAGGTGCAGAATTTAAAGAACTGCAGGACTTGGAAGAGAGGAGATTCTGTTGGAATTATTTTTCTTCTGTACATTTTTAAATATACATCAAAGTATGTCATAGTTCCATTTTAAAAGTGATGGAGATAATTTAGAGGTGACAGCATATCCAAAGCCCGCCAAGTCTCACTTTTGGAATCAGTTCCCAGAAACAACTTTTGGATGTATGTTTTAATTACACCACCCACCC
>NW_012106697.1:5672087-5674266 GCF_000951045.1 Mandrillus leucophaeus | reverse complement strand
CACACACACACACACACGTTAAACCATATAGAAATGATGATAGTTGACATAAAACTACACTTTCATCTCGTTTAACCTAATAGAAATATTAGTTATTTGAGTTTACAGTCTTGGTCGGTTTTTTGCCTGCACCTTTGTTCTTTCTCACAGGCGTGGTGGAGCTGTCACTGTGGTCCTGAGAACCCTTTTGTGACAGGAGCAACACCCTGGGTGATATAAGGTCTCTAACTCCTGGACTCAAGTGATCTGCTCATCTTGGCCTCCCAAAGTGCTGGGATTACAGGTGTGAGCCTCCATGCCAGGACTGGACTTTAAGTAATACTACAGAGCTATAGTAACCAAAATGGCATGGTACTGACATGAAAACAGACATATGTATCAGTGAAACAGAATAGAGACCCCAGAGATAAATCCCTGCATCTACAATGAGCTCGCTTTTGTCAAAGGTGACACATACCTTGGGGAAAAGACAATCTCTTCCACAAAAGGTATTGGGAAAACTGGATATCCCTATGCAAAAGGAATAGACTTCTATCTCTCACCATAAAAAAACAAATCAAAACGGATTAGGACTTAAATCTAAGACCTGAAACTACGAAACTATTAAAAGAAAACACCGAGGAAACTCTCTAGGACATTGGACTAGGCAAAGATTTCTGGAGTAATACCCCAGAAACACAGGCAACCAAAGCAAAAATGGACAAATGGGATCACATCAAATTAAAAATCTCCTGCACAGCAAAGGAACAATCAATGAAGTGAAGAGACAACCCACAGAATGGGAGAAAATATTTGCAAACTACCCATCTGACAAGGAATTAATAACCAGAATATATAAAGAGCTCAAACAACTCTCTAAAAAAATCTAATAATCCTATTTAAAAATGGGCGAAAGATCTGAATAGACATTTCTCAAAAGAAGACATACACATGGCAAACAGGCATATGAAAAGGTGCTCAGCATCACTGATCATCAGAGAAATGCAAATCAAAACTACAACGAGATATCATCTTACCCTAGTTCAAATGGATTTTATCCAAGAGTCAGACAGTAACAAATGCTGGTGAGGATGTGGAGAGAGAAAACTCTTACACACTGTTGGTGGGAATGGAAATTAGTACAGCCACTATAGTACAGTTTGCAGATTCCTAAAAAAACTAAAAATAGAACTCCCATATGATCCAGCAATCCCACTCCTAGGTATATACCCAAAAGAAAGAAAGTCAGTGTTATCAAAGAGATAATGTACACCCCCACATTTATTGCAGCACTATTCACAATAGCCAAGATTTGAAAGCAAACTAAGTGTCCAGCAACAGATGAATGGATAAAGAAAATGCGGTACATAGACACAATGCAGTACTATTCAGCCATAAAAAAGAATGAGATCTAGTCATTTGCAACTACATGGATGGAACCGGAGGTAATTATGTTAAATGAAATAAGCCAGGTACAGAAAAATAAACTTCACGTGTTCTAACTTATTTGTAGGAGCTAAAAAGTAAAACAATTGAACTCATGGAGATAGATAATAGAAGGATGGTGACTAGAGGCTAAGAAGGGCATTGGGGTAGGTGGGATGAGGGAAGTAGGGAGGGTTAATGAGTGCAAAAAAATAAAAAAATGAATAAGACCTGGTGACAATAGTCCAAAAAAAAATTTTTTTTTTTAGATGAAGTTTCACTCTTGTCACCCAGGCTGGAGTGCAACGGCACAACCTCAGCTCACTGCAAACTCTGTCTCCTGGGTTCAAGCAGTTCTCCTGCCTCAGCCTCCCAAGTAGCTGGGATTACCAGTGCCCGCCACCATGCCTGGCTAATTGTTGTAATTTTAGTAGAGAGAGGATTTCACCATGTTGGTCCGGCTGGTCTCGAACTCCTGACCTCAGGTAATCTGCCCGCCTCTGCCTCCCAAAGTGCTGGGACTGCAGACGTGAGACACAGTGCCCGGCCTCAAAAATAATTTAACTGTACATTTTAAAATAACTAAGAGTATAATTGGATTGTTTGTAACACAAAGAATAAATGCTTGAGGTGATGGATACCCCATTTAGCCTGATATGATTATTACACATTGCATGCTTTTATCAACTCATGTAAAATCAACTCAGCTAACCCATAAATACATACACCTACTATGTACCCACAAAAATTAAAAAAAAAAAAAAATATATATATA
>NW_012106697.1:5668830-5669912 GCF_000951045.1 Mandrillus leucophaeus | reverse complement strand
GCTGAGTGGGTATTGGGGGATGTGCGTGGGCGGCCCCTGCTGAGTGGGTATTGCGGGATGTGCGCGGGTGGCCCCTGCTGAGTGGGTATTGCGTATGTATTGCAGGTGAATGCAAGTGTTGGGTCTCTGTCTGTAAGGCGGGGCTAAGTGGGGAGACTCCAGGTGGGTGAGTGGATTATAACTGATTTCTTGGCTTGACCCAGAAGACTATCTGGTGTCAGACCTGGTGTTCTCTACGTTGGGGGTAGGTAGTACTTGAATAACAAGGCACCCAGGCACAAGGGAACCCCCTTCCTTTATTAAACTAAAATGGGAAGGTTTGATTTCTTGCCAGGAGACAGAATTGACCAAGACTCTCAAGGGAGAGGGACAGCTGGACCAGAGGCTCCTGTCCTGAGTCCCAGGCTTTTCTTTGCCCTTGATTAGAATGGCCTCTCTGAGATCCCAACACCATGCAGGCCCCAGGGGGTGCTGCTTCCTCCCCTCTCCGTGTTCTGGTCTCAAGGAAGAGCAGAATCATTTTCTTGCCCTGTTTCTCCAGTGAAAGCTGGCTAGAAGATTTACAGATACTTTATGAAAAGACTAAACAAGAGGGAAGTAAAATGAACAGAAGAAGCCCAAAGATAGCCCTGCTTCCAGAATTCTTCCTATCATGCGAGCTCTACAAGGCCAGGGGTACTGTCTTACTCACCTTTCAGCTGTACCTCCTAGCACAGGGCACAGAACTTGGTCAGTGTTTGCTGGCTCAAACTGAATAGGTTCTTAGTCCCCAAGACAGGGGACTTAGTAGACAGGCCATTTTCATGTGTGCTTTGCTGAGACTACCTCTGTCCTGTTTTCAGGAAACAAGGCCCATTCCGGCCAGCACCTGTCCACCTCTCCCGCTCTACAGTCCTCTGGGTTGTCCAGGGGTATTTTTTGATGCCTGTGGCCCCATGCACCCAGGATGTTTTCTTAGACATTTTTCCAATTGGTTTGGTTAGGACTGAGCGTTCCGCCCCAGTATCGACCAAGAAGCGAACTGGGGACCCCTCCACTTGCAAAGTTACCCTGGGTTCGGGGAGGGGGTCCGAACCCCGTCC
>NW_012106697.1:5662177-5666380 GCF_000951045.1 Mandrillus leucophaeus | reverse complement strand
TGCAGAAAAACAGGTACTCACAGAACTTACGAAATCTCTGGTATGTGCAAAGATTAGAGAGCAGAACAAAGGGTGTAGTGGGGGGGGGCGGGTACACATCTATCTTTGTGTCCTTTCACTGTCAATCAACTACCTTGGGCACATGTTCTCAGGACCTCTTGGGGCTGTGTCACAGGCCTTGGCCACTCATATTTGGCTCAAAATAAACCTCTTTAAGTATTTTACAGAGTGACTCTTTTTTTTTTTTTTTTTTTTGAGACAAAGTCTCGCTCATGTTCTCCAGGCTGGAGTGCAGTGGTGCGATCTTAGCTCACTGCAACCTCTGCCTCCCAGGTTCAAGCTGTTCTCCTGCCTCAGCCTCCCGAGTAGCTAGGATTACAGGCACCTGCCACCACGCCCGGCTAAATTTTATATCTTTAGTAGAGATGCGGGTTTCACCATGTTGGCCTGGCTGGTCTTCACCTCCTGACCGCAGGTGATCCACCCACCTCAGCCTCTCAAAGTGCTGGGATTACAGGCGTGAGCCACCGCTCCCGGCCTAGAGCGACTCTTTTCATCAACACTAGATGAGAAATCCAGAGACAGAAAAGAAACTTGCCGAAGGATAAAGATTAAATAATAGTAAAATTGAACCCAACTCATATATAAATAAGTAATGAAAGTAAATTTTAATCCTTTTACACATTATAGCACTTTTCAGCCTTTTATTTTCTACTCAGTATTGGCTGTTTAAAAATAATTTTGTTCTCCAATATTTCATTTTGTATTTGAAGCAAAATTAATCTGCCTAGAGAACAATACTTCTGTTAAACATTGTGCTTTTTCAATTGTGTTTATAAAATGCATTCCATTGGTGTTCAGATTTGACATTCTGGACATGGGGCGTCCTGTTGCATTAAGAATAAAAGGCTTCCTCAGGTTTGTGGGAGAATTTGATTCTTGAGCCACCCAGATCTCACAGGGCTGGAGTCACCAGCAAAATGTTACAGAGATATTGTAGTTCAGCTGCTTACAATTACACAGCATTATCTCCTCCCGAAAGAGAAAGATCCCGTGAGTGACAGATTGTCAAATACCTACCAAAGAAGACCCTCTTGTTTTCAGGGACCAAACTAATTAGTTCAACAAACAGGGATTATGAGTCCACCATGGGCCCTGTTGTCATTTAGGACAAATTTAAGACACATATTTTTTGAGTTGGTGAAAAAGAAAATGAAATAATCATGCCATTGAGCGCTAAAGGGTCATAGCGGTTATGGAGTAAAACCCCTTCATTTTATTGCATATGAGAAACCGAAGTCCAGAGAGGGACCCGGGGCAAACGGCTAGTCAGTTACGCGCTGGACCTTGAGATGCCTGCTTCTGACTCCCAGGCCAGGGCTCCACGCAGTGCCCTGAGGGGTCAAGGAGGATGTGGCCCCCCCAGATTGTATGCAGGCTTGGTGTGAAAAGGGAGACAAAGACTCTCACTCAGCCTGCTTCTCTTAGAATTTTATTCCGCTTTTCTAATTTACTTGTCAGCGTGATTTTCAGTCTTGTCTTAGTATCTGTACTGGTTTTGAATAATGAGGAGAAAACTCTGGAGATTTCCAGCCCGCAGTGATTTAGGTTAGCTTGACAGGGTAGTCCCACATGGATGGATTATCTTTCTTTCTTCCAATAGACAGAACGAGGAAAGGAAATTGCAAGCCTCAGCTGAGACTGGGCACATGATATATAGTGTATTGACCTTGGTTTATGTGAAATAATCACTAAAACCTGCTTGGGGAGGATCTTTTGCTTGATGTTTTTGATTTTGTTTATGACTGGAAGATAGGAATCCTTTCCTATCTAAATGTGAGGTTGCAGCACATTTTGGCAATTTTTCTAACATATACACATTTTGTATGTTAAGATTTGAAGGAGAATAGACTCCCAAACATTTTATTGTGCATTGCCCTTAGAATATTCTAAAATGCAGTGAAAATAATTTTAGAAATTTTGATTAAATGATAGATTGCTTCACATTTTATATTACTGTATGACTTTATAAGCTTATGTTACTGATATGAAACTTAGTGAATATATGTACAAATAAATAATTGTAATTCTTTGAAAGGTAGGCAAAAATGATCACATCATTATGATACTTTGTTCTGTAGGGTTGCAAGAAAAGAAATAATATCCTTTGGACAAAAAAGTACCCCAAGCCAGGTGTGGTGGGGTGTGCCTGTAGTCCAAGCTACTCGGGAGGCTGAGACGGGAAGATCACTTGAAGTCAGGTGTTCAAAGCTGCAGTGAGCCATGATCACACCACTGGACTCCAGCCTGGGCAACAGAGTGAGACCTCATTTCAAAAACAAACAAAAAGTATCTCAATTTATAAAAGCCTCTCAATTTATTACAGAATATCCACACAAATGAGGAATATGCTTAAATTTATGTAAATTAATTTAAGGGAATGCACACTGTAACATTTGTTAAATACTGTCCTGTAACTGTTGCTGTTGATTGGATACTCAGCAAAGTGATACTGTTAGACAGGACTAGTGCTTTCCACAGTCCCTCAACAGAGGCTGTAGGTTCAGAATTACCCAAATGTTCTTCTCCATTGGGCAGAAATGATTTTCTGTGTGTAACTTTTGGTAACGGAGATGGTCAGAGGTTCCATGTTCCTCAGTGTGGTGGTCACCAGGTGGATTTCATACTACACCAGGTCCCTGTTTTCTAAACTACTCTCTTTCCAGAGCTAAAAGCTGACGTGGATCTTGCTGACAACACGTAGAGTGGGAACCCACTCAAGCCCACTCAGTGAAAAGTCAACCAGTCAAGTGAAAGTGGATGAGCAAGAGGGCAGAGGTGAATGACTGAGGGGTTACTAATAAGGGTTACAAATGGTAAGAGTCTAAGAGACAAATTAACTATCAAATATTTCTGATGGATTCCCCCAAAGGAGTGAGGAACCTTTGCCAGTATTTACTTTCAATCTGTCAATTTTCGACTATAAGTTAATTAATTTCAACACAGTTTACTTTGGCAATTATACCTTGGTGTGTTTACTTATGTGCCAGAGTTCTGCAGGCAAAAGAATGGTCCAATTCAAGGGACAGCTTTTTAGCTTTAAGATGTTTTAAACAAAATGCTAATACTTTTACCTCAGAATAAATAACTCAGTTCCCTTCTTTTGAGTAGACTCAGAATTAGAAAACATTCTGGCTAAATAAAATTGGATCTAGGTCAGCTCTCTCACTTGACAGAGGAGGAAACTGAGGCAGAGAAAGGCAAAGTGACTTTTTCCTAAATCTCATGGTTGGTTATGGGCAGAACCTGGACCAGAACTCAAGTTTCTTGATTCTCAGTTCGTTGCTTTTCTCCTCTCAAAGTCTGTTTTCCTCAAACATGGCTTTTTACTTCATCATATTTTCATTTTCTCAGTCCTACATCTCAGCTCACCCTCACAGGTCCATCCTTTTCTGGTTCCTTTCTACAGGCTACCTTTCTGGCAAGCTCTTTCTGGAGTGCAGTGGCATGATCTCAGCTCACTGAGACCTCTATCTCCTGGGTTCAAATGACTCCTGCCTCAGCCTCCTTAGTAGCTGATATTACAAGAGTGCACCACCACGCCCAGCTAATTTTTGTATTTTTAGTAGAGACGGGGTTTCAACCATGTTGGCCAGGCTGGTCTCGAACTCCTGACCTCAAGTGATCCACCCATCTCTGCCTTCCAAAGTGCTGGGATTACAGGCGTGAACCACCGCGCCCGGCCCTAGTAAGCTCTTTCTGAAGAGTAGGCTGCTCCTCCCACCCTCTCACTCACTGCTCAGTCCACTGGCTTGGGCTTCTTCGCCTTGAACTTGCTCTCTCCAAGGTGTCCAGTGACTCTGCATTGCCAGTGAAAATGTCCACCCTCATCCTTAGTTTATCTGACTTCTCTGCAACATTAAACTCTACTGTTCACTCACTCCTTCCTAAAACCACGCATTTTTTTCTTCTTGGCTTCTAGGATACAATCTCCTGGTTTTCTTCTCTCTCTGGCTTCTCCTTCATGGATTCCTTGGTGGGGTCTGGGTTCTCACTTCTTAAATGCTCGTATGGCCCAGTTACTCTTTTCATGTATATGTTTTTAGATGTGCTCTCGGGCACATCGTTCCTCCTCCATTACCTCTGTGAGGATGACTCTTATGCCCACATATCTGGCTCAGACCTCTCTCGCTCTCTCTCTCC
>NW_012106697.1:5610154-5662127 GCF_000951045.1 Mandrillus leucophaeus | reverse complement strand
ACAGGGTCTCACTGTTACCCAGGCTGCAGTGCAGTGGCACAATGAATCGCACAACTCACTGCAGTCTCTCAAACTCCTGCGATCATGCAATCCTTCCACCTCAGCCTCCCAAGTAGCTGGAACTACAGGTGCACACACCAGGCCTGGTTAATTTTTTATGTTTGTATTTTTTGTAGAGTTCAGATCTCCCTATGTTTCCCAGGCCGGTCTCCAACTCCTGGCCTCCAGCAATTCTCCCACCTGGGCCTCCCAAAGCACTAGGATTACAGATGTGAGCCACCATGCCCAGCCTCAGACATCTCTTTTCAGTTTCAGCCACATATATCTGCTATGAACGTCACCTCAAATTCACCACATTCAAAACCTGTGCCACTTCCTCTGTCTTCTGTATCTTGGTGTCTGTACAAATCAGAAAACAAAGTAACCTAGACTCCCCATTCTCCCTCAATTCACACTTAACAAGCCACCAAGTAGTATAGAAACTATTGCTTTATCATCTCTCCTGTCTTCCTTCATCATCTCCCTCATCTCTGCCTTTGATCAAACACTGTTTTGTCTTGTCTGGACTGTAACAGTAGCGTCTTAGCTGCCCCTTCGGCCTCTAGTCTGTCCACCCCTACATATTGCTGGACCCCCAAATACTGCTGAAAGTATGACCCTTCTATTTATTTATTTTTTTTGAGACAAAGTCATACTCTGTCACCCAGGCTGGAGTGCAGTGGCGTGATCTCGGCTCACTGCATCCTCTGTCTCCTGGCTTCAAGCAATTCTCCTGTCTCAGCCTCCCAAGTAGCTGGGATTACAGGCGTGCGCCACCAGGTCCAGCTAATTGTTTTTGTAGTTTTTGTTTGTTTGTTTTGAGACAGAGTCTCGCTTGTCACCCAGGCTGGAGTGCAGTGGTGCGATCTCGGCTCACTGCAAGCTCTGCCTCCTGGGTTCACGCCATTCTCCTGCCTCAGCTTCCCAAGTAGCTGGGACTACAGGTGCCCGCCACCACGCCCGGCTAATTTTTTTTTCTATTTTTAGTAGAGACGGGGTTTCACCATGTTAGCCAGGCTGGTCTCGAACTCCTGACCTCAGGTGATCCACGTGCCTCGGCCTCCCAAAGTGCTGGGATTACAGGCGTGAGCCACCGCGCCCAGCCTGTTTTTGTATTTTTAGTAGAGACAGGGTTTCACCATGTTGGCCAGGTTGGTCTCGAACTCCTGACCTCAAGTGATCCACGTGCCTCGGCCTCCCAAAGTGCTGGGATTACAGGCATGAGCCACCATGCCCAGCCTGTATGACCCTTCGAAACTGTAAATATGATTAGAACCTTTTGGTGTGCATGCCAGATCTTGCATTCGCTGGGTATGGCATTCCTCTCCAGCCTCACCTCCCTTCACCCCCGCACATCCAGCCTCCATCTCAGCCTCTCCAAAACATGTGAAAGCTCTACGATGCACTGCGCCCGTTTCTTACCTCCAGTTCTCTTCATGTGCTGTTCTTGAAATGCTCCTCCCTTTTTTCTCATTCGCTCACGCTCGTCCTTTAAGTGCAGTTTAAGTGCCACCTCCTCAGAGAGCCTGCTTGCATTCTTCCATCTGACTTAGATGCCTCCTCTCCTCCCTGACTCTCTCTCAGCACCCATTCCATACCCTATTATAATTGTTTCTAAACTGTAAACTCCTCAGAGACCGAGTGCACTTTTAGCCTGGTGTATTAATATCGCATTTACAGATTTTACTTGAGTTTTTCCAGTAATGTAGCATATGCATTACAGCACAAGGTGATTATGCCTCCCCAACTTTCTCTGCTTTCCGGAGCTCCCAGGCGTGGGGTGTGGAGGCATGGGCAAGAGCATCTACTGCTTGGAGCCGGGAGCTGCAGGTGCCACCTCCTTCCCCTAACCACACCCCCCTCCCCCCGCCCCCCCGCTTCTCCCTACTCTTGCGAGTGAGCCCCATGGCCAAGCTGCTGCCGAGCCAGGAAATGAGACGTCTGGATGCCCAGCTGCTGGACTGCCACAGCTTCCCATGCCATCTTCTTGGCCCCTCCCTACCCCCACCCCAACGAGACTGGGCGAGAGGGGAGGTGTCCATGCTCATTCTGCTGACTGGCCCCTTTGAGGGGAGATGACTGGCCCCAAGACAAGAGATGGTGGTTCTCTAAGCATAGAAGGTGGGAAACTTAGCATCTTTTCTTTTCTCAGTCAATCCCAGAAGTAACAGTAAAATCTAAATTCTTCTTGTTGGCCAAGAGCAATTTTGAGGGCTTTACATTTAATCCTTATGGTTAACCCTATGATGAATGAATTAGCCTTATTATTCTCAATTGACATATGAGGAAATTGAGTGAAAGGAAAGGTTAAGTAACTTAACAAAGTCACCAGCCAGTAAGTGGCAGCGCAGATTCAAACCAAAGTAGGCTGGCGCCGGAGCCCCTCTGTGTGCCCATGGAGCTCCACTGCCTCTCTCCTCAACCAGTTGTTACAGGGAGGTTCACTGACACCCACCGCAATTGTCCAGAGCAGTGTCCGGCAGCCAGGCGTTCCTCCCTGAGCCTCAGTGACCACATGGGATCATGGTGCTTCTCTTTGCTCCTCATTTAATTTTACCTGCTGGGTATGGTTTTCAAGTTACAACATCTCTTGGCTGGTTCCCCATGGCTTTTCAAAAATGTTTCTCTTAGAGTTTAATGATTAGTCATCTGCCCACTATTTATCTATACTTTTCATGACCTTTACTTTCATTTGCTTTTACTGATTTTTTTAAATTGAGAAAGTAATATGCACTCATGAGAAGCTATGCTGATTGCAAAAAGTGGACAGTATGTAGAACAAAAGCATACATTTTGTTCACGACTTAAATGTGGTGATAAAATGTATGCTTTTTTTGTCTGTGACTAACCTAGCCTTCCTTCTAACTCCATCCTCACCTCGCCTCTCTGCCACCCCCACCCACAGACTAGTGGCAAAAAATCAAAAAATAATAATAACTCGTGGCTCATGCCTGTAATCCCAGCACTTTGGGAGGCCGAGGCGGGCAGATCACAAGGTCAGGAGATCAAGACCATTCTGGCTAAGACGATGAAACCCCGTCTTTACTAAAAGTAGAAAAATTAGCCGGGTGTGGTGGTGGGCGCCTGGAGGCTGAGGCAGGAGAACGGCGGGAACCTGGGAGGCGGAGCTGACAGTGAGCAGAGATCGCGCCACTGCACTCCAGCCTGGGCGACAGAGTGAGACTCTGCCTCAGAAAAAGAAAATTAATAATAATAATTAACTCAGTGTCTGATCTTGGTTAAACCTCAGTCTGCCTGGTCGTTTCAGCTGTGCTTTAGTGGGGGTTTCAGCCTGTCTTGGAAGAAAGGGCCCGTCTCCCAGAGAGCTTGTCCTTTACCCTGCTCCTCTCAATGAGGAGAGAGAGGGACGCGGTGCAGCTGTATGGCCTGGAAGCCAGCATTCTCGCGTCTACTGGGTGTCTGTCTGCTATTCCCTGGCTCCCCCGGCTCTGGGCAATGCTCTCTACCCATCAAGGAGACCCTGCAGACCCCTGGTGCTGAAGTTGAGTGTGGAAGGTCGGGGTCTTGTGTGGGGGCAATGCTCCTGGTGGGCCTTCCTAGCTGCCCTGACCTCAGCCAGACTCCTGACAACCCTGCCACCCTTCTGGGTCTGAGGAAGCTTCCATCAACCCTACTCAGGTGGTCTTCCTGCAGCCCTCCACAAAGCCAGTTTACCCTGGCCACAGCAGCTGCCTCTGCTCAGCTTCCCAGCCAGGGCCAGTCAGCACAGGAACCCAAGAGCAGCTCGGGAAAGCTAGCGTGGGTCCTTCTTCCTCTTGATCACACTGCACAACTACAGCACGTCTCACACTGGCTGTGCTGGGTTAGAATGGGATACCTCCCGAGGCAGTCCTCCCCGGAGCCCCAGGCAGAGCACTTTGGGAGGGTGCAACTTACCTTTGCTTGCACTTACCTTTCTTCACTATCCCTCCTGGATGCCACATATTGAAAAACAAAGCAAAGTATGGCCTGTCACTGACTACAGTGTTATTTTCTTTACTGTGTGAGAGAATCCAATGTGTATGAGTCCTGAGGCTTGGGGGCTCGTACACTCAAGGGGCAGATAAAGGAGTCTGAATCTTTACTTTTTTCTCAGTAAAGCTCTATTTTCAGATATCAGTGATTGAAAATTGCTTCAGTTCTTCTTTAGGCATTCCTTCCACAACGTGTAAGTCTAGTGATGCTTGGCTGCAAGTGACAACATCCAGGTAAAAGTGTCTTAAACAATGAAGACACTGATCATCTCAAATGACAACAGTGCTGGGGCTCCAGGCTCCAGGGTTGGTTTGGCAACTCCAGAAGGCCACCAGGCACCCAGCCTCCAGCTGCCCTGTGCTCCACCATCCTCAGCACGCCAGGTTCTCACGGTCAGGCTCGCCCCCGGGCCTGGGGACAGCTGCAGCTGCTCCAGGCATCCCTTCAGCAGGCAGCCTCCTCAGCAGGCAGCGGCAAGGGGCGCCTTCGGGGTGGCAGACACCTCCTCAGGTCTCTCCTCTTCTTAGCAGTGAAAACCTTTCCAGAAACTGTCCCAGCAGACTCCTCTATTTCACGTCATCCCTAACCTTGCCACATGCCCGGAGTTGGAAGGAACACTGGGAAGGAGGGTGCCAGGTGTTTCCACAGCCTCTGCTGTGGGAAGCGGATCGGCTGCCGTGGAGGAAGGGGGTGTAGATGGCTGTGGTGTAAGAAACAGCGGCATCCGCCGCCTGAAACAGACCCTGCTCTTTCCCCGGGCAGCGCTATGCTTTAAGAGCTCTAGGCTTGTGCTCAGAAAAGGAAAATAGAAGAATCCACTAACAATTTTAAAATATTATCTCCTCTATATGGCAGCATACACTATGGATACGTGGTAATATACACGTTTTTGTATTTTACTTTGTTCATTTGACAATGCTAACTTAATCATATACTAAATTCTATGTATACTCGAGTCTATTTCTGGACTTTCTGCAGTGTCGAGTCCTGTGCAGTGTGACGCTTGTGTTGTACACTCTGGCAGGCCTAGGCATCTTTACTACTCTTCAAAATTTGCTTAAATATTTTTGCAAGTATGTTTTTGTAATGTTAGCCCCATTTAGAGCTGAGCTATGCCTTGAAGACCTGGTTATATTCATGTTTACACACACGTATTCATGCTTAACTGGAATTATGTGCTATTAAATAACCAAGCTCCTCTTGTTAGCTATCCCAGGGGGTCACAACTTCAAATTTCTACCTGAGCCAGGCAAGTAATGTAAATGATTGAAGCAGGCTGTAGTTCAAAGATTAAACATGCAGCAATTTTCTTAGCTTCCTGAAAGAAATAGTCTTTCCTCCATTTTTCTGGAACCATGTGTCTCATTTAATCTCTTTTGATAGAAACATAGTAACTAGGAAATATTTTTCAACTACCAAGTGACTAGTAAGTTGCATCCAATATTTGACCTTAATTATGGGGAAATAATAAAGAGTAGTGGGGATTGTGGCAAATATGCCTCATCTGAAGAGAGTAATGGCATCAGCCCTACCAATTGCTGCTACTGGGAATTACAGATATTCACATATCTGCTGATTTTTACAGAGAGCTAGAAATACAGATTTTATATGAAATTTCCTTATTTAAAATGCTAATATTTAACACATCTTCAGGCCAGGTGCCATCCATAGGCTATTAGCATGTAAGCTCTGAATTGGACCTATATATTACTACCTTTAAAAAGTAGTTTATTTTTGCTAAATTGTAAACTATCATTTTTAACTGACTAAACCAAATACTAATCAAAATAACTAAAAACCAAAACAACTCAGAGGAAGCTGTATGTAAAATTATGTTGGATAATGTTAATATAAACCAAGGGAAACCACATTGAGATCTAATGATTTCCCCAGCTTGTTTGGGCATCATCTTATTTATTCATTTTATTCAATTAATTTATTTACTGAGTACCAACTCAACTCAAAGTATGGTAGTAGACTTAAAAGGAGGGAAAAAGAAAAAAAGACATGACACCTTCTCTGGTTTGGCTTACTTTCTTAATGCCATTAATGCTGATATTAATATAATATCAACATTAGCCCAGCTTTGGACTAAGGTTGTCATACACACACACACACACGCACGCACGCGTGCACACACACACACACTTTATTACGATATTTAAATAAATATTGAGTTTTTTCTTTTAAGTATCACCCATAATGCAAATAAACAAAAAACCCTCCGAATTCTAGAAGTGTTCTTGTTTTCATTTAGAAGTCCAAACAATGGGAAAATTAATCAAGGTAAAGCAAATAATTTAAATACTTGAAGTCGTAAATTAAAAAAGAGGAAAAAGCTGAGACTGGATTCCTGACTTTATAAGATGCTGTCTTCACCCAGAGACATTAAGTAATATTATTTAATGTTACATTTTAAAATAGGTTTTGTAATGAAAGAAGAATCAGCCCCACCTCTACCTTAACTGCAATTGAAGTCAAATTGGCAAATTTGTTTCAATACAATTTTCTCTAATTCTTGACCACTTTCCAGTAGGCGTTTGATCAAGGCGAATGTTCTATTTTTACGTTTGTTTCTATACTGGTTACTTCATCCTCAAGGGAATTACAAAACCAATCATTATTTAAAGTGTCTATTAAATTAGAAATATTTTGATAGAGATATGATAGAAATATACTTTAGTTGGCACTTCTATTAAAGTGATGGAGAGTTCTGAAATTATCTGTAGTTTGGTTTGCACATTATCAATAACTCTGAAGGTTGTGAAGCTGCATCTTGAGAAGATACTTTTCTTCTGCCTATGCCAAGTTGCCTATACAGTACAGTTGAAAAATGCTCATATAAATTGACTCACTTATGCTAGAAATGGGACCATTAAAAAATCTATTTTTTGTGTATAATTTGAGGGAAATGTTGAATAATTTTCAGGAAGTTAGAACTACAGCACCTGAATTTACCATGACAAGGTCCATTTTTCTTTTCCTTTTCGTGTGTGTGTGTGTGTGTGTGTGTGTGTGTGTGTTTGACAGAAAGATTAACAAATTAAAAGAACACATCATTAGTCAATAGGAATTTCAAAAATAACATACATGTAAATTCTTGAAAGCAGGTAATAAGAATTTACATATATGTTATTTTTCAATAAAGTACTATATAAATAATGGAATCTTTGGTGATTTCACTTTTCTACAGTGCCCTTAAGTGAAATAAATTTTATTCTGTCTCTTCACAACAAAATGATAAATATTTTTCTTTGTTTGTTTTACTTACCTTTATAAAAGAAAACTGCATGAGCTATCATTTAAAAAATTTCTGAGACTGGGCATGGCGGTTCATGCTTGTAATCCCAGCACTTTGGGAGGCCACCGGGGGAGTTTCGTTTGAGCCCAGGAGTTCAAGAGCAGCCTAGGCTGAAATTAGGTGAGAGATTTTAGATATTAACCTACCCAGTAAAGAACTACCAATGGTAATTTCCTGAATTTGAAATTATAATATTAAAAATTCATCATTTTATTTCCTTCTCTGTATGAATATCTCTTACAATCAAATAATCTCTGATTCTCTATATTATGAATCAGTTCATTATCATTATCACACATGGTTGGAGCGAGAGCTTTTGATTCCTGCCTGGTGACTGTGAAAATCTCTAAGCCACCAGGTGGCAGAGTGTCCTTGGTTTAGATTGAGCATTGCATTTTTTTTTTTTTTTTTAAACTGATTGCCAAATGTATTAATAGTTTACAGCTATTGTGAGCAACCTTTAAACCTTTTACTCATGTACCCCTAAAATCATTTTGAAAACATGTGCATCACCCACAAACTTTTAAGTTTACATATATTTCAACAAAAGTTTAAATAACCGAGGAGATATAACTTTTGGCATACTGTAGAAACTTTAAAATAAAATGGTTATATCAATCTTTACATACATCTAATAGAATACACAACATGATAGGGGTCTGATAACCACCATCATCTGTTTTTAAAAATTCTGAAACAAGCTCATCTTTCATAGTTGGATGCTTTATATTACTCCTTTTTTCCTTGAACCTCATTTTCCATTTTATCTCCTCTACAGAATTGTATACTAATATAAAATATTTTATAATTAAAAATCTGTGATCACCCTATTGTACTTCTCTGCAACAAGAGTATATATATAGATATTTTATTTTTTATTTCTCGTGACCAAAAGGTGCTGAATGTCAGAATTTTACTAATATACAGTTATCCAACACCATAAACATATTACTTTTGATAAATAGTTATAACAAAAAGTGAAATTAATTGGAAATGCATTCCTGAATGAGTCAGCTTAGGGGGTTAGAAGTTTGATTGTTTGGGGCCCAGGATTCTTACACTCCCAGGCAGTGCACTGCAGTAAGATTCTGGATGGGAAGAGAGGGGGCCTTTTGTAAAGTCGGAGAAGGGTGCTTGTGAAAGAAGAGACAGGAAGAGGAAATCCAGCCTAATGAAAGCTTGTTAATTTTAACATAATGGGCGCAGGTTGATTTTAGGAAAGAATATGTATATGAGCTGATGATCTAGAAATTTGTTTTCTTAAAACAGTGGTTCTCACCTAGGGGAGATTTTGCCCACAGGGCACATTTGGCAATGTTTGGAGACATTTCTGGCTGTCACGCTGGGGGCAGGGTGTCGGCATCTGTTAGGTAGAGGACAGGGCTACTGCTAAACTACTCTGTTCCCAAAGCGACACAGCTGAGAGCCTGAAACCTAGCAAGTCCTCAGTAAACGTTTGTGGAAAGGAAAAGACAATGAAAAGGAAGGAAGGAACCACACAATTGGCTGCAGAGAGAGCTACAGTAAGACGACTAGACTCTTGTAATTACATTTGCTGAAAACTTCAGAGTACTTCCTTCTCTTCCGTGTTTGTACAGTTTTCTTATCGGAACGGAGAAATTCGAGGAATAAAATTTAAAAGGTCTACATTTTCCCAGTATATGTTTTCATTAATTAGAGAAATCCTGAAAAACACAAAAAAGACCAAAACGACCCCTAGTTATACCACCTAAATATCTACGGAGAATAATAAATAGCAGCCCCTGTTTTGCTGATCTCATCCCACTTTGCCTAAATAACATCTGCTAATTAGTTGATGCCCATTCTTTCATAAGTTTTTCAAGGTTCTTTTTTTTTGTTTTTTTCTTTCAGATGAGAGTCTTGCTCTTGTTACCCAGGCTGTAGCGCAATGGCGCGATCTCGGCTCACAGCAACTTCTGCCTCCCAGATTCAAGCGATTCTCCTGCCTCAGCCTGCTGGGTAGCTGGGCTTATAGGCGCCCGCCACCATGCCCAGCTAATTTTGTTGTAGTTTTAGCAGAGACGGGGTTTCACCATGTTGGCCGGGCTGGTCTCGAACTCCTGACTTCAGGTGATCCACCTGCTTTGGCCTCCCAAAGTGTTGGGATTACAGGTGGGAGCCACCGGGCCTAACCTTTTCTAAGTTTATAAAGAACAATTTATACCTTTAAACTTCAGAGTATAGAATATCAAGATGGCTTCAAAATTGCCTGTTTGAGAGATTCTTTCTTTCCTAGTATTAAAAGCACAGCGGTCCATTGGAGGTATATGTGTATACTTACACAAACGCACATGCACACACACATGTACACACATATTATTGTGTACTATGAGAAACAAATGACTGTACTTTAAAGATAATCTTTATTGAGATATCATACTGCTGAAGTTTAGAACCATCTCCTTGGGGGTTTAGGCAACTGCAAAGTTAGAGGGAACATGGCCCTCTATAAGACCCACTGCACTCCTGACACTAGTTGCAGGTTCGGGGGATTGGTCCCAAAACCACCTTGAGTTCCGTTGTTCACTAGAGGAGCTCACAGAGCTCGCTAAGAACTGGGATACTCACAGCTGTGGTTTATTATAGGGAAAGGTTACAGATTAAAATCAGCCAAGGGAAGAAGCACAAAGAGCAGAATCCAGGAAAAACACCCCACATAGAGCTTCTGTTGTTCTCTCCCCATGGAGCCTTAGACGTTATTTTCTCAGTATGTGTCTGTAACAATATGCATGGAATATTGCCAAGTAGGGAAGTTTTCATGGGGCTCCATTATGCAGGTGTGATTGATGGCCTGTACGGCTGATCTCAGTCTCTGGCAAGCTGATACTGTGTGACTCAAACCCCTACGCTACATCCCATTGTTGATCTTTCTGACGGGGTCAGCTCCACCCTAAACACTATCTGGCATGGCTAGATCCAACCTTACATGACATTGTTAGACTACTAGCATAATCCAAGGCCCCAGGTAAACAAAGTCACTCCTATCTCTTATGACATCCAAGGGCTTAGACGTTACCACCCAGAAGCTGAGGGCAAAGGCCGGACCTCTTCAGGTATACATTTAAATTCTTTATTACACATGTATACATACAGCCTATATGTAGCCATTTTAAGTGTACAGTTCAGGCTGGGTGCCATGGCTCATGCCTGTAATCCAGCACTTTGGGAGGATGAGGCAGGCAGATTACCTGAGATCAGGAGTTCGAGACCAGCCTGGCCAACATGGTGAAACCCGGTCTCTACTAAAAATACAAAAATTAGCTGGGCGTGGTGGCACGTGGCTGTAGTTCCATCTACTTGGAGGCTGAGGTGGGAGAATCGTTTGAACCCAGAAGTGGAGGGTGCAGTGAGCCAAGATTGCTCCACTGCACTCCAGCCTAGGCAACAGAGTGACGCTCCAAAAAAAAAAAAAAAAGAGAAGAAAAAGTGTACAGTTTAATGAGTTTTGAAAAAATGTATACATCTATGTAACCACCACCACAATCAAGAGAAAGGACATTCCCAGCACCCCAGTAAGTTCCCTCTTGTTCCCTTGTGGTCAGTTCCTCTCTTGCCCCCTGGCTGGTTTCTCCTCTTTAGAATTTCATGCATAAATGGGATCATACAATGTGCATGATTTGCTGTCTGGCTTCCTTCAGGCAGCATGCTTTTGGGAATCATGCATAGTGTGCCAGCCGTGTGTTAGTGCTAGGTAGTAGTTCATCTCCTATGTATGTGCTGCAATGTGTCTATATATTCACCTGTTCAACATTTGGGCTGTTTCCAGTTTTAGGCTACTTTGGACAAAGCTGCTATAAACATTCACATATATCTGTTTGTGTAGACATATGTTTTCATTTATTTTGGGTAAATCGCTTGGAGTGGAATTGTTGGGTTGGATGGTAATCATATGTTTAATTTATAAGAAACTGCCAAACTGTTTCTATCGTGGTTTTAACATTTTACATTCCTGCCAGTAAAGTATGAGAATCCAATTGCTTCACAGCCTTTCTAGCACCTCAGGCTTTCCAACTTTAGCCATTTTCATGGGTGTATAGAGTAATTACTTATTGTGGTCTTAATTTGCATTCCCTGGTGACTTTTTATGAGTTTACTGGCAACCATACATCTTCTTTTGTGAATCTGATGAGATTCTTTGTCTATTTTCAACTGGGTTGTCTGTCTTCTCATTGATTTGTAGGAGTTCTTTATATTTTTTGGATATATCCTTTTCCAGATATGTATGTTTGTAGCTTGCTTTTTAAAATCTCTTAATGGTATCTTTTGAAAAGCAGATTTAATTTTGATGAAACTGAAGAAAACTACATTTTAAAATGGTGCTGTGAACTCCGAATACATTTATAGCTATTTCGTTGCCATCCAAAAATTCTACAAAAGTTATCTAACAAGAAACTGATGAATTTCAGGGGAGTGCCCACTTACAAAGCCTTTCTCCTAAAATTAAGCAGTGTTAATAGTAATATTACACAGTTTCTCACAGATCATCAACTAAGTCCTTCTTCGGTGGGAAAGGCAGATGCTTTACAAGATATAGGTATTAATTTTACTTCCTGCTCTATTTTTTCTTTACATAGTAGACACAAAAACCGTTAAAGCTGGCTGGCTGTGGTAGCTCACACATGTAATCCCAGCACTTTGAGAGGCTGAGATGGATGGATCACCTGAGGTCAGGAGTTCAAGACCAGCCTGGGCAACATGGTGAAACCCCACCTCTACTAAAAATACAAAAGTTAGCTGGGCACGGTGGCACATGCCTGTAATCCCAGCTACTCGGGAGGCTAAGGTAGAAGAATAACTTGAGCCCAGGAGGTGGAGGTTGCAGTGAGCCAAGATTGCACCATTGCACTCCAGCCTGGGCGACAGAGTGAGACTCTGTCTCAAAATAATAATAATAAAATTAAAAAAAAATTTAAAACCATTAAAGCAACCAAATAGTACAATATTGGCTACTACATTGTTTTGGCTGCTACATTTTAGGCACTATGCTAAAATAAATTAATCCTCTTGGAAACTCTGTGAAGTAGATATTTTTGTCTTCATATTTAGATACTCAGATAAGGACAGTGAGTTCAAAGAAATTAAATACCTGGATGAATATCACACAAAGAGGTGGCTACGCTGTGATTCCAAGCTAGGTCTAACTCCAAAGCTGGTGTTCTTCATTAATATTCTGTATCTGTTCAGGACATGTACAAATCAAATCATGGACATTTGATTTTAGATATACCGAATGCTGATTTTGGCAGGTTGTAGAGGGAGTAGAGGCTGAGCAGAGGGGATGGCGGACAAAGATTAGGTCTGGAACTTATTTTGGTAGGGGCTGTTCATGCCTCCAGTTCCTAATCCCCTAGATAGGCTGGATAACTTTATGAGGGTCAGTGTAGCCAAGCCAAATTGAATCAATTTAAACACATTCAGAAGCAGAACTGCTTCAGATAATCTAACCAGTTAACAGGACATTCAGTTTATTACATGCTCTGCCGGAATTTCACGAGATCCTTCTTTTGTTAAAGAATATTGAGAGTGACTTCCTCAAACTGTATGCTAAGGCTTGATCTAACATTTCACATGTAATCAATACTTTTCTTGCTACCACTTATGTCAGATCTCCTCATGAAAGTCACGTAATTATTTGGAATCTTATCCTGGTGATTAACACAATTAATGCCCAACTCTCTTTTGAAACCTTTAATGCATGTTATTTTCCAACTTGGCAGACGTGAAATTCCTGTAGTTTACTGAAGCTGCAAGTTTGGGACTTTGGCAGTCTCATATTAGTAGTCACACATTCTACTAAGGCCCTTCCTTCTACTTGATGCCCTGAGTGGATGTCACTTGCACAGCAAACATCATATGCTCAGTGAGATCATTAAGTTATAACTGCTTTAATCAGCAATATAGTGTCCGCTATTGTATACTTCTGCAGAATTCTAACTCTGTGAATTTTCCTTTTTACAGTTACATGTTGCATTTGAAAATCCAGATGATCTTGACTAGTCAGACTGAAATGAATTAAAGACTGATCATAACCTATTAGAAGTTATGCACTTATTAATAAAAAGACAAATCTGTGTTTTCCCCCTTCTTTAAAAATCAAGCACCAAAACAATAAGTTAGTTTTAGAATGCATTGATATGGTATTCAACTGCATTGTGGAAGGAAGAAGTAAATTAGAAAGAAAGTGATAGTTATATGTGCTTAGGAATCGGCTGCTTTCAACCATGGGAAAAAGGAACCCTTACACAAAGGTCAATGCTTTTTTTTTTAATTGCAAAAGAATATTTAAAAGACTTTCAAGCCTTTTAAGAAATGACAGTTAAAAGAGAATTTTTCAGCCTTTTCTTTTATCATAAACTATAACAGCAGGTGAAATCCACAATTTTCTGAAATTTTGTCCCATTTAAGCTTCCAAAATGTTTCTTATTTTTAAACCCGAAAAACATTAAAAACACCTTTATCCTGAGAAGTTTGTGTCATGTTCATATCTGCTCTGATCCTCCCACAATCCACTATTTGATTATTAAAGGTAATTGGCACTTAGCATCAAATATTTAATACACTGATATCTAAGTATCTAATTTTCTTACTATCAGGCAGGAATTTAGACTTCTTATAAAGTTTTTATGCTTATCTGATTGCTACTGCTTATAATTAAGGCCTCAATGATCATAAAAACATTCCAATAAATGTTTCAGATATAAAAGAAATTTAAGCAATATTTTTTTAAAATAGGGTGAAAAAATGACAATAGGCATGTTTTTCTCCCTCTCTGAACATATCCCCTAAAAAAACTCTCCTGAAAAAAGTTTCTCATTAGAAATAATTATGAATATACTGTCTGTGCTTCACAAAAGAGTTGTAAATATAAAAAAAGGAAGTCAGATAAAATATATACACTAAAAAGGGAGAAAAGACCTATAAATAATATAGTCTGTTCTTTTGGAATCCTATTTTCGAAGTGCTTTACAAATTACCATATTCTTATAGTATTTTGTGAGTTAAGTAGATAGTTAATATTCTTGGTATTTGGCAACTCAGATCATAAAGAGGTCAAATACACTAAATTGTCCACATCCCTTGAGCCTACATCTGAGGCAGTAAGAGAACCCATGTTCCAGGACCCAGCTTTAGTACTTTGCTCACGCTCTTTTCCTCTGTCCATGGTGCTCTGCCTAGGGGATGTAGATAGCCATGCCACCCTATAGGGGTTAACTGGGCCAACTGAGAAGGGCCATGACAAAGAATAGCTTAGGCATCACTCGACATCAGGCATAGAAAGAGAACAACTAATGGGTAAGAAGAGTCAAGTGATATTGATCGGTGGCTCCCCAGGGTTGAATTCAGAACATGTTCTGCTGTCTCTTGGGTGCCAAGTTTTGACGGAAAGGGCAAAGGACAACTTGAACAATGTGGGGTGGGCGGGTGAAATCTCCATTCATTGTTGTTCACGTGGGAATGGAGTGCTCGGAATGAGGGAGATCTTGACAAGGCTCCCTGCCAGTAGCGGCCTCTTGTTTCTTACCAAAAACTGAATACTCAGTCTTCCTTTCTCTTCACCGCTGGGGTTGGAAAGTACTGGGAGAGCATATCGGTACCAGAGGGCAGAGATAGTGTGTGAAGAGGACCTTTGTGCTTAATGGGAAAAAAAATACGAGAATGAAAAGAGGAGATTCCAAAGGAAAGAACAAGACTTAGAAGTTGGAAAACGGAAAACAGACTAAATGAAAAAGAATAAGCAAGAAAGTGGCCCTGGGTCTAGAAAACACCAATTTTTTTCTTTTGCCAGAGGGTGGAAGGTCCAATGTAAAGGAAACACACACACACACACACACTTCAAGAAGCTCATGTAAGGAAAGAATAGGCACAACTTATATATACATTAGTAGGGCGTGGGTCAAATACATTATGGTACATCCATACAATAGAATACCATATAGGCTTTTAAAATGATTTAATTATACAAATATTGGCACAGACATCTAAGATTGATTTACTGAAAAAATAAAATGGCAGAGTAATTTTTAAGATATAATTTTATTCTAAAAATAATAATACAGGTATAGAATATGTAGAGAATAATATGTATAGAAAATAATATGGAGGGTAAAGCATCAAGCAGCCAAAGGTAGTTATTTCTGGGGGGAGAAAGGGAGAAGGAGGACAAATTATTGTGGAAGGTGATTATGTTTTATATTGTACATTTTTGTGTTTATTTGAAACTTTCTTCTTTTAGACGGAGTCTTGTTCTATTGCCCAGGCTGGAGTGCAGTGGTGTGATCTCGGCTCAGTGCAACCTCTGCCTCCTGGGTTCAAGCGATTCTCCTGCTTCAGTCTCCCAAGTAGCTAGGACTACAGGCGTGCCACCATGCCCAGCTAATTTTTGTATTTTTAGTAGAGAAGGGGCTTCACTATGTTGGCCAGGCTGGTCTTGAACTCCTGACCTCATGATCTGCCTGCCTCAGCCTCCCAAAGTGCTGGGATTACAGGTGTGAGCCACTGCTCCTGGCCTATTTGAAACTTTTAAAAATAAAAATTATATCATTTCCATTGTGTATTCGAAATAAATCAATAAGAAGTATAGAAATAAGTTATATTGCAAAGAAGAAACATAATACATAGGTTAAAAAAAGAAAAATTTTATAATTTGCAGTAAAACTTAACATTGAAGTAATCTAACGCAGATGTCTGTATCTATGAAATGGTGATCCCAAAGTAAGAGTTTTAATTTCATTTAAAGAATGTTTGTCTTAAATTGACATGAGTGGTGAATTTTTAAAAGGTGATAATTATAGAAGTATATTATACTTTATTAGCTCAAAACTGGATATTAGATATAATCCATAACTTACCTATTGATGTAATTGATATTTTTCAGTAATTGAGTATTTTCTTCTGATCAATTTGAATTATTCTCTTCAGCTGTTATATTTGGGTAAATCTCATAAAGTAACTCTAATTGCTTTAATTTAAAGACAGTCCTTCCAAGGAGAGACTCACAAAGCACTAAGAGGAAAGGGAGAGCAATAAAATTTTACAAATATGTATTGTAAACATATTTTAAATCAAGTCTTTAGAACAGCATATTTTAAATCAAGTCTTTAGAAAACAGCGGAATTTGGAAACCGTCTAACTGGACTGCAATAGTCAACCTGCATAGATGGGCCCAACTGCTGTAACTTTTGAAGTAAGTAGACTAGGTTACATGTGAAACATACAGTAATGACAATTTCACCTGGGATTTTGGATATTCTTCCACTTATCATTTAGGAAAAACTCTTACATGAAATCAGACCAAGAAGCCATCCAGGGCATTGTAAAATCTCAGCCGCAGCCAGACTAAAAAGAAAAAGAAAAAAAAGTGTAGGCCGAGCACGGTGGCCCACGCCTGTAATCCCAGCACTTTGGCAGGCCGAAGTGGGCGGATCACCTGAGGTCGGGAGTTCGAGACCAGCCTGACCAATATGGTGAACCCCTGTCTCTACTAAAAATGCAAAATTAGCCAGGCGTGGTGGCGCATGCCTGTAATCCCAGCTACTCACAAGGCAGAGGCAGGAGAATTGCTTGCACCCGGGAGGCGGAGGTTTCGGTGATCAGAGATCAGGCCACTGCACTCCAGCCTGGACAACAAGAACGAAACTCTGTCTCAAAAATTAAAAAAAGTGTAAATCTTTTGTTGTGTACAAAATCACACAGAAGCTACGTTCCCGTCTGTTTGCATATGGCAGTCAGGTAGATAGAATTCTATTTAATAGGATGTCATAAACAGTCCACTCACATAGAGCTGGGGCCCTGTCCCACATTAATGTAAGCATAAGAAGAATTTCCTAGGCTGGAAAAACTTACCAGTATTTATGATTTTGGAAACTTTTGAAGGCTTGTCTTATACATTTCAGGCTTAAGTAAAACTTCAGAGACATTTCTCCCCATAGTATTGTAAAATTAGAGGCCAGGCAGAAAAGAATTAAAAGGCTAGGATGAGGAAAGTCAGTAGGGGCAGAGCTGGGGGTTTGTTAACACCTAGAACAGTGCGAAGAGGTGACAGGAAACGGTCCCCTTCGGACATCTGGACCAAGGTGAGGCACTGGGGAAACCCAATGGGGGACACTGCTCTCAGATGGGAAGAGTTGCTGGCTGTAAACAACTCAGGCTGTCTTGTCTTGGGAGAACAGTTAAGGAATGGACACCACGAGGGCAACGGACTTCTGAGATAACTAAACGCACCTCTACTTGGCCACTTAGCTCCTCACCAGGCCCCAGGGGCCCACCCTTCCCGAGTTGCCTTCCCAGCATGCCCCGCGCTTTTCCCGGCGTGCCCTGCGGCCGTTCCCCAAGCTGGTCTCCCGGAGGACTCCGGGCGCCCCTCCGCCATCGGCAGCTCCCTGCAGACTTGCAGGCTCAGACGGGAGCTGTCCACCGCCTGCATCAGGAAAAGGGCCTGCTGGCGTGCAGTAACTACCTTCTTCAACGTGAGATTCCCCCAGGTCCCGTAAATGCTTGGGAAATTTCCCTAACCCCCTCCCGTTCCATGTGGCCTTCAAAATCCTGAAAAACCTATGGTCCCAAGGCTTACCCACCTGGGAACAAGTCTCGTTTCCAAAAGTCAGTCAACCTCAGGTTAAGCAATCTAGGGAGAACACCTGCTCAGGATCAAAACGTTTCCTCTTCATTCCTTTGCAGAAATCTTCAGCTTTAGCCTATCTTGAGCTATTATTCATTGTCTAATTGCTTTGTTCCCTAGTAACTCAAATGAAATCAAATTCTGCAGAAACCGAGTTTCACTGTGTCTGGAGGAACAAGGAATGCAAAGGTAGTGTGAGGAAACGAACCATTGACCTTTTTCAGTCCTAGCATAGAAGTAAATACAAACTTGACCCAATTGTATTGTTGATACAATGAATGTGTGACATTAAGAATTTAGAGTTTATAGAGTAATCTATGTGTTCATTAATGAGCTTGAATCTAGAAATAATCTTGTTGGTTGGTAGCCTAATTGTGATTATCCTGTGCATTTTAAAAATGAAGAAACAATCTGTGAGAGCTTACGAGACTTTCTAAAGCCTCACATCTAGTAAGTAGCAGAACTAAGGACTCAAATCCAGGACTCCTCACTTTATTACCCATGTTAAGAAATTCTTTTTTAAAAAAGTCATTGAAGTTATTATTCAAAGCCCTTCACTTATGTTTATTTTGATTAATATAAATGACTGTTCTATGATGACAAATATCCTTTTCTTTGAGGATAGTCTGATTAAAAAAACCACAACACATCCATATATAGAGAGATAGACGCTGTAGATACAGAGATATTATCTATACAGAGAGAGAGAGAGAGAGATACAATATAAGTGTACAATATAGGAAAGGCAGTTGTAGGGAAAGAAAGATAGAGAAAGAGAAAAAGAGAAAGGGAGATCACAAGGTGATATGGCTCAAAAGAGAGACCTCTCAGTTGGGAGGACCTCTGGGGATTTGGGATGACGCTGGGCCACTTGTGGTTCATAATACCAGGATCACACTAATAATTCTCATATCTCAGGCTCAGCCCCACCTGGCCCTTCTGGAGCCTTTCAAGCCCATGGATCTCCTAGGGTAATTTCAGCCTGACTTTGGAGTACGAGGTGGAGAAAAGACAAGATATATTACTCAGGATGGGTAATGAGTATGTCATATACCAAGAGATCTGGCATATATGATCAGGATTAATGGTTTTTATCATCACCCTGGGTTTGATCAGATTTTTTTTTATGTGCTTTTAACGTCTAATGTTAGAAAAGTAAATTCCTGGAAAATTAGTTAAAGGCTGGATTATTTCTCCATTTTGAAGTATAGGCTAAGGATACTTTTACCAGAGTTTGAGAACTTATGTTATAATAATACCCAGATATTTTCTGAGGGAATATGATATTAAAGATTGTGACAGTAATGAAGGGAACAGAGGTGATGAAAAATACTGTTTTTCCTGCACTATATATCCTGGTCTGTATTTTAAAGATAAAGTAATCTATTGGAAAAGATGTTGATGTAAGAAATTAAAGCTTTAAAAACAAGCTCTAAACATTGTACTTTTTAAAAAGAGGATAAGAATATCATCCTGAAATACTTTTTGAATATTACATGTGATTTCATTGCATACTAAAATAATTTAAGTATCCAATTAAACACAGATTTGTAGGGAAAATAGATGGTTCTGTTTAGGGATTTGGTTGAAGAATTAATGCTAAAATGCAATGAAACAAACCTAGATTTATAACAGTAGACATAGTATTATTTCTAAAACACATAATTAGAAAAATATATTTAGCCAATATAGATTTGTTTTTGTTTTTGAAGAATACGTCATTTAGTAAAAATTACAAAGTCCTGAACAAAGAGGTCTAAAGTCATTAATACATAAACACTTCGATTGTAAGCCTTCCCATTGTAGTTTCCTGTAGGAGTAAATAAAGGAGCTTTATTAAATGTAAGGCCCCATCTTTTCTACCTAAGTCTTTTAGACTTTTAGGTTCCTTGGAAATTTCACCCACTAAAATCAACGTGATTGCTAAATCAGTATTAAGATAGTAAGAATCCAACTGTGAGTTTTTTTCTAGATTATTTATTTTTAATTTCTTCTTGGATTCTATATACAAATACTATGCTTTGATATTTTGAAACTTAACAGAAAAGGAGAATTTCTATAATGGGATTCCTACTTATTTTATGTCTATGAAAGCTACTTTGCTTGTTTATTTGCTATATACAGACAGAAAAATGTATGGAACTAATTTTAAAAACCCAATATATTTTCTGTTATGGAATTTAAAATAAGCCTGACAGTAACTTATTTTTTTGTCCTTGGGGAGAAATATCAGAAGCTAATTTCCTCTCTGAGGGCAGATCAAATTTATTGTGTGACAGATGATTTCTTAACCACACTGGATCTGTCCTAAAATACTATCTTTGGGACATAGGCCGTAAGACTACCTTCTAAGTGAAGGAGGTCTTTGGGATACTTAAGAATGTAAGCTGGCTTGGATAAAGTCTGAGATGAACTATCCTGATTTCAAAATCCACTTACGGAGTACTGTCTAAAGGTTAGCTTTGAGTGTATTGACTTTGTCATAATCTTATCGTACATTAATATTTAAGTTTCTGTGGAAGGATTGTGGAGAAATCTGCTAGAGAAAGTGTGCAACATGGTAAAGAGAATTGTAGGAAGAGAAATGGCAGCCCTGCTCAAGCAGTGAGAATAATAAAATGGTCATCGGGAGGTTTCCAGAGACAGCTGGCAAGGTTCAAATCCAAGCTCTACCAGGTAATAACTATGTAAGGTTTCACTGTACAACGGAGATAATATATAGTACATTTACCTCATAGTGTTGTTGTAAGGATTATAGAAATACAGGCAATGTGTATGGCATGTAGTAAGCAGTCAATAAATGCTTGCTATTATCATTATAGCTGAAAACTTAAGCTACTTACCTCTACCTGTAGAGATGGTGAGTGATGAGCTAAAAATATGGCCTAGATAGTTATGTTTGAGGTTTCTTTTATAATTTTAATCCATCTGGCCTCATACTAATTTTCCTTGTTATACTACCTATAATGTAACCTCCACCCCCAGTTGTCTAGCCTATATACCCTTTCAGACTTCTCTTACCCTAATGTTCATCTGGGTTTCTTGTTCACTCCTCCAAACTCTTACGCTTCCCCTTGTTGTAAAATCCTCCAACTGTACCCTCCAGAATTCCCAACCCAGAGGCACAAACTCTTCTCCACCCTCCACCCTTTTAAATACTATGATCTAGTTTAATCACAAACTGGCTTTTTGTCCAGGACATTACTTCCTTTTTCAGGAGGAAGCTGCTCATTTGCCTCGCTCTTTAGTGCGATTTCCAGACTATTTCCCTTTAACTTTCTTCGCCCGCAGTCACCTCAGAGATCTCACTGACACTATTAGAACAGTGTTGGGAATGATAATAATTGATATTGGTAGGGTTAAATGGGGACAATGCATGTAAAATGTCTGGCGTAGTGCTAAGAACATATGAAATTCCCAGTAAATTTTAGTTTTTGCTATTATATTTACCTTCTAAGTGAAGGAGGTCTTTGGGGGTTACTTAGAATGTAAACTCTCTTGGGAGTCTGAGATGAACTGTGATATCCAAAATAACTACACCTAAGAAATCATGAATTGAGCCCATTCCTATTATCTCCTATGTGTTCTAGTCCACTGACCTTCCTGCTGTTTCCCAGTTCTATCCCTGCACACATGTTCTCTCTTCCCTCTCTAAGCTGGAGCACAGTTTAGATTCTATTTTTCTATGAGTCATTTTTTGGTCAGTATTGTAGACTCCCTTGCTTTGTTGTCTTTTGACACATTCTCAAACCTAGATGTGCCCAACTGCTCATCTTGTCTTCACCTGCACCCAGGCTGCTTAGTGCTGCTGGGGAAAATCATACTACTGAGTAGGCTTACATTACTGTAAATTCATTGTCACCAGCTTCACCTGGATTCCTAGTATTTCCTGTCAATTTCTTGTCAATCCCCACTATGTTTTATTAGTCAACTCTATATTCCATTCTCCACTGTGCTTATTTCAAACCTTTTTCAATCTCTTCAAAGCACACATTCTCTACTGGTATGTTTATGGCAGCACTATTCACAATAATAAAGATATGGAATCAACCTAAGTGTCCATCAACAGAGGATTAGATAAAGAAAATATGGTATATATACACAGTGGAATACTATTCAGCTTTTAAAAAAAGAATGAAATCATGTCTTTTGCAGCAACATGAATGAACCTGGAGGCCATTAGCTTAAGTGAAACAACTCAGACACAGAAAGACAAATACCACAGTTTTCACTAATAAGTGGGAGCTAAAAAAATGTGTCCACATGGATGTAGCATGTGGAATGATGGACAGTGGAGACTCAGAGGGTGGGGACTGAGGGGGTGGGAGGCAGGGTGGAGGATCGGGGGCTACTTGGTGGATACAGCGTGTATTGTTCCAGTGATGCACTGAAGGCCCCGACGGCACCACAACGCAATATATCCATGTAGCAAAATTGCACTTGTACCCCAGGAATATATACAAATAAATACATAAAAGCTCCTCTTTATGTTGTTATTATTTCTTTATTCTTTTTTAAGTTGACATAAAATTGTATATATTTATCATATACAACATGTTTTGAAATATGTACATATTGTGTAATGGCTTAAACTAATTAACATATGCCTTATTTCACATAATAAAAATTCCTCTTTTCTCAAGTACATATACCCTTACAATAGAAATGAGTTAGTCATTTGTTCATTGACTAAATATATATTGAGTACCTTCTGGTTGTCGTTACAGGTTCTAGGGGTACAATGGTGAACAGGCGAATGGAATGGTGAAGTCAAGTCCTGGAGATGACTGGTGTTAGTCCCCAGTTGTACTAAACCTGTTTTCATGGAGTTTACACAAGAAGTGGAGACAAAAGACAGACAATAACCAAGTAGTCAGTAAACCAATAAAATAATTTCAGACAGTGGTAAGAGAGACAAGATAATAATAGCAGTGTGATAAGATAGAGACCGGACACTGAGGTGGGAGACTAATTTTAGTGGCTAGGGAAAGCCTCATTTTATCCAATACAGTGAAGGTAGTTTCACTGTTTAAAAAAAAAAATACATTTTACATTAAAGAGAGTATATGCATATTTATTTACTTAATCGATTTTCAAAATAGCCTTTCTTATTATACAGATGAAAACCGAGGCTCAGGGAATTAAGGAAATAGCCCAAGGCCACACATAGCTACTAAATGACAGAGCTGGGATTCAAACGTTGGTCCAGTTAACCCAAAGCCCGTGCCGTCTCCACTATACCATATTGCCACTCACCAAGACAGGCTCTTGAGAAAAAGGGCTTGTGTTACTGTTAGGTTTGAACAATCTTTTTTAGTATGTTTGAGGCCTTTTTTAACCTGTTTTCTACATCAAAAATAGTAATACACAATATTTATGTGATGTTTTTCCAGGCACTTTTGTTATCATTATCTCACTATCACATAACCACTCAGTAAGATACAGAGCACTCACAGACCATGGAGACCACTTTTATAACTGAAATGTAAAAGTTGAGTGATTTTCCATGATTACATAGCTGTGGAATGGTGGATATAAACTAGATTCGGATTTCTTGGCTTTTAATCTTTTTTTTTTTCTCCAATATGCCTATACAAAATGTTTGTTTCCTTTTAAAGTACTGAGTTTAAGAGTTTAAATCCAAATAAAACCTGAGAATTAATTTTCATTTCTGATGCAGAATACCAAGGATTTCTCCATTAGTCCTGGTAACTTCATTGCGAAGAAATGATAAAGAGAATAAAAGGGAGTAAGATAAACACTGTACAGGTATAACATTAAATTACTCTTTCTTTTTCTAATTTTATACAAATGAAAAAAAGGATACCCAACTGCAAAGTCCCTGAGATGCTGTTTACATTCAAGTACTTCTGAAATACAAATATGTGATAACTTATTTGCAGCTTAGGAAAAAAAGCCATTTTTGTTTGTCGTGTTGTTGTTGATGATGTCTATCTGTTGTTTGATAATTACTAAGAAAGTATACTCTGGTTTCTCTGCAGACCATATAAATATTTTGCCTTTTTATAATTATTAAGGAAGTAATAATGAAAATGGAAAAAGAGCCTTTTTGATGTTATTCTGTCATTGCATTGTCAAAAGAAAATATATTCCCCTCTTTTCCAAAAGTCAGCTGGGTTTTATCAGCTTTGCAAAATGATGAATGAATGCCTTGTTCATTATTATTGCTTAAGTCATTCTTATTTATGCCAGTGATTCACGGATTATGTTTTGATTGTTCTTGAGAGATGAAAACACTTTCTTGCTGATGAATAAACACTGCCACTTTTAAAATATTTGTATGCAAAATGTCTTTAAAGCCATTATGAAATGCTTTGCAAGAGTATTAGGAAGCTGTTTTTCGAAAGGCATTTTTTTCTCCACCTTTTCTTTCATGCTAAGCAGCCCAGTTGAAAGGCTTTTCAGAGTTAACTTGTTTAAGCAATACCAGTGTTTTAGTGTAATGAATAACTTTTTATAGAGGACAATTGCACACAATTCCGCATGCCGGTGTTTCTGTTTCTGTGCTCCACCGATGCAGGGGTTCTGTGGTAGAATCTCTTTCTTTGAGAAAAGCTGAAGCGATGAAAGCCCTGATTAACCTCTGATATTCACGTGGTGCTCTTGATCTTGAGGACTGCAGCAGTCACAAAGCTTTAATGGCAGCCATATGCTTAGGGTATTGTGGATATGGGTGACCCAAATGTGAACTTGGGGGGTGACTGATGCTAACTGCTATTTGTTTCAGGTTTGGTGTGGAGATTACTGATGAAGAGTTTGACTTACTACTTGACAGAATCCCCTTGATGAAGATGGAAATGTCAGAGACCCCAGTTCATGGCCATGTTGGATTCTTAGCACTCCTTTTCCACATTTTCTCATGTCTTTGTAATTTTTTTATTCTTGTTTTTAATACAGAGAATGTACCCCTAAAAGTACTAGGATTATTTAAATTTTCTCTTTATTGCCTGGTATCTTACTTATTAATATTTTCTAAGTGACGAGGGATTTTTGAAAAAACATTGTTAACAAAAGGGTAGAATTTTTACATGATCAACTACGGCAATGCATTTGAAACTATTTAATGTCTTAGAACCTGAATAGTGGACACGGGAGGATAATGTGTGACTGAGATGACAAACGAGGCATGTGAACTGTGTTTGCAGAGTTGGAAAGAAAATTGCAGTAAGTGACAAAAGTCAAGTCCTGGAGATGACCGGTATTTAGTCCCCAGTTGCACTAAACATTCCCCCACACACTGACCTTTTACCCCCTCACTCACCTCCCAAGGGACTCCCATTACGAGACATCTTTCTACTTTCTTCCCAGAGGAGTCTGCCTGGACAGTAGAGTACACACCCATTGCCAATGGTTGTGTTAAAGGCAGAGCAAGAATGCTTTCTGAAATACTCTCAATCTGTATTTTTCTATCTGGGAACCCAAATTTTTACTCTTTTCTAAAATCTTTTCATGGATTTTATAGGGTAGTTCAAGGCTTAAGCATTTAAAATTCTGATCAGTATTGACCATTTTATTCCTCGAGTACTTTAAGGCATGTTGCAGTCCCAGGCATCTGATGAGTTGGGCTGAAGCCATTGAAAGATGGGCTGCTTCTTCCCAAAGATACTTTTTTTCCCAGAGCAGTTTCAGAATATAACTATCTTCATCCCATATGCCTCCTGGACCATCCTCCAAATCTCATGATTATCTCTTTAGCCACGAAACCCACCCATGTTTTCTGTTAGTTCTTGATAGCAGGGTGGAAGTTAGCAACCTGGTTTGGCCTAAAGGGCACGAGAAGAGCATGCTGCAAGTCAGAGAATGTCCTCAGACAGAGTCGCAGGTGCTGGCAGTAGAAAGCCCTCAAAGTGAAAAAGAACCAGGAGTGCTGAGGAGGTACCAGTAGGCCTTACCTAAAGGTGAGCATCTCCTACCGTGCAATTATTCCGTAGCATTTCCCAAGCTTACTTGACCTTCTCTCATGGAGCATCTTAGAGGCTAGCATTCCACAGAGCATGGGAATGCTACCTTAGTTGAATACGTTATTCATCTAAGTATTAGCCTTTATTTTAGGAGGTCAAGATCAGGTGCCTGAGAGAATGAAATGAAGCAGGGGCAGGGGTTGTTTGCTTTGTTTGGTTTTGTTTATTTGTTTGTTTTTTGAGATAGAGTCTTGCTCTGTCGCCCAGGCTGGACTGCAGTGGCACGATCTCGGCTTACTGTAACCTCTGCCTTCCAGGTTCAAGCGATTCTCCTGCCTGAGCCTCCCGAGTAGCTGGGATTACAGGCACGAGCCACGACGCCCAGGTAAGTTTTTTATATTTTTAGTAGAGACGGAATTTCACCATGTTGCCCAGTCTGGTCTTGAACTCTTGACCTTGGGTGATCTGCCCACCTCGGCCTCCTAAAGTGCTGGGATTACCGTGCCTGGCCTGTTTATTTGTTTATATATGGGGCTTGTAGGGAAAGAGAAATGCAAGCAAGTTGTTCTGAAGGGAGTTTCCTGAACTTCCAGAAGGCAGCAGGGTAGAGGCACTGAGGCCCAAGTGTCAGTGCCAAAGGAAAGCGGCAGGGTGGAAAGAGAGAGGTGGAGCACTAACCATAGAGCTGACATGAGCCTGGCCTATTCCCCTCAATTTCAGGTGGATAAATGTAAATGACAGGTCACATCTCTTTGAATTCTTTATATTATTGACTCAACACATAAAATGACAGATTGTAATTTCGTTGTTAACATTAACAAATGCTTCTACTTATCTGATATTTTACATACCCAAACTCATTATTATTCCATTTTTGCCTGTGAGAAAACAGATACATAGGAAGATTAAGTGAGTTGCGCAGGTTACAGAAGTCAGTGAGTGCACACTGCCAGCTAAACCTAGGTCCATCTGATTTGAAAGTCTCCAAGAGTTTCCACTATTTCACATTGCATTTCTGAATTATACAACAACAGAAATAATTGTTCCCTTTAATAAGTGTTTATTATGTGCCCCATGCCCTGCTAAGAGCTTGACATGCGTTATTTAATTTAATGGTAGAGACGGTTTTCCTCAATTCCGCTTAAGTTCAGTGATGGATTGCCAACTGTCCATCTCGTCTGCCAGAGAGAAGGATGGTATTCACTGCTTGGTGGTGTGGTGTAACGGCCCCTGAACTGGGTGTTCGGAGACTTGGATGACAAGAGTTATAGCTTGGCTTTTCATTTCATAATGACACGCCCCTCGTCAAATCCTTAATATCCCCTTGCTCAGGTTTTCTCATCTGTAAAATGAAAAGTTTAGCTCAAAAGATCTCCAAGGTTCTCTCTAAGTGTAAAATTCTGCTTGAAGCAGTTTTTATTCTTATCAATATTAATGGAGATTTGAGGCAGCCACTTAGTGTGACTTAAGAAGATGCTGTAACAGAAGCATGTGTCTTCCTGGTAAATAAGAAGAATTAACAAGCAATAACATTAAAGTAATAAATTCATTTTTAGAGTCTACTTTATAATCATCAAATTAAAATCAATACAGTAAACATTTATGAGTACTTGTGTTTACAGTCAAGCATTCCTGAATTATGAAAATAAATGTTTCTTTTAGATAATTTTTTTGTAATTTTGTCACAAAATCTGCATATATGATCGAGAACTTCATTTCTTATGTATATAAATGGAAATGGAAAAGAAACATAACTGTCAAGTTGAGGAGAAAGAAGAACTATAGAAAAGAGTATATAGAATGGTTAACAGTTCCAGGAGTATTAGCGATATAAAAATCCATATCACTTTAGACTATTTTTATTTTACTTCTTTGTAAGTCCTACCTTTAGTGCCCCAGTTTTTAAGGATACACATAAATACTAAAACTTTTTTAAAAACTGAATTAAACTCAGGAGGCTGAGGCAGGAGGATCACGTGAGCCCCGCAGTTTGAGGCTGTGGTGAGCTATGACTGTGCTACTGCACTCCGGCCGGAGTGACCACATGAGACCCCGTCTCTAAAACAAAGAAACAAATAAAAAACTGAATGAAAATTAATGTTTTGACCATAATAAGATGTTTGAAAAAACTGTGGCAAAGGATGACAAAGTCCACTAAGAACAAACTTTGTGACATGCTCACACTAGTTTCATCACCAAGAAACCAATGGAATTATTTCGCTGGGTTTGTGACTTACCTCATTCATTTTATAGGCAGCTGTCCCACCAGGAATACCACGTCCAAGAGCAGGATTCTCCTTCCAAAGTGTGTGTGTGGACTGGAGAAGCAGCCTTTGGAAGATGGGGCCACCCAGACTTTATAGAGCCTGCTTTAATTCCTTGGAGGTCTGCAATCTCCAGGTTGTCAGCCATCCAGGACCGTGGCTGTTGGTGAGACAGAGTGCTTCCTTCTGGGTGAAGAGCTCTGTATTACTTTCCGAGGGCTACCATCATGGGGCAGCACAAACTGGGTGGCTTAAAATGACAGGAATGTATTCTCTCACAGTTCCAGAGGCTGGAAGTTCAAAATCAAGGTGTGAGCTGGGGCACGCTCCCTCTGAGACTCAGGAGAATCCTTCCCTGCCCTTTCCTTACTTCTCAGGGTGACTGGTAATCCCTGTGAGCCTTGTTCTGTGGCTGTGCCACTCTCGTCTTTGCCTCTGCTGTCATATGGCACACCGCGCGTCTCTGTCTCTGTGTCCGAATTTCCTTGCTCTCATAAAGACACCGGTCTTCTCAGATTGAGGGCTCAATGTGCCCTCAATGTGCCCAGTATGACTGTGTCTTAACTAGTAACATCTCCAACTACCCTATTTTCAAATGAAGGCATATTCTGAGGTGCTGGGGATAAGGACTTTGACGTATCATTTGGGGACACAATTTAACACACGACAAACCCTGTTATAGATCTAGCATGTCTAGTTTCTTACAAATTTTCATTGGGGGGAGGGTACAAATAATAATTAGCTCTTGTGCACTCTTGTGCATTCTCTGACAACAGCAGTACCAATAGCTAACATGTAATGCCTACTACTTGTCAGGCACTAAATACTAACTCATTTCATTCTTACGACAGCCCTGCTTCACATATGAGAAAGCTGGGACACAGAAAGCAACTTGCCCATTGTCCTCCAGTTAGCAGTGGCGGAGCCAGGGTGCAAATCCAGACTGCACCTGCCCGGAGCCCACATACTCAATACCACCCTGCCTTCTGGACAGTCAGGACAAGCAGTTGTGCCTCTGCTACCATTACTGTGCCAACAAGGAAGGTTACACTTGAAATGTGGCTTGCAATGCAAGGTTTAGCTTTTATAGGCAACTCACTTATGTTTTCTGGTTACTTATTATTTTTTTAAGTCTGAATTCAATTTAGACTTAGTATTAAAAAAAGAATACTAAAATCAATGATTTTTATATGGATTACATATTGAAATGATTATATTTTAGATATATTGGGCCACATAAAATATATCATTAAAATTAATTGCACTTAAAAGCATCTTTTTTAGTGTGCTATTAGCAAATTTAAAATTGTGAATGTAGTTTTTAGTGTATTCCTATGGGACAGCTTTGAATTAGACAGCAAATTTTTAAAATTAGAGTAGGCAGCATGATGGAAGAAAGAAATTGATTCAGTCTTTTGTCCCAAGTAAATCAGTTCCTCAGGTCTCTGTGCCTTTGTTTCTCTATCTATACAATGTGATAGAAAACTTGAATTTTCCTCACAAGTTTAATTTAACTAATAAATTGAAGACAGTCGATTATGAATCATTTTGCCTAATGTTTGCAGGAGGCTAGACAATTACCCAGCGAAGCCAGAATATTGTAATAAAATAGCTCATCCAGATTAAATATGAATTTTAAGTGTTTATTTATTACTTTCTTTAAGCAAATAGTTGTGTATCTTTGAACTACATAGAATCCAGAACACATTTTTTTTTTTTTTTGAGACAGAGTCTTGCTGTGTTCCCCAGGCTGGAGTGCAGTGGTGTGATCTCGGCTCACTGCAACCTCTGCATCCTGGGTTCAAGTTATTCTCCTGCCTCAGCCTCCCGAGTAGCTGGGACTACAGGCGTGCACCACCACGCCTGGCTAAGTTTTGTATTGTCTAGGCTGGTCTGAAACTGCTGACCTCAGATGATTTGCCTGCCTTGGCCTCCCGAAGTGCTGGGATTACAGGTGTGAGCCACTGTGCTTGGCCAGAACAAAGCATTTCCGTGGCGAGGCCTGGCTTGCTTGGCTCTAAAGCCAATACTTTTCTCATTATACGTTCCAGGTAATGAAAATTATGATGAAAATACAAAAAATTAGGTGGGTGTGGTGGCAGGCACCTGTAGTCTCAGATACTTGGGAGGCTGAGGCAGGAGAATGGTGTGAACCCAGGAGGCGGAGCTTGCAGTGAGCTGAGATTGCACCACTGCACTCCAGTCTGGGCGACAGAGTGAGACTCCGTCGAAAAGAAAAGAAAAGAAAAGAAAATTATGCTTAATAATTTTTAGGTGAGGTGATGATCAGCTGTGCTTCCCCTCAGCAGTGGAAGATGTATGTAGATAAATGAGATGAGGTTAAAGCTTCTATGCTTTTATTTGACGTGATATATTAATTTGTGTAGCCAATTTTTACATAAACCAGAATCTCAAAACTTTTACTCTGTACTTTGCTGGGACTGTGAAGTTGCCACAGTGGCACTTTCATATGAATAAATTCAGAAAATAAAACCACTTAGAGATGATAAGATATTCAGACGTTTCAAGCATTTCATGTGTTTTTGTCACTTATTATCTTTTTTGTTGTTGTTGTTGTTTTTTGAGACGGAGTCTCGCTCTGTCTCCCAGGCTGGAGTGCAGTGGTGCGATCTCAGCTCACTGCAAGCTCCGCCTCCCGGGTTCCCACCATTCTCCCGCCTCAGCCTCCCGAGTAGCTGGGACCACAGGCGCCGCCACCACGCCCGGCTAGTTTTTCGTATTTTTAGTAGAGACGGGATTTCACCGTATTAGCCAGGATGGTCTCGATCTCCTGACCTCCTGATCCGCCCGCCTTGGCCTCCCAAAGTGCTGGGATTACAGGCGTGAGCCACTGCGCCCGGCTTTATTATCTTTTAAGTTAGAAAAGCAATAAAGGGTTATCGTAAATATCCAAATATAAAGTGTATGTAAAATGAAGAGGGAAAGTTTCTGCACTTACCGTCTTTGCCCAAATCCGGTCTTCAAACAGAAACCAGTTAGTTATTAATTTTAACATAGAAGTCAGTACATTAGTTTCGTGGCTCTAAAATGTTTGATAAATTATCCCAGTGTTCAATATGAACCTGTTTATGGCTGTGGCCTCTACTAATGTTATATGTATACAATTATTGTTTGTTCTTTATAGTCATATTGGATAAAATGTATACATCTCACATTCATTAAAGAAGGCAGTTCTGCTAAAAATATGTGTATTTTCCAACATTTTTTTTTGTTGTTGTTGTTTTAGCAAAGAATAATGAAAAGCTGATTTAGAACAATGATCTCCTCCAGAGATGTTTGTTAGAAAAAGCAGACATTTTTCACATCCCAATTTCATTGTGTGTTGGCACGGCTTATTATGGGGTTTACAAAGATCGTCTATGTGGTCTCATGAATATGGGAGGGTATCCATAAAATTATATTAATTATAGATTTTGTTTAGATTTGTTTTGAATGGCAGAGAAATGGCATTATTTAAAAATATGAATGAGCTATGAAAGAGAATAATTAGGTCAGGGTAGTAGTTAGGGTATAGTTTCTTTAGCTTCATGAGTACATTTACCACAAGTCATTTGAACATGTTTATCCCACACATACAATTACATAAAAATCATAGATATATTCCGTCTTTATGAAGGTCACTTTCCTTATGTTAAGGGGACTCATCTATGAGTACATTAAGTTTGGCCTTTTGGGGAGTCCCACAGAATGGTGAGCCCCACAGTATGGTGAGCCATAAGATTTTCCCTGCTGGATTGTAATTGAGTCTTGCAAATGGCAAACCCCTTGTGTATCAGTATCATAATTAAGGAGTTTCGGGAAATTTATTGACAAATGGTCTAATTCTGAACATGTTATCTGAGAGCAAGAGGACAGTATTTGCAAGTCAAATGATGGAAGAATCTATTGTTGGACAATTAAAACATCTTCGCCGAGACCCACCGAACTAACCTTTGTGTGGTCTTGTTCTCAGATGGAAATGATTCCTGGAGACAGTTGACAGCGTGAATTTTGAGACGACACTAAATGTGTGTGGGAACTTGCAAAAACAAATCTAAAAACAGATTTAGAATCAGGGTTTTCTTCGCTACTTCTTTGCTGTGATGGGGTGGGAGTGGGAGCTGGGGCCGGGGGTTGTGGGGAGGCATCAAGGGAAAGGTGACATTAGAGATGCTGGTAAAAGTTAGTCCTGGTCGAGCCCGGGGTGAACAATGACACAGTGTTGTTGTGAGCTGCCTCCTCGACTTAGATATTCTTCCCATGTCAGTATAATCACTACTGGGAGGTAGCTCGATTAAGGATTACCATATCATTAATAGTATCCATGACTTTTGTTCAAAGGCTACTTGTGCAATGTTGCCTTGTGGATGAAGCGCCGTAATCCTCTGAGCCGCAGCTGTAGAGAGGGAGGCTCCTCAGAGCCGCCCACACTGACTTCCCTGTCCTCTCGGATCAGTTCTAAAAAACAGACAGAAACAACAGTCAACTCAAAGCCAAAAAAAAGAAACATCCATTCTACATTTCCACATTCATCCCCAAGCTTCAATCCCTGCCAATGTCTCCCATTCATCTCTTCTCTAACATCCAGATCACCACTCGGATGGTGGCCAGATTAAAGGGGAACAATGCAGTTTTAAATGTAAAGTTTGCATCTAATTTTTTTCTTTGCATGAGAAAAAGCACATTGATTCTATCTATGTGTCTGTCTAATGCTTAGCCAGTAGTTTGTCAGGTCTTTCTTATTTTCTTTGGCAACATGAGGCATGCTTGTGTCTTCCCACTGTCTAGGGTTTCTCAGTTTATTCGGTGAAGACACTTAACTTTGAAATTTGTACTTGGGTAGGAAATTATATATGCAGTTACTAAACAGTGGAATTTTGCTTTATTTAATTAATATTATTGCTGCTAAGCAACTTCTACTTCCAGTGGGTGGGAGCACTGAAAGAAATTGAAAAATTTAGCAGTAGCTTGAAACCTAAGCAAGCACACCTGGGTACTGGGATTGGGCAGAAGAAAATAACTGAGTGAGCCACATTTGGTAAAACTCCTTGTGTTAGAAGACGGGAAAGAATGGAGGTAAGCTTTAGAGGACATTTCATTTCATAAAGATCACCCCTCAAAAGGGGAAAGGAAAGGGAAGAGGGAAAAAAATAACCTTTGTTTATTTGGCAGAGGAAAATGTTAAAAAGTAGTATGAAACCTAGAGTTCAATTTCTTGGATTTTAGCTTCATAATCATTTTTATTCCAAATTGAAATGAAGCTTTGCCTTGGTTTACTCATAAATCATTATTCTAAAGAGTTTTAGTCTTTTATTTTCATCTCATTGCTTCATTTAAAAATCACTGTAACTTTATTTTTTACAAAAAACACTGACAACTCTTATCTATCCTAAGTTGTTTTTCTGAGGAATCTATACAAAGATTTGGACTATGGCCTTTGGATCAGCATGTCGTAAGTTCTTTCTGGTTGCCCAAAGTTGATGTTTGTCTAAAGTACATGGGAAATTTTACTTTTTAAAACCTTGCTCAGTGATGACACTTCCTTTTCCCATCTCTTCTCTTTCCTGTGGCATTGACATCCAAGCTGTGCTGTAATTTAATGTCACTGACATCTCTTCCCTTTAAGATATATTTATTGGGATGGAAATTACATAAGTCTTGCTATCTGAAACACTGTAAGTGCGAGACAGCTGGGAAAACTCAGGAATAGTTTAGCACTTCTCTAGGCGAAGAGTATCTATTCAACAAAATCATTCTCTTTGGCAAGAAAGACTTCACAATACTCATCAGACACTTTAATTTAGTGTCTCTCTATGTCATGAATGTATATGCTCAAGGGATATGGTTTACGTGTAATGCTGCTTAATCTTATATGTAGTATTTGAGGAACAGAAAACTTGGGAGAATGTGCTCTTGACTATGAAAAACAACCTAATTCTGACCTTTACTGTGCTCATATTGGTTAAAGAAGTACCCGGTTCTAGTAGAGGTACTGGTAGTTTGCTAAGACATGAGCCATCATTTCCATCCCCATTCCGGGATTTGTCTTTGTTGAGTTGATGCCTATAAGTAGAAGTTCTTTAACCTGGAGTTACTTTAAGAAGACACATTATTCCTAACATAGATGACAAGTATCTGAGATTTTTAAGAAAATTGTTTAACATGTTAGCATAGCACTTGCAGGTGAAGGCAAGAATGAACCAGGAGAAGAAAGGTGAACAGTGGTCCAAGCAGACATTCACATATGGGAATGTTACCGTATTAAAATGTGATACCAATTTCTGTGAGTGTAAATAATACCTCAGTGTATCGTGTATTCACTCTTACAAAGAGGTTCACAAATTATGCAGGGTTTTTTTTTAGTGACAGGAAAATTTCATAAAATTGGTACTCTGCTAAAATATGTAATTTTAGGTAACACAACAGACTTGCTGCTCAGTGCCATATGGGGTAATAGTGATTATCCATATTTTTTTTTTTTTTTGATGCGGAGTCTTGCTCTGTCACCCAGGCTGGAGTGCAGTGGTGTGATCTCGGCTCACTGCAACCTCTGCCTCCCAGGCTCAAGCGATTCTCCTGCTACAACCTCTGAAGTAGCTGGGACTACGGGTGCCTGTCACTACGCCCGGCTAATTTTTGTATTTTTAGTAGAGATGGGGTTTCACCATGTTGCCCAGCCCTGACCTCAAGTGATACCCCCACCTTGGCCTCCCAAAGTGCTGGGATTACAGGCGTGAGCCATGGCGCCTAGCTCGTTATTATCCATTCCTGATGTTCTTTTCCTTGTCGAGGGAGCCCCGCTAGCGTAGCGTTCTTGGCTTCTGTCTTCTGCCTCCTGATTTTCTCCTCCCAGGAGTAGAAGAGGGACATTTCTGATTTGCACTGTGGGAGAGCATAGCCCAGCCCCTTTCTCTGCCCTGGGAGCCACTCACCGCCCACAGGGTGCTTGCGTTCCGGACTGCCCTTCTGGCTCGAAAGTTTTACAGGAGCCTGCCTCTAGGGGGAGAGCTGCAGTTTTTAGCACCGTGACTAGATGATAAGTTTGAGGGACAATATTCAGAAGATCATTATTACCATGCAATTATGCCATATTATCCAAGAGCTCTGGCAATAATAAAGCTGACCCACATAATACTTATCTCTCAGTTCCAGACCCAGGTGATAAAAGCAGAGGTCTTTTTATAGACACTGCCCCTTCAGCCGCAGTCTACAGCTTAAATGCTCGGAATCAGTGGTTCTCAAAGTTCGATCTGAGGACTTTTTGGAGTCCTTGAGACCCTTTCAGGGACCTGTGGGGTCAAAACTATTTTGTAATACTACTAAGATGTTATTTGCACTCTCGTTCTGATGAGCATGGAGTGGAGTGTGCAGAAGTGACGAGTGATGACACTACTGAAAAGTGTGCTGTGTAATTTTACGTTTTAAATATTCCTCAGTTTTTATATTGCTAAACATTGATAGTTAGAATGAATGTATATGTTCGGGATTTCTCAGTAAATAATTATATATAAATAACTTTCTCCTACATACATCAGTGCTGATTGGGGTCCTGATTAATTTTAAGAGTGTAAAAGGATTCTTAGGTTAAAAAATTTGAAAATTGCTGCTCTAAACCATAATGGGGAGAGAAGCGCTCTGGCCTAAAGTGAGACACCTCTGGGTGGCTCTGCTACTGAAAAGTGTGGGAGTTCCCTCAGGAGACAGCCAGATTTTGTAATCTTGGACATCTCAATCTACCCTGATGAAAACTGGAATAGATGAGTTACTCATTAAGCTGCTGTTCATTGAAGGTCTGCTCTATGCTGGGCACTGTCTCCTAGGCAGGGAGGACCCATGGATGAGCAGCTCCATCACTGTCCTCTACAGTCTCACTGTCAAGAGGAGGCAACAAACCGGTGAAGAGATTGACATAGAGTGTCAGGTATATCAGAGGTGCTGTGGGAACACAGAGGGGTGCTAATCCAGGGAGCAGGAGATGGACAGACACTCTAAACTGGATCTTGACAGACAGGTAAGAGTTGGCCAGGAGAGGAAAAAAGTGAACGATATTCCAAGCAGAGACACTAACATATGCAAAGGCCTAAAGCAGTGCTTTTTGAATAGTGGGCTGGAATCCATTAGTAGGTCATAAAATCAATTTAATGTGTCATCACCAGCATTTAAGAAAAAAGCAAAATAGAACGGAATGTCGGAGTGCACCTCCTATAGTAAGGATATTTTTTTTATGAAACCTTTTTTCTCAGTGTGTGTGTGTGTGTCTATACTGGGTTAAGATGTAAAATGCATTTCTTAGTGTAAGAAAAGAATTTTAGATATTATCTAGGAAAATAATTTTAGATATTTGATTTTAGTAATAAAAGTTGTCTTTTCAGTATAAGGAATGAAATGCTACAATCGTATGCTAATTCTTTTAGAGCATGTTATATCCTATGAATGCTGAGACCTGTTAATACATTTAGCCAGTCAGTGAGTTCAGATTTGTAAGTTTGGCAGTGCTGGCATTGAAAAGCTTGGAGGAAAATCTACTGAGGCAGACTGAAATTTCTGAAGTATTATACATAGAAAAAATTATTAGTGATTGATCATGATTCAATTAAGAAAATGCTATTGAGGCATTCATCAAAGTGCCTAAAGAAATAAACAAGCATTTTATTAATGCAGCCTGAGAGTTGTGACAGAATTTTAGGGTAATAAATGTTAGAGTTTTGGAGACTAAGTTTATTCCACATTAGAGTCCCAGATAACTCTGATCTAGTGTTCTGGCCTAATTTCTTATGTGACCCACTGCTGAGTATATTCCATGTAGTGGATGGTAAAATCTTGTTTTATCTAAGTGAGACTTCATGAGAGCACTGGTTGCAAATGTTAGGCGTCATTTGTCTGGTGTCCTTCTGGTCTAATACTGATGTCAGCAGCCGAGATGCTGATTCTAGCCAGGGTTTTTTTGTGTGTATGGGGTATTTAAAATACCCAGAGAATTGGATCAAAGATGATTATCTGGTTTGTGTTTTTTGACATATGATTTAAAAAAAATTGAACTCGGGTGTATGAAGGTATAATTTACATCCAATAAAATTCGTCCCTTTTAGGTACACAGTTGAATGGATTTGATAAATGTAAACTACTTTCAAAATCAAGAAGCAGAACTCCTCCCCCAGCCTTTATAGTCCATCCCCTACCCCAGCACCGGCCAGTGATTCTGTCTCTGTTCCTAGAGATTCGCCATTTCAGAATTTGCCTGGATGACTTCAGCAATAAAAAAATTGACATACAAATTAATATGGGATAATTTAATGTGCAAGGAGCAATGTTACTTACTAGGAAAATCACAGCCTATTTGGTGTGAGTCATAGCATACCTTTTCCACTTCTTACTATGTAACCTTTGTCATGACTGCCCAGTTAGTTCTTGATGAACCGAATGGATTTCAGAAAGGTTTAGGAGTCCAGGAACGTACAATGTACCTTGTGAGAGGACTCTGGGCTCTCAGAATGTCAAAGTAAACCACTCCTTTGGCCTGTCGGCCCAGGGGCTTGCAGTCACACTTTCTAATTTCTAATCCATGCTGGGTTGTTTCCGTCTGGGCAGGTTAGGCTTACTAGCCAGGATGACCACATACTGTGCATTAAACTGTAGGGAGGAAGTTTAGACAAGCCACAAGCAGAAGGACTTTGTGACCACTTTATTTCCCACAGGACTGCATTTAGTCACCCAGTAGGATAAGCTTGGAGTGTGGCTGTCTCAGCCAGGGCAGATAGCCAAGGGTATCTGTACCAAGAAGGTCCATTAAAAGTATTAAGATTGGACAACTACTTACATGGCAAGTCCCCCTTTGATTTCCACAGTAACTTGTATTTTTAGTTTTAACATAGCACTTTCAACTTCAAAGGTCTAAAATAACTAGCGACTTGAAATCTTAAGGGAAAGGTCATTTGTCTCAGTAGCCAAATCGTTTACTTACTACATACATCCTGAAGGATGTTGGTTTATTCCCAGAACATTTCCATTTCTGCCTATCTGAAGACAATGTGTTTACTTAGTGTATATGCGCTATTTTAATTTATATTTTTATTTTTTGGTTACTTCCAGAAGAGAATTCATATCCTCAGCAAGCTAGCACTAAAGGGGACGGCAGAGGTCATATTGTCCATCTTCTTTCTGGAACAGGGAAGAAATTTGAGACTCAACAAAGGTGAGGCTTCTAAGGAAGATTAATTTCAGGTATTAATTTTTTAAAGAGTACAATGTTTTTATTCATCAATAAACTGAAAGTCAGTTTCTAGATATTTCTTTCTCATGTATGCTCGATTTGTTGTATTGGTAGTCAAAGCCCCGGGAAGGAAGCTTTACCTGCTCCTCAGACTCACCCATCTTCACTGTGACTGATCGGGACGCAGTGAGACCCGTGAGCCTCCTTGCAGGATGCAGCCACTCAAGGCCAATCACGAAGATTGTTCTCCCTAAGGTATTTCTTGGTGAGGCATTTAAAGGACCTTTTGGAAAATTGTTTCTCAGAAACAACTGTGATTTCATTTTTGAAGCATTCACTGTTAACGTCTGTGAGATTTTCAGTTTTTCCATTGATTTTAACCTTTTAGTAACGTTCAAAATGTCCAGAATCTAAAGTTCCATCTTCTATTGAATGAGTAAGGTCCAAATTAAACGTCCATGTTGACCACGTACACTTCTTGTCTTTCTCTGGCATCATCTTGAGAGCTGGCCGTATGATATGAGGGCAGGAATTAATGTTTGTGTGCATCTAAGTACTTTTGTTAGATCTCTAAGCCTAAAATTGGCAATACATCTGCACTGGAGCCCAAACTACCAATCCACACCGTGTTCCACCAGTGAACTACCAATCCGCACCGTGTTCCACCAGCGAGCTACCAATCCACACCGTGTTCCACCAGTGAACTACCAATCCGCACCGTGTTCCACCAGCGAGCTACCAATCCATGCCGTGTTCCACCAGCGAGCTACCAATCCGTGCCGTGTTCTACCAGTGAACTGCCAATCCACACTGTGTTCCACCAGTGAACTAATCTATGCTTGCAGCAATTCCTCACTGACAATACTGGCATAGACATTATCTGCCCTGTGCTACCACCAGCAAACCATTATCATAGGTCTGAAAGTCATCACATTTAGGCTGGACATGGTGGCTCATGCCTATAATCCCAGCCCTCGGGGAGGCCAAGACAGGAGAATCACTTGAGGCCAAGAGTTGAAGACCAGCCTGGGCAACATAGTGAGACCCTATCTCTACAAAATTCAAATAAAATAAATTAGCCAGGTGTGGTGGCACAAGCCTGTAGTCCCAGCTACTCAGGAAGCTGTGGGAGGATCACTTGAGTCCAGGAGGTTGAGGCTGCAGTGAGCTGAGATCACAGCCCTGCACTACAGCCTGGGTGACAGAGCGAGGTCCTGCCTCAAAAAAAAAAAAAAAAAAATTCACATTTTTCTCACACAAAAAAATCATGAAACATTTATCTGCACACAGCACTAAGATAGCTACTATATTATGTTCATTAACTAACACTTGAGAGGCCTAGCACACATAGGTCTTGGTGAGTCTAAGTCTGAGTGGTACCTAATTTAGAGAAAAGACAGAGAAGCTAGATAATATATTCATCTTATATATGGTCAACAAGTACTGTATTTTTAAGAATTTTAAGAAACTGCAGAGTTTGAGAATTTTAAGAAGCTTCTTCTGATTAAATCAGCGTTTCAGGAACTCCTTGATGGACTTAGCTTTCACCTTACAATAGTTTTCCAATCTTTATGTTGGAAGAAATAAATCAGATTTAGGATGTGAACATCTGATGTGTGTGTATTTACCTTTTGCTGCATCGCTAGGGAGCAGTTATTAAGTATAGTTCTATGAATCTCATTATTGAGGTGGTTTCCAGTATAGCAGGTGTAGTCGTTAACCGTGGCTGCTGAGTGACCAGACCTCTGTGCTGAGGCCTCACAGACGTGCTACTGTAGAACTTCACTTCCGGCCAGGTGCGGTGGCTCACGCCTGTAATCCCAGCACTTTGGGAGGCTGAGGCGGGTGGATCACCTGAAGTCAGGAGTTCGAGACCAGCCTGACCAACGTGGTGAAACCCCGTCTCTACTAAATACAAAACAATTAGCCAGACGTGGTGGTGCATGCCTGTAATCCCAGCTACTTGGGAGGCTGGAAGGCTGAGGCAGGAGAATCATTCGAACCCAGGAGGTGGAGGTTGCAGTGAACCGAGATTGTGCCATTGTATTCCAGCCTGGGCGACAAGAGCAAAAACTCTGTCTCAAAAAAAAAAAAAAAAAAAAACAAAGAAAGAAATTCACTGCCTTGCTCTCCTCTCTCTGCTCGTTTCTTAGAGAAAGGATTCCATTGGATCTTTTTCTGTTAGACCTTGTGTCAAGTAGAATGAGGCTCTGTGTGAGTAAAAGAAACTTGGCTCCAATGTCTTAAACAGGACAGAAGCATGTTTTTCTGTTCCCTAAGAGAAGAATGGAGGCAGCAACCCATGCTGACATGGTGGCTCCAGGGTATTATCCAGGCTCCCTACCTTCCAAAGCTAAGTTTCCTGCCTTGAGGGTCACATTGTGGTTCTAACAGCTGCTGGAGCTCTGGCCTTCACGTTCTTGTGGCAGGCCTGAAGAAGGGGAAAAGGTGGAAGGGTGGAAAGGGGTTCCTTCTACCTGAGTCTGTTCCCTTTAAGCATGATTCTCAGGGCACTTGCAAACACTTCTGCTTAGGCAGGGTGCGGTGGCTCACGCCTGTAATCCCAGCACTTTGGGAGACTGAGGCAGGTGGATCACCTGAGGTCTGGAGTTCGAGACCAGCCTGACCAATATGGAGAAACCCCGTCTCTACTAAAAATACAGAATTAGCTGGGCGTGGTGGCACATGCCTGTAAACTCAGCTACTTGGGAGGCTGAGGCAGGAGAATCACTTGAACCCGGGAGGCAGAGGCTGCAGTGAGCCAAGATTGTGCCATTGCATTCCAGCCTAGGCAACAAGAACGAAACTCCGTCTCAAAAAACAAAAAACAAACAATAAAAAAAAACCCCACACTTCTACTTCTGCTTTTATCTTACTGGTGGAATTTAGTCAGGCGGATAAACCTAGCTTCAAAGATGACTGGGAAATGTAGTCTTTATTCTGAGTAGCTTTTCTGACCAGCTAGGAAGGGACGGTGGCGGGGAAGGTGGATTTTGTGGTAGAAAACTAAGCTGCTGCCAGGTCACTTAAGTGGAATAGTCTGTCTATATCCATGAAGCCTTAATGCCTCATAACTAGCGACCACTACTTCATAGAAAGCAGCTGTATGAATACATGCCTGATGCAGTTAGCACGGTCACCAGTCGTCTGGACATCCTCACAGAAGCTCAGAGATTGTTCTTGTGTCATATGAGCATATTCGCAGTAATGGTTTATTCTATACTTGAATGTTTTCAACTGTAAGAATTCATACAAAGCAAATTTAAACTAAGATCACAAAAAAACATCCACTGTATATATTTAACAAAGTCTTCAGGGAATCTAATAGACTGAAGTAAAACTGTGAAAATTCTAAAACACAGTAAAAGGCTTTAAAATAACTAATGGCTTTTAACGAAAGAATTAATTAAAGTATGATTGCTTAATACAACCCCCCAAATAAGCTTCTTGTTAATTTTTAGGGAGGTTGAGGAACTCCAGCGACAACTTATATATTCTACATCCTACATCTTTGAGTAGGTTTACTAATCATAGGTCTTTGTAGATAACTTTTCTTTACAACTTGTGCTACCATTTATCAGTTGTGTAATTTCACAAGGAGGTTTACTGAAGTATAATTTACATATGATAAAATTCACCCATTGTAAGTGATTTGAGTAAATTTGTTGAGTTGCGGAACCACCACCACAAACCAGTTTTAGAACATTTCCATCCGCTTTCTGCTTCTGTAAATTTGTTTTTACTAGGTATTTCCTATAAATGGAATCAATTATGCAGTATGTATGTAGTGTCTAACTTCTTTCACTTAATGGTTTTAAAGTTCATCCATGTTGTAGCATGTGAAGAAATCCATTCCTTTTCATTGCTGAATAGTATTCCATTGTAGGAGTGTACCATATTTTGCATATTCATTCATCAGTGGATAGCTATTTAGACTGTTTCCAGTTTTTGACTAGCATGAATAATGGTGCTATAAACTTTTGTGTGCATGTCTTCGTGTGGACATGGATTTTCATTTTTCTGATAGATTCTTAGAAATAGAATTGCTGGATTGTATTATTAGTTTGTTTTAAGTTTTTAAGAAACTGCCAAACTGCATTCCAAAGCGTCTGTGGCGTTTTACAATCCGACTAGCAATGCATAAGGCTTTCAATTTCCCTGTTTCCTTAACAACACTTGTTATTGTCTGTCTTTTTCATTATAGCCATCCTAGTGGGTGTCTAGAGGTATCGTCTTCTGGTTTTAATTTGCATTTCCCTAATGAATAATAATTTTGAGCATCTTGTCTTTGTATATTAGACATTGATATTTTACCTTTGGGAAAATGTCTATTTAATCTTTTGCTCATTAAAAAAATTTGGCAAACACTTTCTAAGTGTTGGTCATTGTAAATGCTCTCTATATATTCTAGATTTAAATCTTTTATCACATATACGACTTGCACACATCTTATCCCAGCCTGTGACTTGTCTTTTTATGTTCTCAGTGGTGTCTTTTTTTTTTTTTTTTTTGAGACAGGGTCTCACTGTGTCACCCAGGCTGGAGTGCAATGGCACAATCACAATCACAGCTCACTACAGCTTGACCTTCTAGGCTCAAGTAATTCTCCCACCTCAGCCCCCGGAGTAGCTGGGACTACAAGCGTGCACCACCACGTCCAGCTATTTTTGTATTTTTGGTAGAGATGGGGGTCTCACCATGTTGCCCAGGCTGGTCTTGAACTGCTGGGCTCAAGGGATCCACCTGTCTTGGCCTCGCAAAGTGTTGGGGATTACAGTCATGAGCCACTGCGCCCAGCCCGTTGGTGTCTTTTAAGCGCAAACGTTTTAAATTTTGATCTAGTCCAGCTTATCAATGTTTTCTTTTATGGTTTGTGCTTTTGGTGTTGAGTTATGGGATTCTGAACAAGTTGTCTAACCTCTTCAAACTTCAGTTCCTTTGTCTATAAAATCGTAAGAAGAATTCTTACCTCAAAGGTAATTGCAATTTAAATCTGATTTCTCTGTATGTGTTTGGAAAAGAGGGAGTATAAGCAGTGACTGCAAGTTTAATTTTCAACTTCATCTTAAGTTTCATAAGTTCTTCGTACTTATGACTGGCTTGCTGGGAGCAGGGAACTTGGTATGTGTAAAAGTTACTGAATGTATCTGCTAATACATTTTGCCCTCATCTTGGATCCAAGCGATCAAGCTTCACAGATGGAAGGAAATGAGCATATGAGGTAAGGGGAACTGAAGTACATAGGGGATTAATAATTGGTTGAAGTTGCCTGGGAAAGGGAGTGGTGGGGAGTAGGAGGGAGAGATTATGAAGGGGCTTGAGGAAACTTCTGGGGTAATAGAAATGGTAGTAATAATCTTGATTCTGATGATGGTTTCATGGGCATATACATATGTCAAAATGTATCAAATTATACACGTTAAATATTGCTGTTTTATTGTATGTCAGTTACCCCAATAAACCTTTTAAAAAAATTTTAAAGGGAATGTCACACCTATTAGGATGGCTACTATTTTTTTTAAAAAGCAAGTGTTGGGCCAGGCCTGGTGGGTCACGCCTGTAATTCCAGCACTCTGGGAGGCCAAGGTAGGCAGATTCCTTGAGCTCAGGAGTTTGAGACCAGCCTAGGAAACATGAGGAAACCTGTATCCACCAAAACTAAAAAAAAATTAGCTGGGCATGGATGTGTGCACCTGTGATCCCAGCTATTTGGGAGGCTGAGGTGGGAGAATCGCTTAAGCCCAGGAGGCAGAGGCTGCAGTGAACCAAGATGGCACCAGTGCACTCCAGCCTGGGAGTGAGACTTTATCTCAATTAAAAACAGAACAAAACAAAAAAACAAGTATTGGCTGAGGATATGGAAAGATTGAAACCCTCGCACATTGGTGGTAGGAATGAGAAATGGTATTGACAGACACTGTGGAAAACAAGTTGGCAGCTTCTCAAAAAAGTTAAACATAGAATTACCATATGATCTGGCAGTTTCACTTCTGGGTACGTATCCAAAAGAATTGAAAGCAAGGACTTGAGCAGATATTTGTTCACAGCAGCATTACTCACAAGAGTTAAAAAGATGAAAACAACCCAAGTGTGTGTCAACAGATGAATAGATCAACAAAACTGGTATATACATACAGCGAAATATTATTCAGACTTAAAAATGGAAGAAATTCTAGTACGTACTGCAACATGAACGAACCCTGAACTCATTATGCTAGATGAGATAAGCCAGACACAATGGGACAAATATTGTATGATTCTATTTATGAGAATAAGCAACTCCTAGAGGCAGACCTAGAACAGAGATTACCAGGGACCGAGGGAGGAGGGGATGGGAATTTGTTGTTTAAATGGGCACAGAGTTTCTGCTTGGGATGATGTAAAAGGTCTGGAAATGAATAATGTTGATGGTTGCATAATATTTTGAATGTATTTAATGGCATTGAACTATACATGTAAAAATGGTTAAAATGGTAACTTTTATGTTATTCTATTTTCACAACAAAAATTGCAAAAAAGAGAATGGATGAAGTGATACGAGTTTAAGCGGTAATAACAATAAAAGAGGTAAAATGGGAAGCTGACGCGTCAGCCTCAGGGATAAGTCCAGAAATTGGGAGATTCTGCTTCCTTCCTGGTTTCTTGATCCTACCACTCACACCTATCCATTATTATAAATTTATTATCCCATTTCCTTACTCCCTCATTTTCATGAGGGAGTAAAGTACATGAGGGTGCTTAAATGGGAGCATGGAGAAATGTAAAGTGGAAAATAAGTGGAATGCATTGAGCCTGGAGGGAAGACTTGGGGGAGGTCATGACAGCTTTGTGGAAAGATTTACAGGGCTGTCAGGTAGAGGAAAGAGGAGGCTTATTCCATGTGCTTCAGATGACAGAAACAGGATTTCATGGGAAGCAGATCTTTTTTCCCTCCAAAAAAGGGACAACATTTTTGCTTCCAAAAAAGGAATAACATTTTAATAGTAGGAATAACATTTTAATAATAGGACAGTCTATGGATGGAGTAGATGCCTTGGAATGCTGGAAGCAGGTAAATAGAGGCTGGGGATGTTGCAGAGGGGATTGCTGCATTGGATGGGAATTTGGACCAGGTGGTCTCTGTATTAACAACCCAACAGGAAGAAGGACATTTCAGCTGGGATTTTGAAGCATATCTAATGAAAGAGCTATTTACAGAGATGTGAGCAGGATTGAGGAAGCCTACAAAGGATATTGAGGTACCCAAGAATGAGCAACAGTGGGAAGACCCCAGCATCAGGCCTGAAGGAGCAAAGCTGAGCAGTGCTGTTCAAGGGGACCGAGGGAGCTGTGGGAGAGCGGTCAGAACAGATGGAAGGGGGACCCCCCCAGCAGGAACTGGTAGTCACAGATGGAGCAGCCTCTGGCAGAACTGTGGTGCCAAGGCAGGGAAGCAGCCGGGCTAGAACTCCCCGGCCTCCATTTGCTGCTGTCTCTCATTGGCAAATCCAGCTCGAAGCCGGAGACACAGGAGCTCAGGGGATGCAGTTTGCAGGGAGGGATGACCTCTGTAAGGCCTGAGCAGGGCGGAGAAACGTGTCTCTAAGGTTTCTTCCATCTCAGAGACCTTTGAGTCCCCTCACCGCTCCTAACTTCAAACTTGGGAAGCAAAAGCCCTGAAGATTACACTACTCTATGAATGACCAGTTCATCCTGTGAAAGTAAAGATGGGATTGGGTTATCGCAGTTTCGATAAGGATCAGGGAAACGCCCTTGGTAAGCCAAGATGGGAGAGAAGCTGTCAGTCAGTCAACATGTATTTACTGGGACCTACTGCATGCTAGGCATTCTTCTAAAGACTGTAGATCCACTGGGGAGCAACACGGAAAGTCCTCCTGTGTTACACACTAAAAATAGGCAGACGATAAGCACACAAACACTTTGCTCAAGGTGCCATCACACGACACAACACACTGGCTGAGATCATGACCTGTATCATTTCGTAGTTGTGTGACCTTCATTAAGTGACCCAATCTGTGTCTCCGTTCCGTATGTGTACATGAGGATCAGTGACTGTACCTCCGCAGTGGGGTTGTCATGAGGCTATAGTTAGTTAGTACATGTAAATCCTTTAGAACAGTGCTGAGCACGTCTAGCAATGTTTGTTATTATTATTAGCAGGCAGTATTAAGTACTAGGTGGGAGAAGAGCTAATACAGCAGAAAAAGGCAGAGAAAAGAAAATGGTGGGTCTGGGCATGATGGGAGCCATGAGAGAGGAAGCTGGGGGCTGGTGAGCAGACTTGCCATTAGGAAAGGGCCAGAGCTTCTAGAGGAAAGGGGGAAGTAGCCACTCAAACCCTCACAGAATCCTGTCAACATCTCCAGGGACAAATCCAGCCACGCTACAGAAAGTACACTTGCATGGCCTGTTAATGCTGAGGTCGAATTCATTAGAAGAAATTGTGCAATATAGAATTGAATCACTTTTAAGCATGTAAAAGCAAGAAGCAGAAGTGAACCATGCTTAAAAGAGGCAGGCACATAGTATCTAAGAGCTTGGGCTCTGCAATTAGACTGGCACAAGTTCAAATCCCAGCTCTACCATTCACTATTATCTGACCTGGGAAGGGTTACTTCGCCTTGTTGATGACTAGTTTCCTCTTGTGGAAAATGGAAATAATCATAGCTATCTACAGGTTATTTTGAGTCTGAAAGGAAATAGTCTATGGTAATTGCTTTGCACAATGCCTAGAATGTTCTAAGGCACCAACACACGTCGCTGTTGCTTACTGCTCTCATTATAAAGAGAGAATGAACACCTGTGCATGACTTGGAAAGGGTGAGCACGGTAAAATACGGATGCGTTTCGCTTTAGTTGCTTTTTATGATGTTCGGGCTTATAAAAGATAACTTTTGAATTTCTTTGCCAGCTCCGACTCTCCCACCACTAAGGAGCAGCATCCTATCTATGATGCCTTCACAAAACCAGAACATCTGCTCGTGTTCAGCATGAGCAGTTATCAACATAAAGATCTCCCAACACTCAATGGAAAACAAAGTATTTTAATGATAAAATTCAGCACTTGAGCTACGTTTATTTTTGATTCTTTTGACATTTCAAGCTCAGAAACAGCATTTGTGAAATGGGTATTGCTGGTGAAAATTAAATGGAAAATTGGCACTTAAAGATTGTACATTTTTTCCCAGCTAATTCCTTTCTAAATACAATCTATTCCTTAAAGAGTCTTGCTGTGATGATTTCTGCTAATTTCTTTCTTGGTAGTTTCCAATAAATCAGACTTCACAGATAACAAGAGAATAACAAAATGATAAAGATGCTTCTTTCTTTCCCTTCAGAAAATACTCATTTGCAGATTTTTTACAGAGTACAAATGAATGCCTGAATGTCAAAATTTTATTTTTGTTTTTAAATGGCAAGTTGTTCTGGGGTCCATATACTTTGACTTTCAGGCATTCATTCGTACTCTGTAAAAAAATTTGCAAGTGAGTAGGAACTTAAAATAAAAGCTGAGGAAATAACAAAGAAACACTAGAAAAGAAAAAAAGAAAAAACTCAGTATCTGTGAAGCTCAATAAAATGAAGCACAACAGAAAGGGGAAAAAAATGCCAAGTTGTGTCACCAGGAATCATAAACCACAGTGTTTCTAAGTAGCTGTTTTTATAAAATACACTGGAGTAGATCTTTACTTTTCTTCCTTTTTTCCACTCTGTCACAGTATTAAAACAAAATGCTCATTAATTTGGATTAATGGGAAAGAAGGCTTATCTATTCATTATGGGGGAAAACTTAAACGTGGAGTGTTACTACTTCAAGCAGTGCTATCCGTATTACAAATAAAAAGCTAACTAGGAATAAGTGATTTTAAAATTCCTATTCAGAGCAGGCATATATCACTACATTGTAATGTGCCACAAACAAAATAAAACTTTAACACAGGAAAAGTAACTATGGGATTTAAAAGTTGAAAACACACCTAAGGAATTCATAATTTTATGAAGCTTTGGCGTATAACTGTTATTGACTTTAGACTGACTCTCCCTTTCCTCTTAGGTAAGTCCAAGGTGATTTAGGAGGGGAGAAATTCTTTTGAAGGTTTTATTCTTTAGGTAGTTTGGTATTTAGTGTCAAAATACCCACTTTCGAAATAGTGGAGACTAAATGAATGATGTTCGGCAGTACAGAAGAGTCCTCTACGTTTTCCCTTTTCACCTTTAGAACTTAATCATTTATTTAGCACTTGGGTGCTACATATTTTAAGGATCAAGAACAACTGAATATGTGAAAGAAGATCTTGCTGTTCTATTTGAAGGAGTTTCCCTTGGTTTTTCTTTTCTTTTTTCATTCTTTCATTTTCTCCCCTTTTGGAGAAAGCTTATGTCTTTGTAATTCAAGAGAGGTCTCGAATTCACCTTGAGAGGCAGCCATATATTATGAAACGCAGTTTCCCGAGTCACATCATTTGCTTAGCATCCCTTACCAATTTAGTAGAAAGATTCTCCTCCGGTGATTGTCAGCTGTCATATATCTCTTTTGCAGAGTAAGTGGGTCTTTCTCCTCCGGGAGAATTCACTGGCTTGGTGTTACTGGCTTCAATACGTGTGACTTCTTTTCTGAATCCCCCACGCTGAGTTCTTGTGTTCCCTTCCCCCAAAGGTCATGTCCTACACAGGGTTCCCACCGTGCTGGGTCAGCAGGAACACAGAATGACCATTTTTGTTCATCATTATTTGCCTCAACCTAGAGAAAATAAGATCATTATGGATTTCACCCTCAGGTTCCCTCTACAAACTACATTGCCATACACACAGAGTAATTATTGGTTTTTCGCTCCTTAGGCGTGTATAAGAGGTGAAGATGGGTGCTCTGCTTTTCAGTTTGGGCAGGGCACTATTGAATAGTGAACAAGATACAGAGAATGGCTGATTCAGTCTCCTTATTTCTTCCAGTGGTCGCATTGAGACTATTTCAAGCATGTACAAGATCAAGGATCCATTAAACCTTTTTATTTTGTGTAACTTTTGTGGGTTTCCATAGAATGCTGGAAGTGCTGTACCTCCTTTTAAAAATTAAATTAAATTAACTAAAAAGAGAAAGAAAAAGAGCCTGCATTTTCCCCGGAGGCTTTTTTTTTATCTGTTTAAACTAACCAGGGATTTTTCACATATTGACATAAGCATTCATTTGCTAATTTGTTGGACATTAAACTGCATGGAGTCTTCCCCAGAATCTTGAATGAAGCTGAAATACTTGGGTCCTTAGGGCTGCTTGAGTCCTGCATCGTTTCCTGAACACATATGGTTTTCCCTCCTCTATCTCCTTAGATAAAAGTCAGTGCTGATCGCCTTAAGGAAAGAATGAGTTAAATGGACCCATATTCTAGGCCTGGATCTAAAACTCCCGGCCTTTTCAGACGCCCCTTAGCATCTGCAGCAGCAAAGCCATTTGCACATACATAAATAAATAAATTAACAATGAATAAATAATCTAATCCCAGTCACACAATGCCACCTTGCAGATTTGATCCTTTGCAGCTCCCAGCGAATTTGTCCATTTCTAATTCTTTTTGATAAAGTCCTCAGATGCTTGCTGACTGTCAGGCTCATTTTCTTATTGTTTTCGCTTGATTAGTTCTGTATGACCTAAGGTCGCCCTTAAAATCCACATCTCTCGTGAAGACTCCGAAAGGCCTTCTTTTTAGAACCCACCCCCTAGAAAAGGATGGAAAGTGCCTGCCATTTCTCCACACAAAAGCCAGGCAGGTTTTTCCGTCGCCAGCCTCCTGAAGCAGCCCTTCGTTCACCCAAGCGCAAAAATAACTCATTAGGGGCTACCGTGTTTTGATAGCCTCTTTCTCCAGCGCACTTGGGTGTGCCTGTGTCAGGTCTCCCGGGTCCTGGAGGAGCTGGGCCACCTCCCCTTTAACCCTGCTGGGCTGCCTGTCAGTGACAGCACCAGGCCCGGCACCTGCCCACCCAGACTGAGTGCCTGAGGCTGTTTTTTCCTGGTCTTCTGAAAAGATGCTGGCCTTCATGGGGGCTGGAGAGGAGTGGAGGAGGATTGCTTTTTTTTTTTTTTAAAAGCTGGCTGGGGCTGGGCACGGTGGCTCACGCCTGTAATCCCAACACTTTGGGAGACCAAGATGGGCAGATCATGAGGTCAAGAGATCGAGACCATCCTGGCCAACACGGTGAAACCCCGTCTCTACGAAAAACACAAAAAATTAGCTGGGTGTGATGGTGGGCGCCTGTAATCCCAGCTACTTGGGAGGCTGAGGCAGGAGAATCACTTGAACCTGGGAGATGGAGGTTGCAGTCAGCTGAGATCACACCACTGCACTCCGGCCTGAGAGACAGAGCGAGACTCTGTCTAAAAAAAAAAAAAAAAAAAGATGGCTGGGCAGCTGCTGCCTGTCCCTCATTTTCAGGCTGCACACTCACTTGAGGCTGTGGGTCCAGGGATGGGAACGCTGTCTAATTCTCCAGTCTCTGCGCTCCCCAGGTCGGGGCAGGTCCTCACCTTGTACCTTGCAGGCTGCCTCACACCCCATCAGCACTGCTCACTCGCTGGTCATTGTCTTCTGTACCAGAAGGTCAGCCTTTCCTTGAACGGGAAAAGAAGTGACACTTTGTGTTGGCTCAATAAATAGACTTAATTATGGGAACCCAATTCCTCACTTCTGTTTTTACTGAAAAATTCACAAAGACTGTTTAAATCAACGGCTCAGTATCCTTCAACAGTTCTGATAGAGTGTTCCATTTCTGACTGTCAAGTCTTTTGGAATTTCAAGAAGATTTTGTTTGTAATTTTTTTCCCTTCTTCTTCCGGACCATCAGATAAAACCCTGCTGTATTACATGGAGTCTTACAATTGTTACTTTCTAGCAGCAGGGAATCTTTGAGTACCCAAGGAAGATGTTAATGAAAACTGTAGTACCACGTGAAAGTTGGAAAACGTAGGCTCCACTACCCACATGGAAATCTACTACACAATCGAATTTTAAAACCTCATTCTACACTTCCTTTTATTGATGAAATTTTAAGAATGGATTTTTATGTATTTTGGTGTACTTCAGCAGTTTTCCAGAAGGACAAATTACCTAGGCTGAATTGCCAAAGCTGTCCAAGAATTTGGTGCCATCACCTGAATTAGAAAAAGGTGACTAGTCTTGACCCCAGTCAGGATACTCTTGTTAACGAGCACCTCAGCTCAGGAAGCTCTGGAAGAGCACACTGTGTGACACACGGGGAGGCGAGCTCCCGACACAGTGATAGTTCCCGTGTCGAGGGCGTTCCAGCTCAAACAAGCCCTTCAGGCACCGGAAGGCATGGATTTATACTCGTCATCTCTGAACCATTAAAAAAAAAACTTTCAGGCTGGGCACAGTGGCTGACACCTGTAATCCCAGCACTTTGGGAGGCCAGGGTGGGCATATCACCTGAGGTCAGGAGTTCGAGATCAGCCTGGCCAACATGGTGAAACCCCATCTCTACTAAAAATACAAAAATTAGCCGGGCATAGTGGTGCGCACCTGTAATCCCAGCTACTCGGGAGGCTGAGGCAGGAGAATTGCTTGAACCCAGGAGGCAGAGGTTGCAGTGAGCTGAGATCGCGCCACTGCA
>NW_012106697.1:5599987-5610104 GCF_000951045.1 Mandrillus leucophaeus | reverse complement strand
CCTGTAATCCCAGCTACTCGGGAGGGTGAGGCAGGAGAATCGCTTGAACCTGGGAGGCGGAGGTTGCAGTGAGCCGAGATCACGCCACTGCACTCCAGCCTGGGCAGCAAGAGCGATACTCGGGAGGCTGAGGCAGGAGAATTGCTTGAACCCAGGAGGCAGAGGTTGCAGTGAGCTGAGATCGCGCCACTGCACTCCAGCCTGGTGACAGAGCAAGACTCCGTTTAAAAACAACAACAACAACAACAACAAACAAACACAAAAACTTTCAACCTTCAAAAGATTAATCATCTCAGGATAGTAACGGGAAAGAGAAAATGTCACTTCAAGCACCTGCCTTACCGTTTTGGGTCCAATGCTTGCTCTTCTCCCACAGTTATGCTGGGTGCTCTTTGAGGCTGTGGCACTCAGGACAATCAACGTTTTATGTTACTAAGGAAGGAAGAGGGGTTGTTGAAATGATTCTACCTTTCTTTTCAGGAGAGGGTTACCCAGTCTTTGTGATGAGAAATCTCTATTGGACGTTCTTGAGCTTTGCAAAGAGAAATTTGTGAAAAAGCAGAAACCTCTGCATTCCCAGAGAGCCCGCAGCAGACAGAGAGCCCAGAAGTGGTAAAAGTGCCGTGAATGCGGCATGTGCTGTCAGAACGGCAATCCAAGCCTTTCCTTATTTTGGAAGTTATAAAATATTTCAAATGCGCAGGAAAATATACAGAATGATACAACAGGCGCTCATCCACCTACTGCCTAGATTCCATGACGATAACATTTTGCCGGATTTGCTTTAGCTGTTTTCTTTCTTTTGTTTTTAAGTGGAGTCTCGCTCTGTCACCAGGCTGGAGTGCAGTGGCGTGATCTCAGCTCACTGCAACCTCTGCCTCCCGGGTTCAAGCGAATCTCCTGCCTCAGCCTCCCGAGTAGCTGGGACTATAGGCACACACCACCACAGCTGGATAATTTTTGTATTTTTAGTAGAGAAGGGGTTTCACCATGTTGGCCAGGATGGTCTTGTACTCCTGATCTCAAGTGATCCACCCGCCTCAGCCTCCCAAAGTGCTGGAATTACAGGCACGAGCCACCATGCCTGGTCTAGCTCTTTTTTTTTCTAAGAAATCAAACTTTACAGATGCTGTTGAAGCCCCTTTGCATCCTACCTGGTCACACACCCAAGGTCACTGCCAAGATCACTGTCGTTCTTAAGGAACCTTTATTTCCATTCTCCTTGTCTCCACAGTTGGCCTACTAGGATGAAAATACAATCCATATTATACATTCACGCACACACGTGTACACACAGAGAGCAGAGTGAAAATGGTACATGAAAAGGTTCACAGTTGATTTTGACAAAATTTGGGGATTTTTTTTTCTTTGCACTTGTATGTATTTTCTACATGTTCTCACTGGTCATATGTTTAAGTAATGATGAGTAATGATAAAGTAACAAGTAAAGATTAGTGACAAAAATGTGGTTAAATAAAAACATCTTTTACTATTTGCAAAAATAAGTGTCATGTGGCACGCGTGAAAAGGTGTAGCAAGGTTCTTCAAATTCCCATCATAGTGGATCCCGGATGAATCATGCTGTGCCAATCAGTGAGGTCCTACTCTTAACTTCCTGGTAGCTTCCTCAGCCAGAAGGCAAAAATCAGGAAGAAAACAATCAGGCATAGATAAACTAACAATTGGATATCTAATGAACTTTTAGAAGATGATTATCATTGACTTTGACATTCTGTAAAGCTATTATTAGATCAGCAAACACCAGGAGTAGCAAACCATGCATCTAATAATAAAGAGCAGCAGCCAGCCCCTCGCGTCCCTTAGTCCTGGTTCATTGGTGTGGTGCCCGTGTGCACAACCACACACAGCAGTTCTACAGCCCTGCCTCTTTCGTGGTTCTCCTGTTCCCACTTTTCTCTGGTTCTTCAGAAATGGCCCCATGTGCTCTGGCCTCTCACATTGGAATAGACTTGGGGCCTGGGACTGAGCTTGGGGAAAACAGGCTGAACTATTCTCCTGATCCGCTTTGGTTCCGCTGTTCACACTGCCCAAACTTAGTGAAAGGAGATTCCATCAGTCCGGTGTAGCTTGCACAAGCCCTGCTTTGGTAGTTAGGGTTGAATCTTCCGCTCGTTAGAAGTGTTTACTTGCTGTGTTTCATCATCTTGTCCACGTGTCCTTCAGAATGTCTTGAAAATAGGTGGTCTAAAGGGTTAGGGTATTCCTATTTGTCATATCATTTCTTAGCATGCCCAACATCTCAACATCTGTCATCATCAGTGAGCACCCAGTCAGACATAACTTACTTCAACTCCTTTTAACTCAACAGAATAAATATTTCATCCACTCTTACAATGAATGACAAAATGCCTTGGGGGCCAGAGTGAAAGGCAATGTCCTGATCTACCCTCCCAAAGGGAAGGGTTGAGTGGAGAAAGACCCCTGTGCTCTTCCAGAGGCCAACAACTTCGAACTTATGAGTCCTTTTCTGAACCTTATTTCCATAGTGGCAAGGGAACGGTAAGCGCATCCTTGGATCCAAATCCTGACCATGGGAGAATCATTCTGCATAGCCCTCCTACCTGTGTGTGGGGAGACCCAACAGTGCGGGAATGAAGAGCTGGGATTACCATTGTGTTTGTTATTCAACTGGTGGTTGGTATGGTCAATAATAAGGACTTCTAGCACATGAGAAGAGCCTAACAGAGGCCATCTTTGTCAGATACTGTATATGTTACTGAGCTATATGTTAAGAGGAGATAGCCATCAACCCAGCAAGTGTCAGACTTATTAGACTTGTAAATTTTAGGGCTACTCTTCCTTCCTGTGAATTTACTACTTGTTTTATTAAGTCTTTGTTTATGTTGCTGTCAAGTGAGTTTCTATCACCAAGGGACATTTCAGATTCCATCAGCTCTCCCCTCACTACCATAGTTTCTTTGAAGGACTTAGCTGTATACTGCTATGACCCATCTAGTTCTAAAATCAGGCAGCAATCTAGGCCCCTTAAGCATGGAGATCCTTTATGTTTCATGTAGTTTAATAGAACTACTGGGAGTGGATGCTTGTGTTGCCAGAGTACTTTTTTCTTTCTTTCTTTCTTTCTTTTTTCTTTTGAGACAAGATCTCACTCTGTCGCCCAGGCTGGAGTGCAGTGGTGCCATCATGGCTCACTGCAGCCTCGACGTCTTGGGCGCAAGTGACCCTCCTGCCTCAGCCTTCCAAATAGCTGGGACTACAGGAACAAGCCACCATACCCCGCTACGTTTTGTGGGTTTTGTAGAGATGGGGTTTCGCCATGTTGCCCAGGCTGGTCTTGAACTCCTGGGCTCAAGCGATCTGCCTACCTCTGCCTCCCAAAGTGCTGGGATTACAGGCTTGAGCCACTGCACCTGGCCACAGTTCTAACTGTTAGCTCTTGGGAGAAGACTAAGAATCATCTAATTGAAACCCCTCATTTTACTGAAGAGGAAATCAAGTCCCAGCAAATTGGCATGACTTAGCTCTACTTAACTCATTGTGACGCTTAGTTGGATCAACATTACAGAAAAAGGAACACATAATATCTCGTTTTTGCCCAGTATATTGATATGAAATGCATCCTACAGCTATGCTGACTTCTTGGATTGTTCTAAATTCTTCCAGATCACTGTGATTTGGAGTTTCTGGTAATTTTAATATTTTGTGAAATTCACATAAAAATTGGAACCTAATACTCAGATTCCTCCTATTAAAACTGAATTAAATCAGTATTTAGAAAATAAGTAAAGCTTCCTTTATTCTTTTTTTTCTTCAAAAGTTACTTCAGATAAATCAAAATTTGATTTCCAAACACTATCAGGCAGTAGAAAAAGAATTTGAAGATTTAGATGAAAGGAACTTCTGATGCCTCCTCCAGGAAAATATGTACTTCCTTTTAAAGAGGTAAGAAAGCTTACATTGTTTTAAAGAGTTTTTTTTAAGGTAATGCTGTTGTACTGTCCGTCTTTACTATAGTTTTTCTTTGAAAATATATGCTTTTCTAAAGAATAAATTATCATATAGTTTGGGAGAACAAATAGACAATCTTTTAAGGAAACTTAAATGTCATAATTTATAATTATGCATAATTTGTGCATGCATTCATTTGATGGAGTTTATTGAAAACACTTTATTAGTTTGCAATTTGCTTTTCTATAAAGCCCTTGAAAAAGTGTCCAGACATAGAAAAGTCAATGGCATAAAACAGAGCTGGTAGCTTATTTCTACATAGTCACATATTTATCCTAGTTCCTTTCACAATTCCACTGTTCCATTACAATTAGGACTCACAATATTTGAAAGGTTTGATATTCATCCTGAAAGGACATGAGGAGAGAGATGTATTCTTTGGGAAACACTGACCACAAACCAAGACAAGGCCCTGAACTTCAGGGAGTTTGTGAAACATTTGGTGTGGCCACTCACCAAAATCTGTTTTCCCAATGCCGGAAATGAGCCCCTCTAGGAGAGGTGACAGCTGTTTCAAGATGCGTTCTCAGATGCTCATCTGTGATTCAGACATACTTGTAGATAGAGGAGGGGCAAAGGTAAGACCTCACATCCCACCCTGGCCCTGGCAAGCCCCATCAGCCACCCGAGGCCCTGTGTGTGCTTATCCACGGCTTCACAGCTTAGCTTTCTGGTAGGCCTCAGAATGACAGCTGTTGTCACTCATTAATGCTAACCATTGATTCCTGTGTCCCAGGTTAAGACTCAAAGGACAACATGGCCAGCAATAGCAGTGTCACTTGTGATTTCTCCCCACAGGAAATACTCTTCTGTTCCGCTCTGGCCACACTGTCCTCACAGGAAGTGACTTCTTACCCTGTCCCTAAAAATCAGGATATAGACCCTGAACCCCTCATTCTTTCTCCTCAGTGACAAAGGTCTGTAGTTCATACATTTTATAACCTAATTTTTAAAATATTATTTAAGTTGTTCTCCAAAACAATTTCACTGAATATTTAAGACCACGTTTAGAAAACTTAAGCACTATGGTTTTAAGCCAGCTGCCCAGGAACTTAGTTTGGACACATGAGAAAGATGGTCAAGAATCAAGAGCAGTGATGGGGCCTTGGGTACCCAGGGGTACACTGGACTGTTAGGGTAGTAAGGAGAGTCTGAGAGGTGGCTTCAGAGGTCTGGATTAAGTGTTGGTTTGTCCGTCCTTTATTAAATAATGGATCGTGTCCATTTTCACCTCTCATTAGAAGGCGCGCGCGCGTGTGTGTGTTTGTGTGTGTGCACGCGCTCACTCGCACTCCCTTTTCCCTTTGAATTTCTCCTTGGTACTGTGAAGTGTGCACTTAATGCAATGTTTTTGGAGGGGGTGGGCGGCTAGTAATAGCTGCCTTAAAAACCTCATGAGCTCCCCCTGCTGTTTTGCAGCTGACAATACAAGTCCCTTCTATTTTAATTTCCAGAAGCACAGAAGAATGAAAGAGAATCCCTCGTGGGTTTGTTTGATCTACGAGGCAGATGAATACTTGTCAGCTTTCTCCTGAGGGGTTACGAAATCACAGAGGAAAGGGAGAGTTAGCATTTGATCTGGGCTATCACTTAACCTAGGGCACCGGAGTTGTCCCCCTCATTTGATCTAAGAAGCGGGTCTATACCACTTTTGAATACCTGCCAGTGAAGAATGAAGAAACATATTATGAAGTTACATCAGATCTGAAATGAAATGGCTAAAAGCTGGAAGATGTGTTTCTAGTCATTTCATTTTTTAGTCAGTACAGATTTGGAAAAAAGCTAGTATGTTTTTAAAATATGCCATTGATGCAGTTTCGTTTGCGTTTAATTTTTTCTCCAACACTTCTTGAAACTTTATATATGGCTTGATTTAAATTAACTTAATTTAAGTTAATTTAGTGTGAATTTTCAGTGAGAATTAAATATCACATAGAAATCACCTTTGTTAATCAATATTTTTCATATAAGTGTATAAGTTATCAAGTATCATTTAACACAAATTAAAAGTATCAGAAGATATGCATTTACCAGATTACAAATATATATGATGAAACACTAGTCACCAGGCACGGGGTAGGTCCTGGGATATGATGGTGACCAAAACAGAGGTTTCAGTCTTTGTATATCTTATAGACTATGAAAGGAGGCATTTCTGTAATAAAACATTCAAATAAATATATAACTTAACATTATGAGTTACTTTTGAATATGACACCAAAAGAACAAGCAATAGAAGAAAAAAACGGATAAATTGGATTTCAAAATTAAAAACTTTTATGCATGAAAGTACACTCTCAACAGAGTGAAAGCCACCCCATGGAATAGAAGACAGTATTTGCAAATCATATATGTGATAAGGAACTAATGTTCAGAATACACGAAGAACTCTTACAACCCAACAACAAAAAAGCATAGGCAAAGAACTCGAATCTTTGCTTTTAATTCTTTTGTGTATATACCCAGAAGTGGAATTGCTGGATCATACAATAATTCAATGTCAATTGAATAGACATTTCTCCAACAATATTCCAATGGCCTATAAGCACATGAAAAGATGTTTAACATTAATGGAATGTTTGATTTGCATCAGAGAACTACAAGTCAAAACTATGAGACTCTACTTCACGCCCATTACAATAGCTATTATTAAAAAAAACAAAAAACAAAACAGAAAATAACAAGTGTTGGTGAGGATATGGAGAAACTGGAACCCTCTGCATTGATGGTGGGAATATAAAATGGTGCAGCCATTGTGGGAAACAGTATGGGGTTCCTCAAGAAATTAAACATGGAATTATTGTATGATCCAGCAATTCCACTTCTGGGTATATACACAAAAGAATTAAAAGCAGAGATTCAAGCAGATACTTGTATATCCATGTTTATAACAACATTATTCACAATAGCAAAAAGATGGAAACCTCCTAAGTGTCCATTAATGGATAAATGGATAAACAAAATGTGGTATAGAAATACAATGGAATATTATTCAGCCTTGAAAAGGAAGGAAATTCGGATACATACTACAACCTGGATGATATTAAAGAAATTATGCTAAATGAAATAAGCCAGTTACAAATGAGCACATTTTGTTTTGTTTTGTTTTGTTTTTTGAGACAGAGTCTCACTCTGTTGCCCAGGCTAGAGTACAGTGGCATGATCTTGCTCACTACAACCTCCACCTCCCAGGCTCAAGCAGTCTTCCCACTTCAATATCCCGAGTAGCTGGGACCACAGGTGCACACCATCATGTTCAGGTAATTTGTATGTTTTGTAGAGATGGGATTTCGCCATGTTGTCCAGGCTGGTCTCAAACTCCTGACCTCAAGCGATCCACCTGCCTTGGCATCACAGAGTGCTGGGATTATAGTTGTGAGCCACTGCACCCGGTTCAAATGAACAACTATCATATGCTTCCTCTTACATGAGGTTCCTAGAGTAGTTGCATCCATAGAGACAGGAAGTAGAATGGTGGTTACCTGGGGTTTGGGCTAAGCGGGAATAGGGAGTTCGTGTTTAATAGGTACAATTTCAGTTAGAGAAGATGAAAAAGCTCTGGAGATGGATGGAGGTGATGGTTGTGTTACCAAATGCCAGGGGTTTGGTCTAGGTCCTGCTGCTCACCACACAGGAAGCCAACCACTGAGACAGCGAGTACTGCCAGGAGGAAGCTCTGACTGGGTGCTACAGCTGAGGAGATGGGGGCTCAGTCTCAAATCCATCTCCCTGATCAACTAAAACTAGGGCTTTATATAGCAGGGAAGAAATGTAGCCACGTATGGGAAAACAGGAACTTGGAAAGGGGAAGGAACCAGTCCTGGCGAATGAGGGGCCTGGGTCTCATTGTCTGGATGTAGTGATTTGGTGAGTTTCAGTTCTTTGATACTTTTTGAGAGGGCTGGGAGTCCTTTCCTGAGGAGGACACTCAGGTTAAACAAATGTAAGTTTTAAGCTTTAAGACCACAAGGGTCTATTTCTATGTTTATCAAAAACAACCAACCAACAAAACAAACAAACAAAAAAACTGTCTATGGGACTACTGGGTCTGTTTCAGCTGCACAGCAATGTAATGCCACAGAACCATTCACTTAAAAGTGATTAAAATGGCAAATTTTATATTATGCCTATTTTGAGACAGTTTAAAATAATTACGGTAAGTAATTTGAAGGAGAGAAAAGCAACAGGTTTCTACCACCAGATATTTGGGTGGGTAAGGGGAGGTGGTACAGGACAGCCTTGCTGACACCTGCTGTTGAGCGTGGTGAGGGGAGTGGGAAGGGCGTTGTAAGGCCTGTGCTGATAAGGCCTGTAGTGCTCTGAGGCACCGGGGGAGACCAAGGTAGCAGGTGCAGAGGCAGCAACGTGGGGAGCAGAAAGCCATGAGGGTAGGGAGGAGGGCAAGAGTGGAGCACAGTCCTGTCGCTAGGGGGAGGAGCTTGGGTTTTACCTGCAGCAATGAGAGGTTAAACACTGTCTAAACTCCACCTAAATAGGCCACTCAGAGTGCTATGTGGGAAACAGATTCTGAGAAACCAAAAATGTAGCCCGGGAGGCCGGTTAGGAGGCTGTGGCAAAGATGAGAAATAGTGGCTTGAACTACGAGAATGTCACAGGATATGGAGACAAGTGGAAAGACTGAAGGTTTTGGTGATGGACTGCAAGGGGGAGAGGGGCAGGGAGGTGCCCAGGCTGGTGGAGTGTCAGTGCTATGGTAGGCAGAACTGGCTGCCTGGCTCGGTCTGCTCTGAGAATTAGGATCTGTTATTTCACCTCCAGAAAAATGAATTGACAAGGTACTTTTAATTCCTCAAAAAATAATGCTCCATAAATCTAAATTATTAGGATGGCAGTTCAAAGCTATCCACTACCCTGATCAAACTTCGTTTCTCATCAGCTGGATCATAGGATACGACAATGACAGTAATGGGTAATAATTGTGATGTTTTAAATGTCTCTGGGCCAAAAGTGCATTCAGAAGTTAAAAGGTGATCTCAAGCTGCTTGTCAGAATTGTAAATGAGGTCACTGGAGCAGTTTTAAACTTTCAAATCAATTTTTTTCCTTCAATGTGACTGAAAGTAATATTTGGGAAATGAATGGGGAAGAGGTTGGGGTATTTGAGTGAAAAAGAGAATCGCTCTCTATTCACTTGGTAGGCGAAGTGTCAGTGAATAGACTGCACTGGAACCTCCCAGCTCAATAAGCCAGTGAGCTTCTGCCTAAGGAAGTGAGACAAGGTAGTCACTCTTGTGCAAGTCAGAGGAACCGATTAGCGTTGCGACTCTTAGAGCCAATAGGAGTGTGAGGGGGCACGGAGAGCATGTCCGTGACTGGCAGCCCAGGACAGGATACAACAGGAACGTGGGAGGCGGGCAGACAGGCGAGGCTGGGAACAACTCTGAAGGGGCCAAAGTGAAATGAAGACTTATTAACACTTCATTCCAGTTGTTTAGAAACAAAGCACTTAGTTTAGCAGAACGGATGAAACCTGAGTCTGATCCAGCCTCTGGATCCAGCTGTAGGAATAGAGAAGACAGAGGAACATATGCAGCTCACTACAGCTCCACCAGCTCTGTGACTGTCCTGGCCAAGTAGCCAATGTATTGATCCAACAGATGGATTGTAAGGAAATGACGAAGATGGAAGGGGAATGTGTGGATTAGAAGAGATCTGAAAAACATGCCAAATGTTTTCAAATGAGCAACACAAAAACTGGACTGTCCAGGGATGCATTTGGGTGTTAAAACTATGTTTTAAAAACATCCATGGAAATGATTACTATAAAAATCAGGATAGTGTTTAGCTAGTTGGAGAGAAAGAGGTTGTGGTTGAGATGAGGTCACAGGGAAGGGGCAAAGTTCTATCTTGACCTGGGTGGTGGTTACAAGGCTGTTCACCTTAAGATAAATCATGAAGCCCCTATTTGCTTTGTGTGGTTTCCTGGATCTTTGTTTTATTTTATAATAAAAAGATGTTTTAAAGTGTTCAATTTTTATAAGGCATTACATTATCTTTATTCTGTTCGCTAACACTCAGAATCCTATCCCCATAACTTAGCAGTGCAATTTGGCCGTGTTTACATCAGGCCTGTTTTGTTTTATCTTATTTTATTAATTTATGTATTC
>NW_012106697.1:5596195-5597098 GCF_000951045.1 Mandrillus leucophaeus | reverse complement strand
ATATCTGGATGGTGGGACAGGTGTTTTTGTGTCTGCTTTATCCTTTCTATGTGAGCATGCATTGCTTTGGTAAACAGTTTAAAAGGGATGTCGGCTGGGTGTGGTAGCTCATGCCTGTAATCCCAGAACTTTGGGAGGCCAAAGCAGGAGGATTTCTTGAGCCCAAGAGTTTGAGACCAGCCTGGGACACAGAGCAAGACTCCATCTCTACAAAACCAAAAAACTTAGCCGGGCATGTTCCGGGAGTCCCAGCTATTCGGGAGACTGAGGTGGGAGGATCACTTAAGCCCGAGAGGATGAGACTGCAGTGAGCTATGATTACATCACTGCGCTCCACTATCTCTTAAAAAAAAAAAATTGTTAATGGAAATGGATGTGATTTTTTAAAAAGCTGAATTTTAAAGACTGTACATTGGGACACTCAACTGCTCAGTTTTGAAGTCGAGGAGGACGACAACTTTACACCGGGAGAGAAGAGTATTTCTAAACTTAGCCTTAGACCTTGCTATTCTAAGGGAGTATGAAAATGTTGCTGATTTGGCAGCTGCTGCGTAGAAGAAAGTGCACTGGACTGGGGAGCACACATATTATAGTTACAATTCTGATGCTGCTGTGAAATAGTTACATGGCTTTGGACAAGCTGTGTTGGCCCTCAGCTGCAGGCTGTGTGTGATGAGGCCTACTGCAGAGGGTACTGTGGGGACGAAATGCAGTGACTGCGTGGGAAAGCACCTACCACTGTGGCAGGCCCTGGGAGGCGTCAAAGAGGCTCTTTTGGGCGAGGTGGCCCCCTCTTCGTTTCTCCCAGCTCCACAGAGGCCTCTCCAAACAGTGTGTTTGTTGTGTGAATGCAGCATTAAGACAAATCCTCTGCCCTGTTCTAGTGGCTGCTCTGCACTCTTT
>NW_012106697.1:5581105-5592960 GCF_000951045.1 Mandrillus leucophaeus | reverse complement strand
TTAGGAGAGACAGAATTCCACCATGTTGGCCAAGCTGGTATCGAACTCCTGACCTCAAGTGATCTCTCCGCCTCAGCCTTCCAAAGTGTTGGGATTACAGGCGTGGGCCACCACGCCCGACCCCTATTCTTATAGATGTGTATTTTTTATTATTGAAGTCGTTGTTATCATTTCCATGTCAAGCACACTCTTCCTCAGGATCAGTTTCAGTGGCTACCAGAAACCAGTCACCTGCGGTTGGATCTTCAGGTCGCTTCCACTACTGTGGAAAATACTTGTCATTGTTTTCAAGTTTGGAAATTGGCATTTGTGTAATAAAGATGCTATTGTTTTAATTATACACACACACACACACATATATACACACACACACATATATATTTCTTTTTGGGGAATAGAGTCTTGCTATGTTGCCCAGACTGGTCTCAAACTCCTGGACTCAAGCAATCCTCCCACCTTGGCCTCCAAAAGTGCTGGGATGACAGGCATGAACCACGGTGCCCGGCCTTAAATGTACATTTTATCAGAAATAGTAAGAGACTCCATTTTGTGTTGCATTCTTGCTCTACTCAGTTTAACAAAAAAAGAGCCTCATCTCAGAGCTTCAGCTACCATAAGGAATTGTTACATTAGTCTTTTATAGACAGTTCTCGAGCCCATACTCTGTGCCAGACTCTGTGCTAAGATCTGGGGTTGAAAACATGAGTATGATCTAGCGCCCTATTAAAAAGCTCGGAGATGAGTCAGCCGTCAAAAATAGTGCAGAATTATGAGACTGAACTAAGTGGATATTGGGCTTCAGCACTTTCTAGAGGAATCCCACGTAAATGCTATAAATACTGGTCCCTATCTCGGGTCTTGCTCCTCTCTAGTTCTTTCTCTACACGGAAACCAGAGATTGAAAGGCATATCTAATCAAGTCTTCCAACAACTCACAGGCCGTGCTAGACAACCACCAGCTCCTCAAAAGGGCCTCTTGCATGCCTCGGGGCCCTCACCACGATGTTCTCTCTACCTGAAACCTCTTTCTTCCTTTTCTTTCTCATCTCACGTGGTTAATTCCTACATTTTCTTCTGGTATCAGCTGAAATGCAACTTTCTCTGCCTCAACTCGACCAGTTGAGAGCCTCTGAGGTGGATCCCCTCTGCCCATGCCCCAGAGTTCCTCTTTTGGACTTGTCACACTTTAATAATTACTTACTGTATCTAAAGCCTTCCTAAATAGCCTCTATCTGCTATCAGCACATTGCTTGCCTTGCTTCCAGTTCTCTCAGTCCTGGCACGCACAGGCACTTAACAGGCATTTGTTAAATGAACGGCAGGGGTCGTGCACACGTTATGAAGAGGAACAGAGAGCAGTTCCTCATGGGGATCTGGGGATCGGGACGTGAGCAGATGGAGCATCAGAGGAAGCTTCCCAAAAGAGACGGAGACTGCCCCCTAAAGAGGAGGCTGGAGTTCGCCATGTAAAGAAGGGAGGTGAGGCTGCTGGGGTGGTGGTGGGACGACTCTCGAGGCAGAGGAGTCTCTGCAAAGGCCAGGGAGAGCTCCGCAAGTTCAGGCAACTGCAGGTACTCTAGGCGACAGAATTGTCAGGGAGTGGAATGGGCCAGTGACCCTCACCACGTAGAAAGACTTGGTTTGCTGGAAGGATGCTGCACACAGAGCTGTGATCCAGCGCCTCACACCCCACTACACGTGCAGCCCTGCTGGGGACAGACGCAGCGTTGTGTCATTTCAGATCCCTTGTCTCTCTCAGGTGGGATGTTTATGGGGAAAAGCCTTCACCAGCTTGATTGCTCTCACGCTGGACTGACCAGCAAGGACTACCTCAAGGTGATTCTGACTGGCTGTGCAACATCTTGGACAAATCTGAGTGTGAAATGCCGGGAAAGTGGTAAGACGGAAGGTGAGTCACTTCTAGGGGAGAAGGAAAATTAGATATGTGTTTGTATTTATTCATAAAATAACATACTGTTTTTTAAAAACAAGAATTTTAAAATTACTCAGTTTATGTGTCTGTGCGGACTATCTGTTAAAGGATACAGAAAAAACTGATGCTCGTGACTGCTTCCTAGGATGGGCAGTGGATGGCTGGGGACGGACACAAGAGGAAGATATTTACTTGTCACCACATACGCGTTAGTATACTTGACATTTTGTCCCATATAAGTGTATTAGCTATTGAAGATGTATTTTAAAATTAATGTGTGCATAAAAAAACTGTAAGGAAGCATATCAAAAAAGCTAACAGTGCTTATATCTGGATGGTGGGACAGGTGTTTTTGTGTCTGCTTTATCCTTTCTATGTGAGCATGCATTGCTTTGGTAAACAGTTTAAAAGGGATGTCGGCACCTACCACTGTGGCAGGCCCTGGGAGGCGTCAAAGAGGCTCTTTTGGGCGAGGTGGCCCCCTCTTCGTTTCTCCCAACTCCACAGAGGCCTCTCCAAACAGTGTGTTTGTTGTGTGAATGCAGCATTAAGACAAATCCTCTGCCCTGTTCTAGTGGCTGCTCTGCACTCTTTACACCTGGATCTTCTGGAGCCGTCTTCGTACCTGATACTTAGCAAGTTCTAAAAAAGATCTCTGGGCCAGGCGTGGTGGCTCACGCCGGTAATACCAGCACTAAACAGTATCTCTGTCTTCCTTTTTAAAATTTTTTTAGAGATGGGGTCTCTGTACATTGCCCAAGCTGGTCTAGAACTCCTGGGCTCAGGTGATCCTCCCGCCTTGGTCTCCCAAGCAGCTGGGATTATAGGCTCACACTGCCACACAGCCTCCTTTCTTCCATTCTTAATATTTTCCCTGATACAAAGAGGGAGATGCTTTAAAGACAATCACCCAGGAAAACAAAAAAAGAAAAGAAAAAAGAGACAAATGTTAAAATTAAGACTGCTTCAAAGAAAAAAAAAAAGGCAATGAATTGACAATATCAACAATTTTTCAAAAATTCAATATTGTAAGTAGGTAACCAATTTTAAGGGATACAGTTTTCATCCATGTCGAAATCTCACGCAGATTTCATTTCTTATTTTTTTTTTTTTCGAGATGGAGTTTCACTCTGTCGCCCAGGCTGGAGTGCAGTGGCACAATCTTGAGTCACTGCAACCACCTCCTGGGTTCAAACGATTCTCCTGCCTCAGCCTCCTGAGTAGCTGGGATTACAGGTACATGCCACCATGCCTGGCTAATTTTTGTATTTTTAGTAGAGACAGGGTTTCACTGTGTTGGCCAGGCTGGTCTCGAGCTCCTGACCTCAGGTGGTCTGTCCACCTTGGTCTCCCAAAGTGCTGGGATTACAGGCGTGAGCCACTGTGCTCAGCCAGATTTCAGTTCTAATAGCTAACAGCTATGGAGTTGAAACTATTATCCAGCCACTGCTCTGTTAACTTCTTGAATCCTCCCAGCCACCAGTGGGATAGGCACACCGGTCCCATTCACCTGGTGCAAACTGAAGCTCAGTGCTGTGAAACTGGGCGCTGGAGGTCATACAACTAGAAAACAGCTGTGCCTGGACTGGACTCCAACCCAAGCAGTCTAGCTCCAGGGCCATGTTCTTAATCACCATGCCTCTCAGTGATGCTATAATTAATGCCTCTAGCAATGGTGCTATTTAACTATAAGAATTAACGAAAGTCCAGAGAAAACATAGAACACACATTCCATATAATTTTGTCAGCATTTCATACCTAGGGTTTCTGAAGCCATTCCAGAAACAGGTTTGTATGAATGGGACAATGTTGCAACAATTATGCATTTCCCTTCACCTGGGGAGGATAAGGACCAACCTTTCACTGGTTGAAAGAGTCAGCAGGGCTGTGTGTGCTGACCAATCGCCTAAGGGAAAAGGTACTGGGACTTTTCTTTGCTTCACGTTCCCAGTCCTCATGGGGTCCTTCTTCCTCTCACTCTCTCTATAGTCCAGCCCAGAGTTCCTACTCCGTTCAATTTCCCACCCCCATTTACTAGCATTTCAATAACTTCCCCCCATCTCCCATGCCCCTATTCAGCATAATGCTGCTTGCTGCCACTCTTCTGTTTTGCTTCAGCTCTACTTGCTATAGAGGGAGTTGGTCAAAAAGTATAATCGCACAGATTTGCAAACTTTCTTTATTATTATTATTATTCTACTTTATGTTCTGGGATACATGTGCAGAATGTGCAGGTTTGTTACACAGGTATGTGTGTGCCGTGGTGGTTTGCTGCACCTATTGACCAATCCTTTAAGTTCCCTCCCCTTGCTTCCCACTCCCTTAACAGACCCTGATATGTGTTCATGTGTTCTCATTATTATCCTGTGTCCATGTGTTCTCATTATTCGACTCCCACTTATGAGTGAGAACATGTGGTTTTTGGTTTTCTGTTCCTGTGTTAGTTTGCTGAGGATGATGGCTTCTAGCTTCATCCATGTCCCTGCAAAGGACATGATCTCACTCCTTTTTGTGGCTACATAGTATTCCATGATGTATATGTACCACATTTTCTTTATAGAGGCTGTCATTGATGGGCATTTGGGTTGGTTCCATGACTTTGCTATTGTAAATAGTGCTGCAATAAACATACGTGTGCATGTGTCTTTATAGTTGAATGACTTCTATTCCTTTGGGTATATACCCAGTAATGGGATTGCAGTGTAAAATGGTATTTCTGGTTCTAGATCCTTGAGGAATCACCACACTGTCTTCCACAATGATTAAACTAATTTACATTCCCAGCAACAATGTAAAAGCGTTCCCATTTCTCCACATCCTTGCCAGCATCTATTGTTTCTTGGCTTTTTAATAATCGCCATTCTGACTGTCATGAGATGGTGTCTCATTGTTGTTTTGATTTGCATTTCTGTAATGATCAGTGATGATGAGCTTTTTTCATATGTTTGTTGGCTGCATAAATATCTTCTTTTGAGAAGTGTCTGTTCACATCCTTTGCCCACTTTTTGATGGTTTTTTTTTCATGTAAATTTGCTTAAGTTCCTTGTAAATTCTAGACATTAGACCTTTGTCAGAGGGGTAGACTGCAAAAATTTTCTCCCGTTCTGTAGATTGCCTGTTCACTCTGATGATAGTTTCTTTTGCTGTGCCTAAGCTCTTTAGTTTAATTAGATCCTGTTTGTCAATTTTGGCTTTTGTTGTCATTGCTTTTGGTGTTTTTGTCGTGAAGTCTTTGCCCGTGCCTATGTCCTGAATGGTATTGCCTGGGTGTTCTTCTAGGGTTTTTATGGTTTAGGGTTTTATTTATAGTTAAGTCTTTAATCCATCTGGAGATAATTTTTGTATACAGTGTAAGGAAGGGATCCAGTTTCTGTTTTCTGCATATGGCTAGCCAGTTTTCCCAGCACCATTTATTGAATAGGAGATCCTTTCCCCATTGCTTGTTTTTGTCAGGTTTGTTGAAGATCATATGGTTGTAGATGTGTGGTGTTATTTCTGAGGTCTCTGTTCTGTTCCATTGGTCTGTGTATCTGTTTTGGTACCAGTACCCAGACTTTCATAATGATAGTTTCTTATCTCCCACGTGAGCCAGGAGTAAGTTGGGTCCATTGAGCTCTAACCTAGCAATTCTATTCATTGGGGAGCTCTTTCCTCTGGCCCTAGGTTTCCTTCATGCACACCCTTGTGTACATAAGCATACACCCTGCACACACGTATGTGGCACTCCTGGGCCTGCACCGCTCATGCACACAGGCATGTATGTGTATCTCCATTCCTAGCTACACGCAGATAAGCACCCAGGTTCTGGGCTTTTAGGACAGCCAGTAACCAGTTTTCTTCCTACTGTTCTCAGAATCCTTTGATATATAAATGTAGGTGTCAGGCGGAGATTAAAATGTCTCTTTTGCAACTGACAGGAGGATGTAACATCAGTTTACGGGGACAGTGGGCTTGCAACATTTCACCTTAGAATTAAGCTTATCCAGACCGGGCACAGTGGCTCACGCCTGTAATCCCAGCACTTTAGGAGGCCGAGGCAGGCGGATCACGAGGTCAGGAGAGCGAGACCATCCTGGCTAACATGGTGAGAAACCCCGTCTCTACTAAAAATACAAAAAATTAGCCGGGCGTGGTGGCGGGCGCCTGTAGTCCCAGCTACTCGGGAGGCTGAGGCAGGAGAATGGCCTGAACCCAGGAGGCGGAGCTTGCAGTGAGCTGAGATCGCGCCACTGCACTCCAGCCTGGGCGACAGAGCGAGACTCCATCTCAAGAAAAAAAAAAAAAAGGAATTAAGCTTATCCATCACAAGCACAGGAAGAGCTAGACATCTTCCAACCAGCCTGTCGGGCATGCTTGCTTGCCTTCTGTGGGCAGGCTGACACCAAAGAGAAAGGGGCTGAGTGGAGCATGCCTGGGTCCTGCTTCCAAACACTCCAATCAGATCCCTGAGGAATATGAAAGGCATGCGGAGAGGTGCTGACTGTCACTCCAGTAATATCCCTCCACATGGAGCCAGGAGCAGTGGGAATAAGAGTCCCTCTCAACGCAGACACACATGTAAGTATCGGGCACACATGTACATGGATCAATCCTCTGGCCAGGCCGTGGGTGTTGGGGAGTCAGACCTCAGGAACCAGAAAACCAGGGAGAAGGAGAGCTGAAGGCCAAGCAGGAAAGGGAGGGGAGTTGGGGGACAGAGTCCAGGGAGCTGGGGGGCTGCAGCAGGGCTGGAACCTGCATCTCGGGTTGACTCCTCAGGGAGTGGAGCGGTAGGTGATAAATACGGTAGGCAAAAGGGAAAAATGGAATGGCAAACTTAAACAGAAAGTGAGGGGGAGGCTGAGAAGAGCATTGAAGTGCTACCAAAAGTGTGTTTAAGGAACATTGAATTAGTTTGTGTCCCTCATGGGCCAAAAAATATTCGCAATGGCCAAGATTTGTACATGAATAGGCATTACACTGTAGGGAGTGTGTAGCTGTAGGTACAAGAGCTGTCATACAACAACATGAGGCCAAATTTCTGTACCTAAAAGCTTGTAAGGGATAGCATTCCAAATTTAGTAGAGGGGATCTGACAACCAATCATAGCTTGAAGCAGGGCGCAGGACTCCAAGGCTAATGGTGGGATGAAGTTAGAAGCCCCTATCCTGACTTCTCCTAAATGAAGACAATTGTCTGTTCCAGAGCAAGCCTTGGGGGTTTAAAAAGCCCTGGGATTAAAGACTTTTCTCAGCATTTGCCTGGGCATTTTGTTTTGTAGCTTGAACTGGCCCTAAATATCTAACTCTTTGGAAGGCAGAGTAGATTAAAAATAACTTATTATAATAGCTAACATATACTGAACATTCTGTATGGGCCAGGCACTGTCAGGAGTGCTTTGATGTCCCAACTCAGTGAATCCTCATAGCAACTCTAGGGAGTATGCACTTGTGATAGCTTTTGTTATCGATGATGACAGAGACTCTGAGAGGCCGAACAACTTGTCCAAAGTCACACAGCTAGTAGACAGCAGAGCTGGAATACACATCCAGGCTGTCTGACTCCAGAAGCTATACTCTGAATCATAAATGAAGCAGAAAGGAGGGTGGAAGCTGACTTGGCCCCACCTGGAGCTTTCCCATGTGAAAGGAGCAGAACTCCATCAAGCTAGTTCTGAACCCAAATTCTGCAGTTGTGTTCTGCATTTAGCTGGACCTGTGGGGAGAGTTCACTGCCCTACCCAAGCAGGCCAGGCATGGTCTCCTGCTGCCAGACCACAAGGTAGAATGTCCAGGCAAAGGCAAGACTGTTGCTCCTTCTGACAGTCCTCAGAATGCGTGTGCGGTCTCCATGGATTTCTGGGTGGATGTACAATTACTAGCTAGTCTCTGATGACACAGGGTGGCAACTGAGGATAGGGAGGACCTGATACAGAACTCCAAGAGCTCAGCACTGTTAGGCAGTTCATTCAGCCATTCCTCAAGTATTTATGGAATTCTTCCTCACACCCATGAGGCCTTTCATTTCTTGTTGTTACTCTCTGCAGACACCCACTACGAGGTTTCCAGAGGTCCATGCCTCTGTGGGCTCAGGCACTTCCCATGGCAGCTCCTCCACCTTCCTTTCCTGATATCCAGCAGCTTGGACTGGAGAGGTTCTCACTGCCACACGGGGCTGTCTTTGTTCAACAACGCTTGGAAGAACAAGTGAGCTCTGTATTACCGCCCTTTCGGCAGGGGCGGCTGGAGGGCCTGGAAGCGACTAGTTCCAGCCCTGCTGGGCCACAGGGACCCACCCCAAGCACCAGCCATCAGCTTTGTTCCTCGAGCTTCTGGAGAAAACCTTTGATTTCATGGGGATGATTATTTTTATTCTTGCCCGCTCAAGGATGAAGCCCAAGAAAAAAGAGGTTGCCCCTTTCAGAAGCATCACAATGGGTTACCTCCACCCAAACCCACTGTTTTTTGTTATTTCTAGGTTTGGTTGGGCCTCTCTTGGAAACCATTACTATACAACTTACTTAAAGAAAGTGGAGGGATTGGGCATGAGAGACTCAGACAGAGGGAGACAGGAGCGGGGGCTGTAGCTGGGAAGCCGGGGGTAATGTATTGTCAGAGACACTGCAAGAAGAACACATTCACGTCACAATCAGATTTGAATCCATTCCATTTTGTAGTGACATTTTTAATCTTTTGCAAAGTCAAACTATTCCAAGATTGACTTTTAGCCAAGCCTGGAGAATTGGGACTTTGGGTGAAGGTTTCAGAAAAAGACACAAAACATACACATGTACACGAACACACAGGGGGAGAGAGAGAGAGAGAGAGAAAGGGGGAAAGAGAGAAAGGGGAGGGAGACTTTTATCCTAAAGTCATTGTAAATCCAAAGCAGGGTTTTATCCTCTACAGTTAAATGAGAAAGGGAAAAAATCAAGAATACCAACATTTGAGGTACAAAGACTGTCATGGGCCAGTGGAAGTTTGCAAAATTATATGTAAATGACGGCAGTTTTTACTGCGGTGGCCCTGTGCATTCCCAAAGCTAATCCCAAAGAGAAAATCTACTTAGCAAAAGAAAGTTTTGTCTAATTTGGTTAACAGTTGAGAAGTGACAAAAATGCTGAATCTATTAATAATTTATATTTCCAGGGTAACACTATATCTTTAATGCTTCACTGCCGAAGGGAATTCAGACTGGCTTAATGCTCAGAGAAAAAAACCCTGAAAGGCCTTCTTCATATTCTGTATCCAGCGTGATGAAAATGGGTGTAAGACATGTGTTCCAATAATAGGCACCATCCTTTCTCCCCATTTCTGCATAATTTGTTTTTATCCCATATTGCTCAATGTATATTTGTTATCCGGGAGGGCCGCCTGGTCTCACTCTCACTTCCATGCTCCAGCTCTATCACTTCATAGAAGGGAGAGAGCTCACATTTTATAGACAAGTTATTTCAAGAACCTCTCACAAGCAAGACCGTTTCTAAAGTTTAAGATTTTCTCCTGGCAAAACATATACGTGTAATTTTCACTTTACGAGCAATGTAATGAGGGCTTCTTCTTCTTCTTCTTTTTTTTTTTTTTCCCTGTCTGTGCATAATGAAGTTTGATGGTTTACAAATTGCAGGTCATCCCATTCCATGACCTCAGCAAACAGTCTAGGTCAGAGCTTTCTTAAACCCTGTCCAGAGAAAATAGAATAAGTTAATTTATAGTCTTCCAGCGGATCTGGGAGAAGACAAATCACCACAGTTCAGCGAAATGGCCTCTGAAAACAAAGAGGAAAACGTGCTACCTAATTTCGAATTATTTATTTAAAAGGCATTAAAATTAATGAGGCACAAAAGTTCAAAGAAAAATTTAAATACCCACAAACGCAAATTTAGCCAGTTGGATACATTGTTTATTTTACCTATTTACACAAAACGACGGGGAGCCCTGTTTTGCCCTTTGAGTCTTAGAGAAACAGGATTTTAGCTTGCCGTTTTTAGATGTATCGCTATTTTGTGGGTAGGGCACAGATGCCCTGGAACTGAAAATCACAATCCCCTTAAAAGACCACTAGCCAAGTCTTTCCTGGATTCCAAACTTCCCTCACCACGTTCGGGGTGGAGCGAGATTAAAAAAAAAAAAAAAAAAAAATCACACTGGGGAAAGGATAAGGAGGACTTTTCTCTCCAAGCCTGAGAACTTAAACGGAGAGCCCAGGGTCTCCATCCTGCACCAGTGGCCGAAAGGTGGAGGATGGCGAGTAGGGAACAATCCCCTACGGGGTGGGGAAGGGGCGTCTCCCAACCCGGCCTGTGTGGATCTCTCGCCTAGACGCCCAGCGCCTCCGAAGCTGGCCTGCTTTGTGCGCAAAAGGCAACACCAGCTTCTTGGAAGCCTCTGGCGCTGAGTAGTTGTCAGCAGTGATGCTTCCAATCCTCAACTCAGAACTGTACTTGGTTCCGGTATTTTTTTCAGAGGTTTTTTAAGACTGTAAACTCAGCCACGCGCCCCGGCTTTGGCCCGGGTTTCGCCGCATTCCAGACCCGCGGGCGTGCGGTGCGCGCGTCGGGCACTTGCCTCCGGGTAGGAAGCGCGCCGGGTCGCAGCTGGCAACAGTCCGCCTAAGTCAGTTTGGGGCAGGTCCTTCAATTTGCACTTTCTTGAGAGCCAAGGGCAGTGTTCTTCGCCTCCCCTGTTTCTCTGAGGCTAATGCTCAAGATGCGCGCTGGGCAGGTGCAGGGAGCCGCGAATCCCGCCCTTCAGCGACGCCTAGAATATCTGTCTGAACCTGCATTTGACGTCCGCCTCCCTCAGACTCCGCAGCGGGCGCCTCACCAAATTACTGAGGGCTGTTACCTTGAGCCCTGTCAGCCTTGCGCCCTTGGCACCGCGGAGGGGATGGGTTGGGGATGAGCAGAAGATAATAAATAAATCCCTCTCTTTGGGTCTTTATCAGAAAACGTTTATTACCAGGGGAAGATCCTTCAGAAGACGCGTTCGCTCTTTGCCTCCCCATGCCCAGTTTTTTGGGGGGTACAATATTTACACAACATGTGTACAATATATATAGCATTTCTCCTAAGCAGCGCCCAAAGCGCAGAGAAATCTGGTGGGCGTCAGAGTACCGGGGGGTGCTGGGGCGTGTGCAGGTTAAGGGCGTTGGGGTGCGCGTGGCCGATCAGGTTGAGGTAATGCCGGTCCAGGCCCTGCACCGGCGTCAGGAAGGGGCTGTGCTGCTGCGCTGGGCTCGCGAGCTGCACTGACGCGCTGGGCAGGTAGGGCAGTGCGGGGCTGCGGGCCGCGCCAGGCGGCCAGGGGAAAGGCCCAGCCCCAGAGCCCTGCGGGAACACAGCGGCCTCGCCCGGGCTGTGGCCAGCGAACTCCGGCCTCGCAGGGTGCAGCTGGTAGGAAAAATCCGGCTCCGGGAGCGAACCCAGCGGCGGAAAGGCGGGCTCCGCGCCCAGGCGGGCCTTGGACTGCAAGAAGGCAAGGATGCGCGCGTACTTGGTGTCCTTGGTCTCCATCCGCTCCACCGTGGTGAGGTAATGCACCAGGTTCTTCATGCACTCGTGGTAGCCATAGTGGAAGTAGTTGGCAAACTCCGCTAAAAGTTCTGCTGGAGGAACGAGAAAGCCCACAGGACGGACACACCCTGAGCGCCCCTTTGCCACGGGAGCCCAGAGCGGGTGCAGGGCACCTCCCACCACATTTTTCTGGCCAAAGTTCCCATTTGAGGCCCGCCCTCTCCTCTGCGCAGTCTTAGAGACTGGCAAGGAACGCGCAAACGCCCCCTTTCCCTGAGAGCCTGACCCCACCCCCCCCTGTCTCTTATACACATCTAGATGTGTATAAGAGACAGGCGCAAGTGCCATTTGGGCTCAGCCGACTCACTTTGCGTTCCTTGAGCTTGTCTGACATCCTGGTTAGTACGCGCCCTCGGGAGAGGCGGTGGC
>NW_012106697.1:5568053-5581055 GCF_000951045.1 Mandrillus leucophaeus | reverse complement strand
CCACCCGGGAGGAGGCGATGGAACCAGCCTCTCTGGAAACCAGTTCTCCCTCGCCGCCTTGCTGTCGCCGGGCCGGGAGAGGCGCCTTCGCAAGACCCCTGCCCTCCGGGAGAGTGGAGCTCCAGTAGAGCTCTCGGGAACGCTCAGTCACTCCCCTCCCAGCCCCAGGGTCTCTGGGTGGCGCAGGCGCCAGACCCAGGCGTCCCATTCCCTAACCCGTGCCCACCTTTTTCCCTTCCCCGGGGAAAATCAGCGGAGTGCAGTGCTCTCAGGTACTGAACGGTCATCTCGAGGATCTCCGCCTTCTCCAGCTTCCCGGAACTCTGCAAAAGGAGGAAGGGCCCCTCGCAGCGGCCTGGCGCCTGCTGGGCGGGCACTGTGGCTCTGGAGAGGACCAGCCAGCGGGCGCGGCAGCGGATCTGCGCCAGAGCCTGCTGAGGCTCGCCCTGTGCTCAGGCTCCCTGAGAGGGGCCCGCAAGTGAGGCCCTCTGTGTCTGCAGGCTCGGGCGTCTCCGCAGAGTGGCCGCAGAGGCCTCCCAAAGCCTGGCACCCGGCTCCGGGCCGCCAATGTTACCTGCTTCGCCAGGGCCATGGGCACCGTCTTGCCCAGCTCATTCAAGCAGCGATTGATCCTGTCCCTCCTCCGCTTTTCTATCACTTTATGCGAAACGGGGGTTCTCTGCGAACAGAGGGTTGTACGTTTAGGATGGCTTTGCCCGGGAAGTCGTCAAGGGCGCGGCTATAGCAGCTGCGTGCTAACCGCCTCTCCGGCCGCGCACACTGCTCAGATTCGCCCTAGGAAGGGACTCCTGGCCCGCCACGCTCGGGCCGTTTGAGCTCTGCCCTCTCACGACCGCGCTGGCGCGCTCCCCTTCCAGCCACCCTACCCAGGCCTTTGGGGAGGTGGCCACCAGCCTCTGGGCACGGACTCTCCCTGGTTCAGCACCCTCCTCTCTGTATCCCACCCCCTTCCCAAACCACTCGAGATTCCTCCACACTCAAAGTCCCGTGTAGGCACTTCCCTGCCATCGGTCCACACAAGTGGCGGGTCGCTGAGTCAGACGCCTCCACCACCAGGGCGCAAGTGCCATTTGGGCTCAGCCGACTCACTTTGCGTTCCTTGAGCTTGTCTGACATCCTGGTTAGTACGCGCCCTCGGGAGAGGCGGTGGCGCGGGGCACCCGTCCACTTTTCCGCCTCGTGTGCCTCCTCGAGTGTCCCAGGTAGACTGCAGCCTCCCAGCTCCGAGGGTTGCCTTATAAAGCGGCCATCTAGGGCTCCAAGTGCATTCACGAGTTGAATTATTCCATAGGATTAGGGGAGCTGCGTTTGGAGGATGTATGCATTCAAGATCAGTTTTAAAGAAGTTCAGAAAAAAAATTTAGCAGCCGAGGGGGGCGAGCTGGGGGCAGATCAGCTTTGTTAATCCACGTGGCCCTTCAAAGGACACGTGATCGGCCCGGGAATAACATTTGCATGGCAACAGCCCCGGCGGGAAAAGGAGGCGGTAAACGGGCCGGCGGGCGAGCGAGCGCCTGTAGCAGTCGCGGGCGCGGAGCGCAGGGGCGCAGTGGCCGCGGGCACCGGGGGGCGAGGACCCTCACAAAACAGCGTCGCCTCTTTTAGTCCCACCGCTGAGTCTCACACGATCGCCTGTTTACAAATCCCAGCAAGCCCGCCGTCCCAGCGCCGAGTGCGTTTTAAAGCCTGTCCAGAGTCATTAAAGTAATTAAGTAAGCCTTTAATAGGCTGTTCCGCCGGGTTCAAGGGAGAGCTCTTGGAGACGGAGGCGCCCCGTTTGTTCCCAGGCTTTTCTCACACGACTTGCTGACACGTCCTTCTCCCCCCTTTTTGTTTACACCGCTTTATTTGTCCGGACATCCCGGCAGGTGTGGGGCTGCGGCTGGCACACGAGGCTCCCGCCTCGCCTCGCCTCGCCCCTCCCGCCGCTGTTTGGCACGCGACGCTCCCCCCTACCCCCTGACCACGTCGCTGGCTTTCTTTTCTCCCCCCTCCCTCCGGCTCCCTCTTCGCAGGGGGAAGAGGCTCAATTTGTAGCCTATTATCCTATACGAAAATGTCCATTGAAAAGTATGAATAGTTTCATTGGGTTAAATTTTAATAATGCCAGAGGGTGGGGGAGGAGAGACTGGCGGGCGTCCGTGTGTGTTTGTGTGTGAAGGGGCGGGTGGGAGGATTGGGGGGCAACACGGAGAAGAGTGGGCCGAGAAGAAAAGGGGGAATGCAGCTGGCCCAGGCGAGCATTATGCGACGTCACCTGCGAGAGGGGGCGCCTACAGACCCCTATTCATTTGCCTAATTTTGGTCAATTTAACAAACTTCAGGAGAAATTATTGTGGCTTTGTCAGGGAGGGTGAAGCCTTCTGATCGAATTAACAGCATGTTTTGATCCGGTAAATGTCATTAGAAAGGGAGAAACAATCGCGCTTAGAGGGCTCTGAGTAATGCGCCCAAGTGGAGACGCCAAAGCGCACGGCTCACAAAGGGAGCAAGTAGCTGCCACAGGGAACTTTTGTACCCGCCCATCGCCCAAGTTTTGACACAAAAAGGCATTATTTCATACTTGAATACGTTTAATCCAACGATTGTCTATTTTCTGCAAACATATTTTCACAGCATTGTTAACTTTTTATGTCTCCCTTTCGCGGCCGTCTTTTCTTAACGTTTGGGGGCGGGAGAGCGCAGACACTTTGGGCATCAATATTTGTCACTGAAAAGGGCCCCGTGAAGTTTGGGAAGTTGATCTCTTTTTTATGGTTTTAGAAAGCGAAAATATCGGGGGGAGGAGGAGGGAGGGAAGGCACGAACAGAAACGAGGGAGGAAATTTGCTGGACGGGCCCAAGGGGAAGGAGGGGGGCGGCGGCGGCTGGGAACTCTCTTGGACGCCTGCGCCTCTGCGGGCAGCCTGGCCCCGCGGCCAGAGGCCTCCTCCCCCAGGACTGGCCTCGCTCACAATTGCTGCCTCGGATCCCATACTCTGGGGGCTCTGAGCTTGCGGGGTGTGGGTGTGGGGTGAGCTTTCCTGCAGATGATTTTTGTTTTATGGCCCTTTCTAGAGCCACCGAACTCTCACCTCTCTAATCTTCTCCATCTGGGAACAGCTGAGACCGCTTCTCACATCTTCTTCTTTTCTGCCTGCCCCCGACCCTGCCTATATTCTCTCTACTCTGCAGGGCAATGGCAGGGCCCAGCGCCCCCAATGGGGTCGTTAGACCTTGGCAGAGGTGGGTTGGCGGCTCTCCTCTCGTTGGTGGGACCTGGAAGCCTCAGGGCGCAGAGCCAGGCCTGGGGTGCCAGGCCTCCGGGAAGCCATCGGCCCACCTGCTTCGGCCTGGGAGGTGTGAGGGCGCGGTCTGCACCTCGCACCCCTAGGGTGTCCCTCTTGATCCTGCCTCCAGTCTCCTCACGACGTTTCTTTTCTGCTTCACGCCAGATTGGACACGATCCACACCCTCCCAGGTTACTCTGCCAGCGGAGAGTGCCCTCTCAGGGGTTGTCAATTTCAGGATATTCACTCGCACACAAAGGGATTAAACACGAACCCTTATCATCCAAATTAACTAACGTGAATGGGTAAAAGGGAGCGCGCACACTTCGCACTCCCACCCCCATTTTTAAGCCAGCGGCCCGAGCGTTGATCCTCTTACTGCCGGTGTTAACCGCCAGCTGCAGGCACCTTCCACCGGCCACATTTCATTCCATGCACAGTTTAATTTCCCGGGTTTGGTCTCGGCGCTGGGCTCAAGGCTTGCCCAGGGCCAAAAGTACCCGCGTGCAGGTGAGGAGGCAAGGGAAGGCGGGTGAGTGGAGACTTGGGCGCAGGTGCGCAGCCTCGCCCGGTCCTTCCGCTGCTGCAGCACTGCCTGCGGAACCTGGAACGGCCCCCGCTTCAGGATAGGGAAGGAAATACTTCCTTTCTCCCTTCTCGGCCCGGGTCTGGGTCACACACGCTGCCCCAGAGTGGGGCGCCTCACAGCTGTCTTCTCTTTGCTCCTCCTCAGGGGGGTGATCAGGAGTTCCCTGATCCTGACCTAGTTTCCGCACGAAATAAGAGCAGAGTAGGGAAGAGCCGAGGTTTGCTGGAGCCAGCCAGCCTGTTCAGATCCCAGCCCCACCGCCCACCAACTGGGCGAGACTTGAGGCATCTCCTGAATCTACTGTCCCTCAGTTTCCTCATCTGTAAAATGGAAATATTGTGTCTACTATGTTACCGGCTGGTCACTCCCGTGGAATAGGTAAATATAGACGAGGCACCTAAAAGAAGACTGGATGGTGCAGGTAGGGTTTTATTTTGCCTGCAAATCTCTCCTGCAGTGGCTCTTCTGTGTTTTATAGGGTAGTGTGGAGTTTGCACTGTTAGATGATTTTTCCACTCATTTCATTTTTTTGCCCTCATCCTGGAGAAAGCTCTAGCCCCCCTGAAAAAGTCACAGTAATTCCTCCTGAAGTTTGTTAAATTGACCTAAATCAGGCAAATGAATGGGGGCCTTTGGGCACCCAGGTGACATCACATAGTGCTACTGGCCAGCTGTGTACTCCCAGTGTGTGTGAGGCTGAAAGGGGCTCTAATCACAGGACCCTCTCAGCATCCTGAGACGCAAATATTAGCATCAAAATCAAAAGAAAGCTAGGAAGCAAGACTGCCTGGAAATTAGACAGTGCGTACTAAATATTACTCTGAGTTTGGCCTCCTGACATCTAAAGACCTCTACTGGAGAATACAGCAATCACAAGCCGACTGTGATTATCATTATCATTATTTTTAATATTAGTTATTTGGCCCCATAGGTTTGACATGTAGATTGCAAACACTGAAAGATGGTTTCTTTTGTGTTTCCTTCCAATTTTTAGAAACTGAGAATTTGTGGGCTTGGGGGAAGTGGATGGATGGAAAGAAAATAATACAGTAACTTTAGACAAATTGCACTAAGACAAAGAGTTCTGGGTAATTTCAAATCCCTCCCTCCACCCCTGCCTGCAATACACAAGTTGACTTTCTAGACACATTAACAGTACTGGAGATTTCATCAAATGTGAGGAGCCCTGGCTGAGAGCAGGAGAACACCAGCATGGCTGGCCCTACTGACTTCTGAGGTGCTGGGAAGATGAGGCCTGGAGGGAGCCCAACTCCCGGGCTCTGTTATGAAGTGAGCAGGATCTCAGGCTGCTCCCTCTGGAAGGGCCCACAGGAGCATGGCTCCAGCACCCCACTTCACGCTCAAGGGCCCTGGGGTACCATGAGGAGACTGGGATGCCTAATGGCAGGTGCCAGAGGCTGCCTGAAGTCTCCCATTTAGCATTTGTTGATTCTCTGTGTGAACTCCTCCAGGGCTGAGGAGGAAGGCTGGCTTCCTCCTGTCACTGTGAAGGAGGACTGGTCAGATTCCTGTGATTAGGGCTGGCAGCCGTTCTGTGGGACACCTGCTGCACGTGGCGCGCGTGTGTGTGTGTGTGTGTGTGTGTGTGTGTGTGTGTGATCATTCCCAGGAGGCATCCATTGCCAGGAGGCATCGGCTGCGTCTATGCCCCCGTTACTCCTTTTTCTACCTTTCATGAGTCCCATGGTAATGGCACATGGTAAGCATCCACAGTGAGTCCAAGCTGGCAATTCCAAGCAGAAAGGGACTTGGTCCTGCCTATTACAAATTTGCGCTTGAAGAAGGAAAAAGTATTCATACTGATGGTCCCAGGAGAGCAGTCTCCACACAACAGTCGCTCCCAATGTCTGTCGCAGCAGCCATGGGTGGCACTGGCTATCCTGTTGGGCTGGCAGCTTCTCTGGACTTTCCTCGCTCAGCACCTCTAATTCCTCTGCACTCTGGTCACCAGTAGTATTCTCAATCCAACAGCGATGCCACCAGGAAGAACCTGCCAGGAGATGCTTGTTGGTGCAGTCAGGTGGCAGTGAGAGGGCTCCTGGGGAGCACTTCGATCTCTCTAACCACGAGGACACACACTGAAGGTGTCTGCTGCTATCTGAAGCCCAGGCCTGAAAGGAACCCAGAAACATGAGAAACATGTATCCAATGCGAGGTGATTTCCCAGGGCTTTCATTTCTAGCCCCTCTGTTCTTGTCTCTGAAGCAGCTTAGTTCTTTGCTTTCCAGTGCTCTTTTTAGGTTTAGTACCTGGCAGTGAAGGTAGCAGCAGCGACCACAGTCGCTCATCAACACCACAACCTATCAAATGATTCAAGTGCTTTCACCTTCTCCAGCCTTTGGAAGAAGCATTGGGAGCGTTACACACACTCCACTAGAATCTCATGCCTCCAGAAGTTGGGTTTGTTTTAAGTAAAAACTAAGTGCTCTGATTCTTTGCTACTGGAAATGTGGTCCTCAGAACAGCAGAATCTCACCACCCAGGAGCTCGTTAAAAATGCAGAATCATAGGCCTCTCCCCTGACCTCACTGAATCAGAACCTGCATTTGAACGACACTCCCAGTTGGGGTGTGCATTGCAGAGTTTGAGAAGCACTGCTGCAGCTGAAGCTGGAAGGCACCCTGGCTACCTGATGAGCAAATCCCAGGTGGGAATGGCCACCTCAGAAGGATAGTGGGGAGCAAAGGTGAAGGAACTTTCAGGTTGACCTAACTGGCATGAATTAACTGCACAGACGAAAAATCTTCCTATGCACAAGATGGGTTTTGCAGCAGTCCTTGTTCAAACACTCCAGAGGATATTTCCAGGACTTCTGCCTACTCCTGTATGCAACAGTTTATTTCTTGCATGTCTCTCTAGACTTTGCAAGTAGGAGATGCTCAAAATGGTTGTTGCGTTGTTTTTTTTTGTTTTTGAGACAGGGTCTTGCTCTGTCGCCCAGGCTGGAGTGCAGTGGTGAGATCATAGCTTACTGTAGCCTTGAACCCTTGGGCTGAAACAATCCTCCTGCCTCAGCCTCCTGAGTAGCTAGGATTATAAGTGCATGCCACTGTGCTGGCTAATTTTTATTTTTATTTTTTTTGTTTTTTGTCTGGACAGGGTCTCATCTCAAACTCCTGGCCTCAAGCAATCCTCCCACCTCAGGCTCCCAAAGTGCTGGGATTATAGTCCTGAACCATCTTGCCTGGCCTCAATATAGTTTTGTTGAATGAAGAAAAACTGGGATGGGGACTTCAAGAATTATTTTGGCATCAATTTTGGAGCAAATTCTATAGGCAGTCTCTCACTTAGTCATATTTTACAATTTATTTTTGGACTTTTTTTTTGAGACAGAGTTTTATTATTATTGCCCAGGCTGGAGTGCATTGGCATGATCTTGGCTCACTGCAACCTCAGAATCCTGGGTCCTGAGTTTAAGCGATTCTCCTGCCTCAGCCTCCTGAGTAGCTGGGATTACAGGCACACACCACCACGCCCAGCTAATTTTTGTATTTTTAGTAGAGACGGGGTTTTACCATGTTGGCCAGGCTGGTCTCAAACTTCTGACCTCAGGTGATCCACCCGACTCGGCCTCCCAAAATGCTGGGATTACAGATGTGAGCCACCGCATCTGGCCTATTTTTGGACTTTAAAAGGCACTCAGGGCCAAGCAGTGGCCTGCACCTGTAATCCTAGCTCTTTGGGAGGCTGAGGCAGGAGGAGGGCTTGAGCCCAGGTGCTTGAGACCAGCCTGGGCCACATAATGAGATCCTGTTTGTATAAAAAATTTAAAAATTAGCCAGGCATGGCAGTGGTGCATGCCTGTAGTCCTAGCTACTCAGGAGGCTGAGGTGAGGGGATCAGTTGAGCCTAGGAATTAGAGGCTGCAATCAGCCATGATTGCACCACTGCACCGTGAGACTCTGTCTCTAGAAAAATAAAAGCAGTAAGTGGAGGGAGCACAAATATAAGGATTGAGAAAGAATACTTCGAGGGAGGCAGCAGAATAGCTGGAGGTGTTTCTTTCCATATTTTGATGTTAACATCACTTAGAAAGTGTGTTGCAGGTGCCATTAATTGTGTTCATTATGGGCTCTGGTTATTCTCGGCCACTGCCTTTTTCCTTTGGGCTGATAGTTACAACTTCTTGCACTGTGTTAACTGGAGCAACCATCCAGCAGTCATTGCCCTGCAGAGCTTTGGCTTACTGTGTTGAGGGGCATTTTTTTATGGCTCTCGGGGAGGTGAAGTCAGCATTTCACAGAAAGATTTCATCTGTTTTCTGGGGCTCATAATTTGAACTCCTCAAATTTCTCCTCTTTTTCTAATTGCCACTGGACTTTTGAACATGTCGTGCTCATGCTGGCCAGGACCTGGGATGGAGAGATCTGGATATACATCCTGACTCTGCTCACTGAATGGTCTCGGGCAATTTGCTGAGTCTGTTTCTGCAACCGTAAAGCAGTGATGATGGCATCCACCTCCTAGGCTTGCTGAGATGACTCAACGCAGCAGTGTCTGTGAGGTACCTGGCATCACACCTGGACCAGGAGGGGCACAGGGTTGAGATGCTCATGCGTTGATCTGGGCGAGTGCCTGCTAAATCCTGGAACGGTGCTGGATCCCATATTACCATGGGGGCAGGATGTAGTCACTGCTCTCGGGGAGTTTCTGGAGTGAGGCAGACACAGGCAGGGAACTTAGTATAAGCCGGCAAGAGGTGGGTGATGACGGAAAGATCAAGGGAAGGCTTCCTGGAGTAGGTGTTTCATGAGCTGAGTCCTGAAGAATTAGAATATTAGTTTTCTAAAGCTGTTGTAACAAATCACATCGAACCTGGAGACTGAAAACAATGCAGATGTGTCCCATTGCAGTTTTGGAGGCCACAAGTCAAAAGCTGAGGCAGTGGCATGGCCATGCTTCCTCTGAGGGCTTTAGGGGAGGTTTTGCTGCTTGTCTCCTCCAGCTTCTGGTGGCTCCAGGGGCTCTCCAGTTTGCAGCAGCATCACTCCCATTCCACCTCCATCCTCACTGGCCTTCTCCCTTTTGCATGCCCGTGTTCTCTTTTCCTATCAGCCCTTGCCATTGGATTTATACTGCCTGGATAAGCCAGGATGATCTAATCTTGAGATCCATAATTTAATCACACCTGCAAAGACCCTTTTCCCAAATCAACTCACATTCTCAGGTTCCAGGTGAACATATATTTGCAGCGGGGGAAGGCGGGAGACCATCCGACCCACTGCAGTGCGTAAGAGGGTACCACAGAAAGACAGGCGGGAAGGGTGCTTTCAGGACAGGGTCTGGCATGAGGAAGGGCACAGGGGCATGAATGAGCTCTTTGATCTTGGGAAACCACACGCAGTCTTACTAGAACTGTGAGGGAGAGTGTGGTAGAAAGTGAATGAAGGGTCAGGTCAGGGGGCAAAGATGAGGGGTGGTGGACTTGGCACCAAAGATTTTAACTTCTTTGTGCCACAGTGGTTCAGGTAAAGACCATGAGGTTCTGAATTGGGGTTAGGGATGGGCTGAACATGTTGGAGAGATAAAATCAGAAGAACTGGAGGGAGGATTAAACATGGTGGGAGAAGAATAGGAAAGATGATTGCTGGCTTTCCAGTCTGGGAATGGACTAGGTGATGACTCCGTTGATTAATATTGGCAATAAGGAGGAAGACAAAGTCATTTTCAAGGGGTGGGTATGTATATGTGGACAGTAGGAGAAAATGATTCCTTTAATTTTGGACATATTGATTCTAAAGTTCAAATAGACACCCCATTAATGGATGCCTGGAAGACAGTTGAGATGTAAAACTGAAGGTCAGGGATAACAGTGTCAGCTGCAGGACAGGGAGCATGACATTGGATGAAATCACTTAAAAAGAGCTCAAAGGAGCCAGGTGTGGTGGCTCACGCCTGTAATCCCAGCACTGTGGGAGGCCAAGGCAGGAGGATCGCTTGAGCCCAGGCATTTGAGACAAGTGTGGGCAACATAGCAAGATCCCATCTTTACAAAAAAAGTTTAAGAATTAGCTGGCTGTGGTGGTGTGCATCTGTGATCCCAGCCACCTGAAGGCTGCGCTGTGAGAATCGCTAGAGCCTGGAAGGTCAAGGCTGCAGTGAGCTGTGACTGCACCACTGCACTCGAGCCTGGGCAACAGAGTGGAATCCTGTCTCAAAACAACAGCAATAACAACTACAACAATAAAAACAAAACAAAAAGCAAGAGCTCAAAGGACAAGGTCAGGGTGCCCAGGAGAGAATCCTGGGGGACCCTGATGGACAAGGAGAGTAGGTGAAGGACCTCCACCAGGAAGATGGATGGGAAGGGAAGAGAAGGAGAACTCAGAAGGCTGCTAGATACGTAGAAGCAAAGGCGCAGGTGGCTTAAAGGAGGAGGAGATGGTCAGTAGCATCTGGAAGGAGAGGTACAGAAAGGGCTTATAGGATTCTAAAGACCCATTGGATTGAACACGGAGGTCATCATTAAAGTCTGTTTTTGGCTGGGCGCAGTGGCTCACACCTGTAATCCCAGCACTTTGGGAGGCCGCGGCAGGCGGATCACTTGAGGTCAAGAGTTCAAGAGCAGCCTGACTGACATGGTGAAATCCTGTCTCTACTAAAAATACAAAGTTAGCCGGACGTGGTGGCCCGTGCCTGTAGTCCCAGCTACTCAGGAGGCTGAGGCAGGAGAATTGCTTGAACCTGGCAGGCAGAGGTTGAAGTGAGCCATATCGGGCCGCTGCCCTCCAGCCTGGGCAACAGAGCAAGACTCCATCTGGTCATATGCCAGCTGGAGCTGAATGCGAAATATGTTGTAATAGATCCGAGACAGCCGAGGGTACTGGCGCCCTGCAGGGGGCGGTGTGGTGCCATCCTGCTCTTCTTTCTCATAGGCTGATTATGATAATGGTCAGGCGCAGAGAGCAGCAGATACTCCTCTGGGCACTAAGCTGCTCTTCACTCATTTAATCCCCACAATGGTGGGATGGGCAATGTGTTTATTTTACATAAGAAAACTGAGGCTTGGGGAACTCAAGGACACTTGATTCAAGGGCACATAACTGTTAGGTGGTAGAGCAGGATACCAGTTGAAGCTGATCTGACTCCAAAACCAGTGTCCCTTCCAGCATTGTGCTGGGCCTTGCTGTCGCTTCAATCCCACTGAGATTAGAAGTCATAGGAGGGACTTCTCAGCCAAGAGACTTACACTCACCTTCCAAAGGCCAAGTGTAGCTGCTGCGTAGTAGAGCAGGGGAGCATGGTCTCAGTATGTCTGGGGACCTTGGAGATTTGTTGTCCTTCTTATCATTCCCAAAGGTACAAATCACCAAAAAGTCATCAAATACTCAAATTCAGTCTGCTTTCCCCATTTCTGATACCGTTTTATACATCAGAAACCTTTTGACAACACACATTTCTAGAGCCCATCACAGACCTAAGGCTATTAAAAAGAATCTCTGTGGATGTGACCCTGGAATCTGTATCTTAAAAAAATAAAAAAGAAAGAAAGGAAAACCCCTCAGGTGATTCTGATGCACACTGGGATGCACTGGTCCAAGGTCCTGCATTTATTTGATACCATTGCTATACTGAGGCTTGTCAATAATGTGAGGCTATGTGTGGCTATGTATTGACATTAGACATTAGCAGTTAGTTAGGAAAATGAGCAAAGGTTTTAAAAAATCTTTTATATCATTTTTCTGGTAATTTATTAATAAGGCAACCTTTCGTCTCTTTTCTCTGTATTACGACAGCTTGACTCCCTCACCCCGTAACTTACTGGCTCAAGTGTAAAGTCTGTTCATGAATGGATAAAGAAAATGTGGTTCTTGGGCTGAGTGGGGTGGCAAACGCCTGTAATCCCAGAACTTTGGGAGGCTGAGGTGGGCAGATCACCTGAGGTCAGGAGTTTGAGACCAGCCTGGTCAACATGGCGAAACACCGTCTCTACTAAAAATACAAAAATTAGCTGGGTGTGGTGGTGCACACCTGTAATCCCAGCTACTCGGGAGGCTGAGGCACAAGAATCTCTTGAACCTGGGAGGTGGATGTTGCAGTGAGCTGAGATCACACCACTGCACTCCAGCCTGGGCAACAGAGGGACACTCTGTCAAAAAAAAAAAAAAAAAAGAAAGAAAAACAGAAAGAAAATGTGGTTCTTATACACAATAGAGCAACATTCAGCCACAAAAAAGAATGATATCCTGTCATTTGCAACAACATGGATGGAACTGGGTGTCATTATGTTAAGTGAGATAAGCCAGGCACAGAAAGAGAAACTTTGCATGTTCTGTGGGATCTAAAAATCAGAACAATTGGCCGGGTGCAGTGGCTCCCGCCTGTAATCCCAGCACTTTGGGAGGCCGAGGCAGGCGGATCACCTGAAGTTAGGAGGTTGAGACCAGCCTGGCCAACATGGCGAAACCCCGTCTCTACTAAAAATACAAAAATTAGCCAGGCGTGGTGGCGGGCACCTATAATCCCAGCTACTAGGGAGGCTGAGGCAGGAGAACTGCTTGAACCTGGGAGGCGGAGGTTGCAGTGAGCTAAGATCGGGCCACTGTACTCCAGCCTGGGCGACAGAGGGAGACTATGTCTCAAAAAAAAAAAAAAAAAAAAGATCTCGTGGACATAGAGAGTAGATAGATGGTTGCCAGAGGCTGGGAAGGGTAGTGGGATGGGGGATTGGGAGGTGGGGAGGGTTAATAGGTACAAAAGTATAGTTAGAATGAATAAGATGTAATATTTGACAGCATTACAGGGTGACTATAGTCAATGATAATTTATTGTATACTTAAAAATAACTGAAGGAGTATAATTAGATTGTTTGTCACACAGAGAAAGAATAAATGCTTGAGGGGATGGATACCCCATTTACCCTGGTGTGATTATTATGAGTTATATGCCTGTATCAAGATATCTCATACTCCCACAAATACATACGTCTGCTATGTACTCACAAAAAAAAACACTTAAAAGAGTAAAGTCTGTGCAGCCAATGTAAAGCTTGCCTCAGCTGCGGGGCTCATTTTGAGAAAAGATAAAGGGTATTCGTATTCTGTGATCAGGAGCCGCGACCCGGTGCTGAGGCTCCCTCGCGATGTGAGCACATTTGGATCC
>NW_012106697.1:5550832-5567407 GCF_000951045.1 Mandrillus leucophaeus | reverse complement strand
TACATCCCCAGGGCTGCCCAGACCAGTCCTGGGTGGAGCCTGGGCTGGGGGTGGGGTGTACCGTGCTGGGCCACGCTGGGCTGCCCCCTCCACTGGCGTGTGAGTGCTCTGTGCCTGGGGCCTTGGCTTGCTCATGGTACCCTCGCACCTGGCACTGTGCCTGGCATGGAGGGAGTGCTAATAAGTGTTTGCTGGAAGGTAGATTGGGCTTGACTGCGTCTGCTCAGGAGGTGGCGGGGCAGGAGTGAGTCTTGGGAAGTGGAGCTCGGCACTGCAGCCCCTCACACACTTGAGAGCGGGCCACACGCTGTCGCCAAGGAGCAAACACGCTGGATTCTGACGCCTGACCTGACGCTTGGTGTCCCCGGGATCCTTCAGCTCTCAGCGTTCCGCCTGCAGGAGTAGAGCCGGCTCCGCGGAGCAGGATCTCTGGGAAGTGGGAAGTGCAGGCTGCAGGAGGTCGGCTCTCCTCTAAGGGCCTTTGTTCCTGCTCAGCCTTCCCCTGGTGAGAGCTGGCACAGTTAGTGGAAAGGGCACAGGCTGCCTCGAGCGCTGGGGGCTGGCGCTGACTTTCCACTGGTGCAGTCTCACCTTGAAAAGTCCCTTCCCTTGTAATTTCCTTTCCTGCCGAGAGAGAGGCTCTTCTGGGATGAGTGTGGTCACGGCGGGGCCTTTCTGTTTCACTCCACCTCTCCCGTGTCCTGCAGCTGACGGGACCCCGGCAGGCCTGGAAGAAACCACAGGGAGAGAGAGACACACACAGGAAGGAAAGAAAGGGGGAAAATGGGAGGAAAAGGGAGAGGCATGAAAGAGAAGCAGACAAAGGAGGGAGGAAAAGGTAGAGAATGGAGAACATAAACACATCATAGGCAGGTTTCATGACCCACACACCATCACCAAGGGCTGTTTTTACTTGGGGCGATGGTTAATTTTTTGTGTTAACTTGGCTGCACCATGGTACCCAGATATTTGGTAAAACACCAGCCTAGGTGTTGCTGTGAAGGTATTTTTAAGATGAGATTAACATTTAAATCAGTAGACTTTGAGTAAAGTAGGTTATCCTCTGAATGTGGGTGGGCCTTGTCCAATCAGGTGAGGGCTTGAAGACGAAAAAACTGAGGTTCCCAGAGGAGGGGTAATTCTGCCTCCACACTCACTTTCTTAGGACTCAAGCTGCAACAGCAGCTGCGCTCTAGGTCTCCGGCCTGCCCACCTGCAGATTTGGAGCTTGCCAAACCTTCACAATCGTGTGAGTCCATCCCTGGAGATAAACCTCAGTCTGGCATTGCATTTGCTACTGGATAGAGGGGTAAGCAGACACACTTGTGAGGAGCATGCTGTCCAGTGGGAGAGACTCAGCCACCTCGGGGGCTTGCACTGGGTCAGAGGTTTGGTGATAGACCCGGTGGAGACACAGGGGAGGGATGACTGGGGAGCAGGTGTGGTCAGAAGGGACCTCGAGAGGGACGGCGCTGAAGGGAGCCTTGGCTGAGGGGTGGTGCCTGCTCTAAGCACCACTTGCTTGCTGTAGGTACGTCAGGTGGAGGGAGTTGTGCAAAGAAGGGCCTGGCGACGTAGAATAGCTGACAGGTGAGGCTTGTGAGGCCTGAGGAGTCTCCCCAGCCCCTCCCCACCTGTGTCTGCACTGACTTCTCAGTCACTTCCTCAGAGGAGCCTTTCTGGCCTATTTGATTGAAGCCCCCTAAGGTATGGTCCCATAGCATCAGGTACCTCAGTTGTCACACAGAGTCACAGTTAACATTTATTTGAGGGATTATGTGATAAGCAATCTGTATCTGATGCCAGAGTGGGTTGGAAGAACTTGCTACTGGCGACAGGTGAAAGAATTAGGAGGCTCTTGCCAAGACTGTGAGAGAAATGATGGAGGTAGAAATAGTGGGGGCTGCTTTGATGCTGAAAAGGGAACGGACTAGACAGGTGTCGAGGACATGGGTCTGTCCCCATCAGAGGTGCAGACTGTCTCTTTCCTGCCTATTATTCTCCCCCCAGAACCTAGTGTGGTGGCTGGCAGAGAGTGAGGACTGAAAAACGTTCGTTGAAAGGATGAAGGAACGACTGATAGCTGCGTTTCCTGGCACACACGGTGCTTCGTAAGTCATGGCTTAGGGGCTACATGAGTGAACGGCTCCGCTGCATCCCGGCGTTGTGTCTCTACGAGAGCCATGGCTGCTGGAGCGTTGCTGTCAGGGCTGAGGCATCATGATGCTTCTGTGTCCTGTGCCGCATTCTAAAGGCTGCTGTGTGAGGGTCAGAGCCACCCGGACGGTATGCACACAGAGAGGTGTCCTGTGGATGACAGGTTTGGGAGATTCCTTATTTCCCTTTCTGTTAAACAGAAAGCCTGGTTCCATTCTGGGACTGCAGGCCGAGAGTGTGGCCTTCCTCCGACTTGCTCTGGGAGTGAATCCTGACACACATCTGGTTTGCAGTATGTGCCAGGAATGGGCTTAGGCACTTCACACACGTCATCTTATGTAATATTTGTAATTCTTTGAAGAGGTACAACCTCAATTTTCCAGCGCAGGAAACTAAGACAGTCAGGCTAATGACTTCCCCAGGGTCACTTGGCTGGTAAATCCTAGAGGGGGAGGGGCATCCCGAAGGCTTGAAACCCCTCTCTTTATGCCAGTGGGTCTCAACCCAGGCTGCCCACTCCAGTCCCCTGGGAGCTTTCTTCCAGGCCCAGGCCTGTGACATTAGACCCTCTGAGGTGGGGCCCAGAATGAGAGGCTGTCAGAGCTTCAGGGGTTTCCAGTGGGCAGCCAGGGTTGAAAAGCACCAACCCACAGCCTCAGCCACTATCTGTGTCTCTTAAAAATCCAGATTCCTGCCCGGTCATTTCATCTGGATGTCCCAAATTTGGGACATCCTAAACAGCGCTCCCTCTCCAACAGCCTCGATTTAGAATTCCTTCACCAAAACACTCCACACAGAAATGCTTGAGTTGTTCTTGACTTCCGCTTTGCTCTGACCACATCCCATAGGCATAAGTTCTGTTGATTCCTTCCTGACACCCCTTCAGTCCGACCCCCGCCCCAGCCAGCCGCCACACTGCCACCCCACAATTTCCCTCATGGGTTTCTGCAAGAGTCGCCTTATTTTTTGCCCATCACCAGAAAGCTTCTACGCACTGGTATTAGGGTGATCTGTCTAAAATGCGTAACAGCCTTCAGTTGCTTCCATTGACTTCAGGAAAAGTATCCCAACTCCTCTCGTGTCTCGTGCCTTGCCCTGAGAGAGCAGTCCTCTCCTGCTGTGTTATTTCTGGCGGCCTGCAGTGTTAAAGTACTCGTAGTTTTCCCTCCAAGCACTCAATGCCCTGGGCCCGTCTGCCTCTGCACAGGCAGTTTCTCATGCTTACAATGCCCTTTCCTGGGTAACTCCAATTCATCCTTCAACACCCAATTCAGAGGCACTTTCTTCCAGGGGTCCCCTTAGATCACCTCTGCCCAACAGGCTGGTTTGGGTATCTTTCTACCCTTTCTTGTTTTTTTTCTTTTTGAGACGGAGTTTCGCTCTTGTTGTCCAGACTGGAGTGCGAAGGCGCAATCTCGGCTCACCGCATCCTCTGCCTCCTGGGTTCAAGCGATTCTCCAGCCTCAGCCTCCTGAGTAGCTGGGATTGCAGGCATGTACCACCACACCTGGCTAATTTTGTATTTTTAGTAGAGATGGGGTTTCTCCGTATTGGTCAGGCTGGTCTCGAACTTCCGACCTCAGGTGATTTGCCAGCCTTGCCCTCCCAAAGTGCTGGGATGACAGGTGTGAGCCACTGTGCGCAGCCTCTTTCTACCCTTTCTATGTGCCACAATTGTAGCGCTTTAAATTAGGTTGTATTTTCCTATCTGGTTGTCTGTCTTCTCCACCGGATTCAGAGCCTCTTGATATTGGGCTTTACCTTACTCATATTTGCACTTCCTGACCCAACATTGCCCAGCATCACATGGCCACACCGCATGCATTTGCCAAATCGAGAAGAGTTAAAAGATGACATAAAGCATGGACTCTGACCCCAGACTGCAAAAACATAATGCCAGAGGGCCGGGTGCGGTGGCTCACACCTGTAATCCCAGCACTTTGGGAGGCCAAGGAGAGTAGATCACCTGAGGTCAGGAGTTTGAGACCAGCCTGGCCAACATGGTGAAACCCCATCTTTACTAAAAATACAATAATTAGCCAGGTGTGGTGGTGCATGCCTGTAATCCCAGCTACTCGGGAGGCTCAGGCATGAGAATTGTTTGAACCCCAAAGGAGGAGGTTGCAGTGAGCCGAGATCATGCCACTGCACTCTAGGCTGGGTGACAGAGTGAGACTCAGTCTAAAAACAAAACATAATGCCAGAGAATTCAGTAGGATGGCTTGGAGAAAGGAGAGGAAAGGTGGGAGTCATCGGAAAAGATTCTAGTATCCTGGGTAAGAAGTTGTAAGCTTAGAATGAAAGTTTACGCTGTAGGGCCAGGCGCGGTGGCTCACACCTGTGACCCCAGCACTTGGGGAGAACAAGGTGGAGTGTTGCTTGAGGCCAGCAGCTTAAGACCAGGCAGGCGACATAGGAAGACCCTGTTTCTAAAACATAAAAATTAAAATATTTTTAAAAAAGAGAGCTCAGGACATAGAAACGGGGAGAAAGACATGATCCTAAAAGCAGCAAGAAAGGCAAAACGTATGATCACAGATTATTTTCTGGTAAAGGTAGGGACATTTTTAGACAACCTCCTGCATGCATCCAAATACATTTTTTAAAAACCCAACTACCTACAAAGTTATATCAGGGGAATACCTGGTTATAGGTTCTTGAACTATTTTTAGTGAGAAGCTAAGTATCTATATCTGAAACTACAGTAACACTAACGTAAAGGTATTTATCATATTTGTGACAAATATGGTCTTCTATGTCCTGGAGAAATCCCCATATTATGAATTCTCCTCTTGAAGGTAGAAGCTACAATTCAGTGTCCAGCCTCCCTAGAAGCTAGAGCAAAGGAATTGACCTAGGCTCTGTCAGTCAGACTTTCATTTGGAAGAAGACAGTATAAGAAAGGAGAGCTGTGTGGAATCTCTTCCTCGAAGGAGTGGTGTGTTGTGGTGGAGAGAAATCCAGCTTTCAGAATAGCAGTGGCAGAGATTCTCATCCAGTCCTCCATTGCTCAGTGTTAGGGCTGTGAATGCAGGGTCAGCGCCCAGGTGTGATGGGCCATGCCTGAGAGAAGTCCTGTGGGGTGAATGGATATTGCCCTGGCTTCATAGCCCCCGGGACGAATTCTTTGACTCTCCCTGAAATACTGTGAGTTATCAAGTACCCTTTAGTAAACTTATTTTCTTTTCTTTTTTTTTTGAGACGGAGTTTCGCTCTTGACTCCTAGGCTGGAATGCAATGTCGCGATCTCGGCTCGCCATAACCTCCGCCTCCCGGGTTCAAGCTATTCTCCTGTCTCAGCCTCCTGAGTAGCTGGGATCACAGGCATGCGCCACCATGCCCAGCTAATTTTGTATTTTTAGTAGAGATGGGTTTTTCCATGTTGGTCAGGCTGGCCTTGAACTCCCGACCTCAGGTGATCCGCCCGCCTCGGCCTTCCAAAGGGCTGGGATTACAGGCCTAAGCCACCGCGCCTGGCCAGTAAACTTATTTTCTAAATAAATTTCTGACAGAATCACTAAAATGGATTCTGTTGCTTGCAACCAAAAACCCTGACTGATATGATTGCTTATATATAAAAGTGTTCAGAAGAATGATGTGATCAAAATAGAAAACAAAAGACAGACTACAGTATAACAAGCAAATACAAATAAAAAGAAAGTAGAGGTCTCAATGCTAGTATCAGACAAGATGGAATTCAGGTCAAAAAACCATTAAATAAGTGCACTTTATAATGCAAATAAGTGTAATTATCAAGAATATATAATTGTATATATGGCTGTTTATGTACCAATAACATAGCAACTTGGTTAATAAAGTAGAAATTACAAGAGATAAAGGGAGAAAGTACAAACTACATTAGTAGACTACTTCTTCTAGTTTGTAACATTAAGTAAGGTAAATCTAACTGATATATATTAAATAAACTGTACCCTGGAAATAGAAAATGTACCTTCTTTTTAAGTGCCCATGTTACATTTGTGAATGACAGATATCCCAAGAGTATAAATAGTACAGGAGATATTCTCTGATCATCATGTAATAAAATTAATAATAAAGCCAGAAAAAAATTCTCCCTTGTACTCAGAAACTAAAAAATCTTTATTTTCATATTGAAATGTTTATAATAAGATGATAAGATATCTGGGATTTGGAGTAAGATGAACCAAGATTCATCATATATTGGTAATCATTGAGCTGTGTAATGGGTATATAGAAATCCTTTATCCTATTTCTATACTTCTCTTTATGTTTAGAATTTTCAATTAAAAAAATTTAAAACCATTTTATCAAATACTCTTTTTTTAACAGGGAGTCTCACTTTGCCACCCAGGCTGGAGTACAGTCGTGAGATCGCAGCTCACTGCAACCTCTGCCTCCCAGGTTCAGGCAATTCTCCTGTCTCAGCCTCCCAAGAAGATGGGATTACAGGTGCCCGCCACCACACTCAGCTAATTTTTGTGTTTTTAGTAGAGACAGGGTTTTGCCAGACTGGTCTCGAACTCCTGACCTCCAGTGATCCACCCACCTTGGCCTCCCAAAGTGTTGGGATTACAGGCGTGCGCCACGGCACCCAGCCCAAATACTCTTGATATAAAGAAGATATAGATATCAAAATTGTAAAATTTCTAGAAAACAGCAGTCATGAAACCTATAAAAAATAAAGCAGAGCTCATGGGAGATTTTAGTCTTAAGTATTTAAGTATTTAAATCAATCCAGAAAGAAATGGAAAAAAAAGTGAATTAGTATCCAACTCAAAAAATTAAGAAAAGAAAAAGGTACAATAAAATAAACCAAGAAAAGAGGGGACACAATAAACACAGATAAAAGCAGAAATTACTGAATTAGAAAATAGAAAAAGGTAGTGCCAAATCTAAAAGCTGCTTCTTTAGTACAAAATAAATCGCTAAATGACTAGAACTAACTGGATCACAGGCTTATTAAAATAATGCTAGAATGCATGGCTTTTTACCCAGAAATGTTTGCAGCGATTGCCCAGTTAGACCATAAACTTGATTATACAGTTGTTAATAGCAGAGGCAGACCCGACTCAGTACTCACGCAGGAGGGAAAGTATTTTGAAAAAGAAATTCGGAAAAGATAAAATGAAGCTGTTGCACCATAACTAATTTTCACAGTTAATTTCTGCCTAAAATTGAGATGTGCCCATAGGCAGAATATTTTTCTTTCTGCTTATTATTTGGGCCTGGATGACCTCTCTTAGTTCTTGCTTCTACATACCAGAACCAGGTACAAGTAGCACGTACAGCCTCCTGCAAGCCATGGCTTACCTCAATTTCAGCACTAAAGTATTAGGTTGGTGCAAAAGTAATTGTGGTTGTTGCCATTGAGGATTAGAAATCATTCTACTATAAAGACACATGCACATGTATGTTTACTGCAGCACTATTCACAATAGCAAAGACTGGGAACCAACCCAAATGCTCATCAATGATAGACTGAAAAAGAAAATGTGGCACATATACACCATGGAATACTTTGCAGCCATAAAAAAGGATGAGTTCATGTCCTTTGCAGGGATATGAATGAAGTTGGAAACCATCATTCTCAGCAAACTAACACAAGAACAGAAAACCAAACATTGCATGTTCTCACTCATAAGTGGGAGTTGAACAATGAGAACACATGGGCACAGGGAGGGGAACATCACACACCGGGGCCTGTCAGGGGGTGGGAGACAAGGGGAGGGATAGCATTAGGAGAAATGCCTACTGTAGATGACGGGTTGATGGGTGCAGCAAACCACCATGGCACATGTGTACCTATGTAACAAACCTGCACGTTCTGCATATGTATCCCAGAACTTAAAGTATAATAATCATAAAAAAACCACAATTACTTTTGCACCAAACTAATACTTTTTTTCATAAATTTCTAGCTAGCAACTGGCATCGCATCCCCACTGTCTCCCGCCCCTCGACTGCTCTTCCCTCTCTTTCTGCCTGTGCTTCCTCTCCCCAGCTCAATGTGGCTCTGTTGAGGTCACCTTGCTGCATCTCGCATCTTTCCCTCCACGGCTTGGATCTATTATCCCTCGGAAGTACTCCACCTGTGGGAGTCTATCTGCCTCTCTGCCATGATCCAGTCTCTCCCAGACCTTTCAGCTCCCTCATTAAATATTGAACAAAAAATTAATGAGCACCTGGTGTGTAGGAGGGACTGTGCAATCGACTGCGATACAGTGAAGAGTCACACAGACATGGCCCCTTCTCACGGAGACCTGCACCTGGGGCAGAGCACAGCGATCCAATAATGACTTAACTAAAGGCTTAGTTACAACCAAGGCAAGTGCCGTGAAGAAAGCACCGCTTCACATCCCCCACATCTTCCAGGTCTGGTGAGTCACTTCCTATGTTTGCTTTTGTGCTTTCTAGCCCAGACCCCACAGAACAGCAATTCCAACACTCTCTTACCAGCTCCCTCCTCTCCATTGCTCCTTGTTCTTTGGCAAACCACCAAGCATGGAGTAAATTCATTTATTATTGTGTATTTTGAGATAGGATCTCCCTATGTTGCCCAGGCTGGATTTGAACTCCTGGGCTCAAGCAATCCTCCTGCCTTGGCCTCCTGAGTAGCTGGGACTACAGGTGTGAGCCACCATACTCAGCAACATGGAGTAAATTCAGATTGACACCTTCCTTCTTTACACCAGGAACCTGAACGATGCTGATGAACCACACTTCAGCGGGAATGGGAGCTCCAGTGCTTTGATGCATCCAACCCCAACTGCACTGCACACTTCTTTTTTTTCTTTTTGAGACGGAGTCTCACTCTGTCACCCAGGCTAGAGTGCCGTGGTGTGATCTCCGCTCACTGCAGCCTCTGCCTCCCGGGTTCAAGTTCTCCTGCTACAACCTCTCGAGTAGCTGGGATTACAGACACACGTCACCACGCCCAGCTAATTTTTGTATTTTTAGTCGAGACGGGGTTTCACCATATTGGTCAGGCTAGTCTCGAACTCCTGACCTCAGGTGATCTTCCCACCTCGGCCTCCCAAAGTGCTGGGATTACAGGCGTGGGCCACCGCGCCCGGCCTGCACTGCCCACCTCTTAGCAATGTTCACACACACCCTCCTCGTCTCCACAGTGGCTGCTCCACACTGCTCAGTACTGTCTCCAGATGATCTCACCCTCATTTCACAAGGTGCCTTTGTGACTTACTTCGCAAAGAAAATAATCACTGCCATCAGGAACTCTCCTCTCTTGCTCCACCCACTCACCTGCCTACATGATATTCCTTCTCACCTCCTTCTCCCATCGCTCTGATAAGGGCCCCTTCTGTCTTTAAGGTGAATTTCTCCTCCCGCTGCCTCCTGCCCTGACCCTGTGCTCTGGGTCCCATTTAATTTCCGCTGCTAAGAATTGGTTCCGTTAGTCACGCGTCTTTTTCCATGTCATCCTTCTCTATCCCTCGTTGGTCCCTTCCCCTTAGCATACAAACACACCCAGCATTTTCACATCCTGAAACAGACAACAATAAAATTCCCTTTCTCTTGCCTCTGTTTTTCCTTCTAGCTCTCTATTTCCCTCTGATTACTTAGCCAAGCACCTGGCAAGAATGCGCTCCAGGGACTCTGAATGTTCCCAACACAATGACAAGTGTTTGAGGTGACGGATCTGCTAATTGCCCGATTTGATCATTGCACATATGTGCATGTGCCAAACTATCACACTGTACCCCATAAATATGTATAATTATCATGTGTCAATTAAAAATAATAGTAAAAGAAAAAAAGGTCAGGCACAGTGGTGCACACCTGTAATCCTGGCACTTTGGGAGTCCAAGGAGGGTGGATCATGAGGTCAGGAGTTCTACACCATCCTGGCCAACATGGTGAAACCCCATCTCTACTAAAAATACAAAACTTAGCCGGGCATGGTGGCAGGTGCCTGTAGTCACAGCTACTTAGGAGGCCGAGGCAGGAGAATCACTTGAACCTGGAAGGCAGAGGTTGCAATGAGCCGAGATCGTGCCACTGCACTCCAGCCTGGTGACACAGCGAGACTCCATCTAAAATAAAAAAAAAAAAAAAGGAGGGTTCCATTCTCTGTCTCCACTCACTGTGCCCACCTCTCTTCTGCTTACAACCCCTGCTGAAATCGTTGGTTTCCATTTTCACCAAACCAGTAAAAGTATCCCGTACATCTCTGTGGTCAAATCCAGGGGCCCTCTGACTTCTTTTGGCACTTGGTACAGGTGAGCCCCTCCTTGCTGGAACTCCTTACTCTCTTGGTTTTCATAACACCACTTCCCTGGTCTTTATAGTATTTCTGGCCTCTTCTCAACCTCTTTTGTGAATTTTTGGTTTTACCTCTGCTGTCTTTTACGTCTGTATCCCCGGGATTCTGACCTTGCTATCAAGGTTCTTTGTCTACTCTTTCTACTCAGCTTGAGTGATTTTGCTCACAACCAGGTTTTCAGCTGCCACCCCCCTGCTCTTTGTGCCAAGTTCTCTCGCCCATTCTTTCTCTGGAGAGCTTCCTCCTGACCTCCAGACATGCTCCCCGACTTGGCTATACCCTTGGCAGATCCGTCACGCGCAGCACTTCGGGCCTGCATCTGTCTTCTTCCTCTCCACACCTCGGGACACGCCAGGATTTCTGTCCTGCGCTTCACATCTCAGTGGATTGCAACACTGCAGGCGACTGCCCAGAGAGCAAAGCGTTATCGCAGGGGCCTTCCGTCCCCAACTTGCCAACACCGCTGACACTTTCTCTGAAATATATTCACCCCTGCCCTCTAAGCAGCCTCTCTCCCCACCCCAGTCGTGCTGCCAAAACCTAGGTTCAGATGCAGAGAGGCTGTGGGTAAATTTCCAGCCTCCTGCTTCCATCCTCTCCCCATCTACGCTGGCTTTCAAAAAAATCTGAACAGATCTTTGTGTCTCACAGATAGGATCATGCTTTCCTCAGCAGAACTTGTCCTGAGCTCCCCGTGGGCTATAGGACAAAGCCTAGTGTCTTTTCCCTGAAGCCAAGGCCCTTCATTGAGGTTCCCACTGCGGTGTCCTCGATCCTGCGATCTATGCCCCTGTAGCTCGGACTTGCTTGCCACACTCTCTACTGAAGGCACCCCTCTTCCATTTGTCCTTCTAGCAGATGCTTCCTCTTCCAAAGGACGCAGCTCCAATATGCCTTCTGGGAGGCACCACAGAGATGCTTGGCTCGCGTCTCCCACTGCCCTTCCTTCTCGACTTCACTGCAGGAGTCGCCCTGCAGTGGCACCACTTCTTCTCAAGTCTGACAGTAAGCCCCTGCAGACCAGATGCCACATCTTCCTACAGGTACGTCCCAAGTTTCTAAAGCAGTGCCTAGGACCTTGCTAATGCCCAGTAGATGTTCGCTGGGATGATCTTGATGCCCCCCAAACTCCTTGTTAGTTGCTGCCTCTTTCTCTGTTGCAAACACAGCTTCCATGTCGGGATTGCTGAGGGGCTGCCCCACCTCACCGACGTGCTTTCTCTTCCTTCTCCTTTCTTCACCATGGAGGTGTCCCTTCTCCAGTCTCTCTGTGGGGAGAAAATGCTCTCTCGTGTCATATCTGAAATTTTTCTTCCTTCTATGTGCTCTTGACACCTGGCTTGTTCTGTGAAAATGTCCTCTGAAGTCCCCAGCCCAGCCCAGCTCTGTGGTGGGGCAAAGGGGGAGCCTGGTACCAGGGTCGTGGGAGCTCTGTGCCCTGGTGTGCCCCCTTGCTGGGTTCATCTCAACTAATGAGCTTTTTGTATCCCTGTGCCAACTCTTGGGCTATTTCCTTTTCTAGTCTTGGTTTTGAGTTTCTTCTTCTGACATTTAATTACCAGGAAGAAAAGTGGGAGGGATGTATTTTCTCAGAGAACCCCGTGATTGTAAAATCATGGTGCCTGGTGTCAGGGGTGTGGCATCCACAGGGACACGGCTGGGTGCTTCTGTAGCTCATTCTTGCTTCCCCGTCACACTGGCCTTCTCTGCAGAGGTCAACGCCCTCCTACAGACCCCCTGCCCAGCTCTCCCAGCCTCTTGCTTTTTCTCTCAATCAGGCTAGAGAAAAATATTCCAATCTCCAAATTGGGACCCTCAACAAAGGAGGTTTTATTCTTTGTGAAATTTGTTTGCATAATAAGCCTTAATAAGCCTTACAATTATGTGGCATTTAAGTGAGATCTATAATAATTTTATAGAAAAAGCATAAATGATACTAAATTGGAACTGTTTGAGAGAATATGGACTGTAAGTGTGCTGAGGCAAGTAAAACCACTGCAGAAAAAGGATTTAAAAGCAGGGAGAAATAAAACACTCTATTTTAGCCATATTTTCCAGTAAGAGACATTCCAAAGCCTACTTCAATCAAAACTGCTTTTGTATTAGTCAAGAGTGTTGGCATGTAAAATCTATCGTTTAAAATAGTTTCCAAATACATAAGAAAGTGAGAAATGACAAGGTCCATGAGAGGATTCCTGTGCTGTCACTAAGTATGCGTGCCTGGGAAGTCCAGGCAAGGGCATGTTATAGGTGAATTGTGTCCTTCGGAAGGATACATCGACGTCCTGTCCCCGAGAACTAACCTGGAAAGTACAGTCATTGCAGATGTGATTTGTTAGGACAAGGTCATGCTGGACAGGGTGGACCCCTCATCCAATATGACCAGAGTCCTCACAAGAAGACGGTGTGTGAGGACACAGAGGACACCATGTGACAGCAAAGGCAGAGGCTGAGTTTCGCCATCGCCAGCCGAGATCACCAAGGGCTGCAGCCACACAGAAGCTGAACGACGGGGACTGGTGAGAGCCCGGCCCTGCTGCACCTCGATTTTGGACCTGCAGCGTCCAGCACTGTCAGTGAACACATGTCTGTAGTCTGAGCCAGTTTGTGGCAATATGCTACAGCAGTCCTGAGAAACTAACAGGCAGGAGATGAATGTCCAAGGCTGTGCGTTTCTTCCAAGGGTGAAACCTGGCTGCTGTGTGGCCTCGTTCACCATACCATCCGGGTTAACACTCTGGTAGTTCAGCTTGCCATATGAAGGAAGCATTAGTAAAAACGAATGCGGGATGGCTCCGCGCTGAGATGGGACAAATTGTTTGTACATTGTGGTGAATTCATACATAAAATTATTGGCCTTTTGCCAGCAACACTACCCTGTAATTAGGTGTCTTTCATTTGTGAAAGGGTGTGGCGAATGTTGGTTTAATGTTGGTCAGTTTAATAAAAACCGATTTGCCAAGATTTAATTCTGCAGAAATAAAATTTGCCTGATGATAAATTCATCAAATTTACCGCATTTGTTGACTTACTAAATTTATCATTCATGTTGAGTCACTTTACCGGCAAACAGAGCTCTGGAAAGAGTTAATTCATTTCCAGTTTTGTCGGTGTTATCTGGCAGTATTTAAGTAAGGTTCAATTTCTCGAAGGCTGGCACTTGAGGGTAATATAGTCCTCTATGAATGAATATATGTAGAATCCAATAATGCATATTTTACCGTCAGAAACCCCAGTTTCAGGATTTTATATGAACATTTTTTTCTGTTAGAATATCAATTTTTGCTTGACAAGCTTTTCTGCAGATAGTGGTTATAAGATTCTTTTTCCAACTTCTCAAACACTCTATCAACCTTCGCTGGTGATTTCTGGCCATTAGTAGCCCAAATATTAGCACATGTTAGAGTCATTCCTGTCACTTCCTAGTTTGTTTCTTACTCTATCCATATTTTAACTTTTAAAGCACTATTTTACTATCTTTTATTCTTCACATTTTTGTTGTTATGGTATAGGCATATTACATTACTACAGTCTTTTGTAGTAATACCTTAGGTCATCGCCACCTCGAAAGGTTTTATCTCTTCACATTGAATCTTTCTCCAAACTGCCACCAAGCCTGTGTATCCTTAATGCTTTCTGTTAGAGTTCACAATGTGAGCACTTCTTTAAATCTAGGTGTTTATAAAAACGCTGAATAGGCCCGGTGTGGTGGCTCACACCTGTAACCCCAGCACTTTGGGAGGGTGAGGCAGGAAAGGTTACTTGAGGTCAGGGGTTGGATACCAGCCTGGCCAACATGGGCAAACCTGACTCTACCGAAAAATACAAAAATTAGCCAGGTGTGGTGTGTGTGCCTGTGGTACCAGCTACTCAGGAGGCTCAGGTGGGAGAGTCACTTGAACCTGGGAGGCAGAAGTTGCTGTGAGCCAACATCGCGCCAGAGTGAGACCCTGTCTCAAAAAGAAAAACAAAACGCAAAACACTTAATAAACAAATATAGCAGCTGATAAATTTAACAATGCCTTGTGCTGCTTTCGATGGTTTCAACAGCCTGAGTCTATTTTATAGTTTTAGTTATAATTTAGTAATTTAGTTCTAATTTAGAAGTGACGGTTTTGCAGCAGCCTCTGTGTAGCCTGCTCATTGAATGTCAGTTTCCTGTGTTTCACATTTCAGATTCTGTGACTTCTCTTTTGCATAAAACATAAGGAAAATATTCATCCAATAGAATAGCTTAACAAATCTGTGGATCGGGGGAAATAAAAAGGCAATCGACTAAGTTGCAAATATGTCATTGGAAGAAAAAAATGCAACTTGTCATTTATGACGTCATTGTCACTTCCACATAGCCTGCCCTGACACTTCGTAATCTAACCCCTAATACTTCACTGTCAAATCTGAGGCGCAGATAGTGATTTCATCTGAAATGTTAAAGTACATCTCAAGTCAGAATGAATTCCTTACAGGCCAAGGCATCTGAAGATGGTGTCTCTGGCTTAGTTGCTCTTTTGTTTGTTTAAGATAGGATATTGGGTGACATTTGATTCAGATAATCGGGTCAGAACTCAGCTCTGTGATGTCCTGTGCAGCTCCGGTCTCCTGTGACTTCCCAACGCAGGTGCTGGAGAGGAGGGCGTAGCCTCCATGTAGCCCTCAGTGAACGACAGACCCGAGGCATCCACCAATGCTCATTAAAGTGGTTTCCAAGCGTTCCAGAATATGTGGGAGAAAATATACCCTTGGAAATGTTGAAATGTTTTATAAGCAAGCACATCCAGTTCCTGGGCAGCTCCAACTTGCTTGGCTCTCATTTGCCCGACGGCTCAGCTGCAATGCTGCCAAGGAAAACAGTCATTGAAAGTCGCACAGGTAAGGTGTGGTGTCACAAATCAGTCACCCCCTGCTTCTTGCCACAGGGACAAATTGATGACATTGCAGGAGACACAGATATCCTCATCTCTGAGTGGAAGACTGATGTGGCTCCACTCCCTCCATATGAAGCAGTAACCGAGGACAATGCTCGGAGCCGACCTCTGGGTGGTTCCCAGAATGTGGGGTGACCCAGCTGCATACATGAGCCTGTCACACCACCCCAGGCTCCCTGTCACCAGCACTCATCTGGGCGGCACAACCTTCTCAGAGTGGACTGGGATGTTCTCATCATACTGCATGCATTCATTTTCTTTTGCTGCTGTAGCAAATTACACAGACTTGGTGGCTTCAAATGACACAAATTTATTCAGAAGTCCAAAATCAGTTTCATGAAGCGAAAGTAGAAGTGTTGGCAGGGTTGGCCTCCTCTGAAGGCCCCAGGGGAGAATCGCTTTGCCCTTTCAGCTTCTAGCAGTCACCCGGATTCCTGGACTTGTGACCCCTTCCTCTGCCTTCACACTGTCCCTCCAGTCTCTGTTACCATCATCACAGTCCCTACTCCTGTTCTGCGGTCAGATCTCCCCCACCTCCTCACAAGGACACTTGTGAGGACACTGGGCCCATCTGGGTAATCAGGAGCATCTCCGCCTCTCAAAACCCTCAACTTCATCACATCTGCAAAGTCTCTTTGGCCATATAAGGTGACATGTACAGATTCTGGGGATGAGGACATGGATATCTTTAGGGGCTGTACTCAACCTTGCATGCTGGACCAGGGTGTGCAGTCACCATTGATGAAAGCTCAGTTTATCACTCGCCATTCCGAAAACACGTAAAGCCAGGGGAGGGCTGGGGGAGATCCTCCTTCACTGGGGCTTGCAGGGACCATGCAACCATCTTGGGTGGAAATAGGTCTTTCAAGGCTGTTGCTGCTACTCTTGCAAAACACACACACGCATGCACACATGCATGCACACTCACACATGCACACACACACACATGCACACATGCTCATACACACACTCATGGACACACACACTCACATGCACACTCACACTCACACACACGTGCCACACCCACACTCAAATGCAAATGCACTAACACACACTCACATGCACACTCCACATGCTCACACACTCAAATGCACTCACATTCACATGCACATACACTCACACACACACTCATGCACACACACTTTCACACACATTCATGCACTCACACTCACACACATTCACATGCACACATACAGACATCAATGCACACTCACACTTACCTGCACACAC
>NW_012106697.1:5548084-5550612 GCF_000951045.1 Mandrillus leucophaeus | reverse complement strand
CACATGCACACACTCACACACTCACATGGACACACACCCTCTCACACACACTTACATGCACACACACATGCACACTTTCTTATCTCTAGTAAGTCTGTCTCGCTGGTTACATTTCATGCCAGTTTATTTTCTCCAGTAAAAACCCTAGGCTCTGTCACTAGGGCTGGTCTGATTCGAAGGCCTTCACCAACCTCAGTGCCATGTAGAAGGGAGAGCACTGGGAATGACAGCAGGCACTGGATTGTAGCCCTGTTTCTGCCATTCATAGTTTAACCTTGGCTAAGCCACTTCATTTCTCCAGGCTCAGATTCAATGCCCCAGTATGAGTTGGTCTAGAGCTGGATTTCCCCAGAATGTGGGGTATAGCATAACAGCTGCTCCTTGGAAAGAAAGGGTATCTTGACCAAATACACTGGGACACTGTTTCAGCGTGTATATACCTCCATCCCTCTTGGAGAGTCATAATGCACATAAACTTGACAAAGGCTCTGAGAAGTCCTACGTAAATGCAGTTGGGTAACTCTTTAACCTAGTATTTTGTAAACGTTTAAAAATCACAGAACACCCTCACTTGTTTTTTTCTTTTTAAATACTGAAGAGCAGACTTTGAGAAATGCTCATCATGGTGGTCTCTAAGGAAATCAGGATTCCTGCCCCATTACCTTGAGGGTGACTTTTGAAATTGACATGTTTTGCCAACAAGCTGACTCCTGAGAAAGGCAGAAAATGTCCTATGTTGCCTTACCTGGCCTCTTGGAGGCCTTGTTCATCATCATTAATCTTAAGGTGCCAGGCTTGCCAGCTGGAATCCATGAGCCAGCCCTGATAGTGAGACGCCCACATTATAGAGGCCCTTCTCCCTGCCATCCTCCCGTAAAAACTCATTTTCATTCCCCAAGGATTTCTTCATTGTCTTCTAGGAGCTTAGGCCTGGGGATGGGGACAACAGAAAGACCTTGAGAAACTTAATGTTTCTGTTGAGGAAATGACCATCTCCCCGCAAGCCAGGGAAAGGAAAAGGAACAAGCAGGCACTGAGCCTTGGCCAGGAGAGGGCTGTGCTCCCTTCATTTTAGTTGAGCCTTGTGAACATCTTCTAAGGTAAAGGTTACTCTTCCCTTTAGAAGACAAAAGCCCAAGGCAGAGAGAAGTTAAGTCACTTGTCCAAGGCCACTTGCTTAACTTGTGGCAGAATCAGGATTCAGCATTACTCAGGTGAGGTATAAGAAGGCATGGCACATACAGGTAGAGAGGGCCAGACCCAGGGGAAGAAGGAAGGTGCACACCAGGCTGGAGGAATCTGGGGTTGTGGGGAGAGCCATGGCTGGGAGACAAGATAACATCCAAGTTCAAGTCCTGGGTCTGTGCTGTTAGCCTTTCTGGTTTTCTCAAGTGAGGAGACTGGAAATGACTCTCTTCTAGCTGTGACGTTAATGAATTCACTTCTAGTTAGGGGGTGAGACTTGAGCAGGTCTGGGAAAGAGATTAGAAGGCAGAGGCAAGCAGTGACAAAAACCAGAACATGAAGAAAAGCTTGTGTGCACCCAGAAAAATATTCATTCAGTGCTATCTGGCAGACACCATGCTTGGACCTGTGGGTATCACAGTGAACAAAACAGATCCAAGCCCTGATCTTCATGAAGGTTACACACTTGAGGGGAGACACACGAAAAAATGAAAATTTTAGAAGGTGATGAGTGTCAAGGAAAAAAATAATGCAAAGGAAAAGGAACCAGGAGTGGGGTTCTATCCTAGATAGGATGGTCAGGGAAGGCCTCCAGTGAAGGTGATATGTGAGCAGAAACTTGAAGATGACTGAGAAGTGGATGGGGTAGATTCTGGAGTATTCTGAGCAGAGGAGTAGCCTGTGTGTAGGTACTGAGGTGCGTAGACGCTGTGGCTGCCATCTTCAGGGAGGGACAAGGAGGAGAGTGAAGAAATGAGGCTAGGAATGTTGACCTCTTTCAGGTGAGGGAGGAGGAGAGTGAAGAGATGAGGCTGGGGATGTTGAGCTCTTTCAGGTGAGGGAGGAGGAGAGCGAAGAGATGAGGCTGGGAATGTTGACCTCCTTCAGTGTGCAAAAACTTGGGGAAAAAAGTTCAGTGGCATTTTATTTGTTGGATAAAAGTATTAGAAATTTTAAAATAAAATGTTTTGTGACTTAGTCCAAAATTCTAGAGGACACGGGCCTTTGTCCTTGGTTAGACTCTGTGTCCAAGAAACAAATAGCATCCCAAGAATCAACTCTCCCTCTCCCTGGGGACCTAGGTACCACATCTCTGTTCTGTTCTCTCAAGGATATCCAAGGCTCTGCTCATGACTGAAGTATGCACAGACAATGGTTGGTAACATTTGTCACATTTTTACATTGCTTTACATGACTTTTGTCAACATGAAAGTGGAAACCAGACTCTCTACCATCGCATGAGTTGGGTTGTAAAAGTCATGGGTTTCTTGTTCTTTAGAATGGCTTTTCCTAGCAGTGGACTCCTCTGACTTTACAACCAATGGTGTGCTCCTGATTCAATC
>NW_012106697.1:5541809-5548034 GCF_000951045.1 Mandrillus leucophaeus | reverse complement strand
CTCCTTCAGTGTGCAAAAACTTGGGGAGAAAATTCAGTGGTACAGGCATTCTATTTGTTGGATAAAAATATTAGAAATTTTAAAATAAAATGTTTTGTGGCTTAGTCCAAAATTCTAGAGGACATGAGCCTTTGTCCTTGGTTAGACTCTGTGTCCAAGAAACAAATAGCATCCCAAGAATCGACTCTCCCTCTCTCTGGGGACCTAGGTACCACATCTCTGTTCTGTTCTCTCAAGGATATCCAAGGCTCTGCTTATGACTGAAGCATGCACAGACAATGGTTAGTAACATTTGTCACATTTTTACGTTGCTTTATATGACTTTTGTCAACATGAAAGTGGAAACCAGACTCTCTACCATCGCATGAGTTGGATTGTAAAAGTCATGGGTTTCTTGTTCTTTAGAATGGCTTTTCCTAGCAGTGGACTCCTCTGACTTTACAACCAATGGTGTGCTCCTGATTCAATCACTTAAATCACTCTGGGTGTTGGTTTATTGGTCTGTCCGGTGGGTGGGTGTAGACTAGATGATTAGTAAACTTCCTTTATTAAATAGATCTGAAAACCCCTGTTCTACCCTCTCTAGCAAACAACATTCCTTCATCCAGTGTCTGTCTTCTCAGAGGTCAAACTAGTAATTATCCATCCCTTTTGCCTGTGTGTACGACATGCATAATTCATAGGTAGCCTTGCAAAATGGAAACGGAATGTCCATTCCCCAGTTCCCACATGACTAGTGCTCATGCACCAGAAAGTTTACCAGGGACAAATTCTGTTTTTCTTCCACCTCCAGCCCCTCTCATTTCTACCAGCCTCCAAGGCGTCTATATAATAATCAATTGCAAGACTATTTATCACCTGTTTATACAATGTTAGCTCTTGTAGTTCCATAGCCTCATGTGACAGCTAAGGAAACTGAGGCTCAGAGAGGTCGCTGACTTTCCCAAAGCCACACAGACATGCCATGGGGCGGGAACGAAACTGCAGTTTCTGAACACGAGCTGAGATTCCTTCCCCAACCTCTTGTTGCCTCTATTTTGCCAAGTGCTAACTGTGCCCTGCAAATTATAAGATGTCTAAAAATACGTTTTGAGGATGATGATGGAGAACTCGGAAAAGAAGTTTTTTTGTTTTGTTTTTAAATACGCCCTCATAGATCCAATGCAGTTGAAACAGCGATCAAAGCCAATTTCCCTAGAAACACCAGATCGAAAACACGTGGTGAGGCTCTGATCTGTAGTGCTTCATCCTAAACAATACATTTTACAATCCCTGAAAAATAAAGAAAAAGGAAGGACTCAAAAGAACATTCTGGGCCTGTCACGGTTGCTTTTCATTCCTTTCATCACTAGGTGTCCCCTTGGTTAGCAAACCCCATCTGGAGGGCTGCGTCCCTGCACATCCTTCCTGGAGGGCAGGTGCGGGGAAGAGTCATCCGCAGTGGGAAGCTTCCTGCCCGGTGGGCCGGGCAGGCGCGGGGCTTCCTGAAGGGGCGGGGCTTGTGTGCTGGCAGAGCCGCTCGTCTGACACAGAGGAAGAGCCATCCTTGAGCTAAGAGGACTGGCTGTAATTAGCATGGAGAGATTAAATATGAAAGGAACACTGTCAAAAACCCATTTCCACCACAGGAAATGAGCGTGGCCTAGAATAGATGCAGAGCATGATTAAACTGCAGGACGGGCTCGGGAGGGAGGGTGAGCCGGCACACATCTCCTGGGAGCCGCCCCAGACCTATGCTTGGGACCACTGCTGAGTCAGATCCATGGAGGCGGTTCTCTGCAGATGATGCGGAGAAACAGGATGCTAGGCGTCTTTGTAAGTAGGCTCCTACTGTAACGATCCAAAGCCATTTTCAATACTTAATGTCTGGTTTCTAGGGCCCCATGGGAGTCACAGCTCTGGGTACCCCCACTACTAGCCCACACTTAATCATCAGTCTGTTGTCTGGATTCCTGCCCTTTAGGAACTCAGGGTCTAGTGGGAGGCACTCCCACTCGTGGAGAAATAAAAACCTGTGCAAGGGCTTTAAGAGCTGTGGCTGCTGGGGGAAAGAGATGTGGCTGTGTTGGGGAAACTTTCCTGGAGGGCCTCGAAGGAGGAGTGAGACTGCCAGCTGGATAAAGGGAGGCATGCTAGCATCGGGCACAGAGGGCGAAGGGTGCCGCATGCACGCCTCGGAGAGCGGCTGGAGGGCTGGCAGCCGGGAGGCTGGTGGGAGAAGAGCTGCACAGTTAGCCTGCAGGTCAGACACTGAGGGCTGCAGGGTTTGAATGGATCCTTTGATAGCCTTAAACAGACTGGTCTCAGGAAGGCAACCCTGGGGCAGAGTGAAGGGCAGGAGAGGTGGAGGCTGGAGGCAAGGAGGCCTGTTGGTGGAGGGCTGCAGTAAGCTCAGGGAGGAGGTGGAAGCCTCAGAGACAGTCGGGCAGGACGCCCAAGTGGTATTTCTGACCCAGTGTCTATGGGTTTGGGGACCAGCTGGCTGGGGATGGAGGAGGACAGGGAGGAGTGATGACTCCCAGCTCGCCAGTTTGGGAGACTGCATGGGTGCTTCTGAGGAAGCTGAGAGTTCCATGTTGAGGCTTGTGGCCTGGAGGCACACGTGGAAAATTCAGTAGGGATGTCCAGGTTGCTGGAAATGGAGGGGTGGAGCTCAGTCCAACTTGGCGAGAGATTTGTGGATTTTTGGAGGCCGGGGAGTGGCTGAAGCTCTCAAGACAGGTGAAGGTGGCCAGATCACTCAGAGCTTTTAAAGGCTGTGTGAGCTATTTAAAGTCTGAGCTGCCCACCAGATCCTCACACCTCTTTGCAAGTGTAATGAGTGACAGTGACAAGGGTTGAGGTCCAGCTTCTTTTCCCCGCCATAAAGATCCTGCTTCCAGTGCTGACTGAGCCATCCAGGCTCCCACAGAGGCCAAGTCCTGGCAGTAAAGAATGTGGAGACCCATACGGGCAGCGGGCAGACAGCCCGAGAAGGCCAGAGGCGGATGCCAGGTGTGTGCAGATGTTACCTGGAGCACTGACATCAAACCTGCAAAAGGGTCCAAGGTCAGGATTCCTGTTCTCGGGGAGGGTGTAGGTAGCAGGGCAGGAGCTCGGGAGCAGGGGAGGAGGACTGAGGCAGATACTCCAGCATGGGGAGCAAAACAGGACTCTGTTTCCTGGTACTGGGGTATGAGGCAGAAGGCCCAGTGTTCAGAGTAAGGTTAGGGAGAGTCAGAGTAGCCCCGCAGCTGGCTCACTGGATGCTGGCTGCCAAGCTACTTATTGGTCCTTCCATTTCTCCTGCAGTGGGAGGCTAGATTTAGAGTTTTAGACTTGCACTGTCCAATATGATAGCTACTAGCCCCATCTGGATATTTATTTATTCATTTTCTTAGAGACAGGGTCTCGCTCTGTTGCCCAGGTTGGAGTGTAGTGGCATGGTCATAACTCACTGCTGTCTCAACATTTCAGGCTGAAGTGATCCTCCTGCCTCAGCCTCCTGAGTAGCTGGGACTACAGCATGTACCACCACACCCAGTTAATTTTTAAATTATTTTTTAGAGATGGGGCTGTTGTTATGTTCCCCAGGTTGGTCTCACATTCTTGGCCTCAAGCAATCCTCCTGCCTCAGCCTTTTAAAGTGCTGGGATTACAGGCTATGAACCACTGTGCCCTATTTCATGTGGCTATTTAAATTTATTTATTTACTTATTTAGAGACTGTGTCTCACTCTGTCACCCAAGCTGGAGTGCAGTGGCACGATCTCGGCTCACTGCAACTTTTGCTTCCCAGGTTCAAGCGATTCTCCTGTCTCAACCTCCTGAGTAGCTGGGATTACAGGTGTATGCCACCATGACTGGCTAATTTTTGTAATTTTACTAGAGATAGGGTTTCACCATGTTGGCCAGGCTGGTCTCTAGCTCCTGACCTCAAGTGATCTCCCTGCCTCAGCCTCCCAAAGTGCTGGCATTACAGGCATAAGTCACTGCGCTTGGCCTTAAATTTAATTTTTAATTAACAAAACTTAAAAAAAATTAAATTCAGATTCTCATTTGTACTAACTACATTTCCAGTACTCAGTAGCGACTTGTGGCTAGTGTATGGGACAGCGCAGATGCAGAACAGTTCCCGCCATGGCAGGAAGTTCAGTTGTATCGCGCTGGGCAGTGCTGAGCTCTGGCCTTCGGGGTGGAGTGATGGGAGTCACTGGGGCAGGATATTCCTGACACTTCAGAGGTCAGGAAGCAGAGAGGTCCTATAGTCAGCTGTGTTTTGTGGTGGGATGTACGAGGCAGCAACAGTACTGCCGTCCCTCGCTTCTGCATAACACTCGTGGTCGCTCTCTTCCATGTGCCAGGATTCCTGAAAGCCTCATGGACACTCCTTTAAAGCACTTCCTCCAAAGAAGGCCTTGTAAAAATACACGCGTGATTTTAAAATGTTCATGCACTTGGATCCAATGATTCTACTTCTGGAAATGTATCCAAAGGATATACTCCTAGATATTCAAATAGAGATCCGTAAAAGGGATATTCTACATTACATGATAATTTTTCTCGGGTCAGATTTAGGTGGGGTATGCTTTACATACAATAAAATGGATCCTTATACGGTAGACAGCTGGATGAATTTTGCCAAACGTATATAGTCGTATAACCACCCCCATAATAGAAAAACTGCCCATCATTCCAAAAAGTTCACCCATGCTACCCTTTGTGGTCAGTCTCCTCCTGCAATCCCTAGCCCCTGGCAGCGCTGATCCACTTTGCAGCTTGTAGTTTTGTCTTTTGCGAACGTCACACAGATGGAATTACAGATGTGGCCGTCTGCACCTGGCTTCTGCCACTTAGCAAATGTTTTTCGATGCATCCATGGTATTGCATTCACAGGTGGTTTGTTCCTTCTTTGGTGAGTAGTATTCCAGTGTGTTGTCATGGGTTTGTTGACCCGTTGCCCTATCGGTGGGCCTTTGGGATGTTTCTGGTGTCTGGCAATCAGGAATAAAGCAGCTAAAACATTCATGGGCAGGTCTGTGTGGACCATGGGGTGCAGACCTGCAAATGAATGTTGCTCTGCACATGAATGGTTCCAGGAGTCGAATCATTTATATACAGAAGTGAGGGAGGGCAGTACTGTTGCTGCCTCTTACATCCCACCACAAAGCATGAGTGACTGTGGAACCACCCTGGTCAATCCAGCAGGCAAGGGCAGGGGCAGAGCCACCAGACACACAACTCAGTAGACTGTGGGTAAGGAAGCCCCTCAGGACAGCTGGGAATGGAGCAGGCCCCAGAACACAACAGATGTCCCAATATAATACAGAAATGTATAAACGTTCATTGATCAATGGGTGCAAATATGTAGTCAGATAGAAGAAATGAGACACAGCACTCGATAGATCTATAGAGTGACCATACTTGACAATAATCTATTGCACAACTTGAAATAGCTAGAAGAGAATAATTCAAATGTTCCCAGCATAAAGGAAAGATAAATATTTAAGGTGACAGATACCCCAATTCCCTGACTTGACCTTTATACAATATAGCAATGTATCAAAATATCACATATGCCCTGAAAATATGTACAGCTCTTATGTAACACTAAAAAAGATTAAAAGAAGATTTAAAAAATGTTTTAAACTGGAAGATTTTTATAATGGGCACCTGCTACTTTTCAAATGGGAGACAGGAGCAGTAGAACATTACATTGCACAAGAAAAAACCCATTTTCTGAGAAAGATAAGAACATTCTGGCGAGTCCTGGCTGAAGATATAAGCACTCGTGACTCCATTCATGTTGGCTGTCTCCCAGGACCAGAGGGCAAGGCTACGGGAAGGGCCCAGGGACCTCGGTCTGTGGAAAGTTAGAGACAGAAAGAGGCCGAGAACACTGGGACCTCGGGGAGGGCGGAGCTTGGGGAGGGCTGAGAGCATGAATTCACTTCTTATGTTCTTTCTTGTTGTTTTTTGCATTATAAATACATTTTGCTATCCATGAATATAGCACTTGACATTTACTAAACATTTATAATAATTCTCATTTTTACTTCCTGAGGCAATTTTAATTGAAAAAAATGTTTCCAGCTTTACTGAGGTATGATTAACAAATACAAATCATGTATATTTAGTGTACACAATGTGATCTTTTGATATATATATACACACACACATTGTGAATATATACACAATCAAACTAATTAACTAATTAACATATCCATTACCTCCCATAGTTACTGTG
>NW_012106697.1:5536346-5541759 GCF_000951045.1 Mandrillus leucophaeus | reverse complement strand
GGGTCAGATTTAGGTGGGGTATGCTTTACATACAATAAAATGGATCCTTATACGGTAGACAGCTGGATGAATTTTGCCAAACGTATATAGTCGTATAACCACCCCCATAATAGAAAAACTGCCCATCATTCCAAAAAGTTCACCCATGCTACCCTTTGTGGTCAGTCCCCTCCTGCAATCCCTAGCCCCTGGCAGCGCTGATCCACTTTGCAGCTTGTAGTTTTGTCTTTTGCAAACGTCACACAGATGGAATTACAGATGTGGCCGTCTGCACCTGGCTTCTGCCACTTAGCAAATGTTTTTCGATGCATCCATGGTATTGCATTCACAGGTGGTTTGTTCCTTCTTTGGTGAGTAGTATTCCAGTGTGTTGTCATGGGTTTGTTGACCCGTTGCCCTATCGGTGGGCCTTTGGGATGTTTCTGGTGTCTGGCAATCAGGAATAAAGCAGCTAAAACATTCATGGGCAGGTCTGTGTGGACCACGGGGTGCAGACCTGCAAATGAATGTTGCTCTGCACATGAATGGTTCCAGGAGTCGAATCATTTATATACAGAAGTGAGGGAGGGCAGTACTGTTGCTGCCTCTTACATCCCACCACAAAGCATGAGTGACTGTGGAACCACCCTGGTCAATCCAGCAGGCAAGGGCAGGGGCAGAGCCACCAGACACACAACTCAGTAGACTGTGGGTAAGGAAGCCCCTCAGGACAGCTGGGAATGGAGCAGGCCCCAGAACACAACAGATGTCCCAATATAATACAGAAATGTATAAACGTTCATTGATCAATGGGTGCAAATATGTAGTCAGATAGAAGAAATGAGACACAGCACTCGATAGATCTATAGAGTGACCATACTTGACAATAATCTATTGCACAACTTGAAATAGCTAGAAGAGAATAATTCAAATGTTCCCAGCATAAAGGAAAGATAAATATTTAAGGTGACAGATACCCCAATTCCCTGACTTGACCTTTATACAATATAGCAATGTATCAAAATATCACATATGCCCTGAAAATATGTACAGCTCTTATGTAACACTAAAAAAGATTAAAAGAAGATTTAAAAAATGTTTTAAACTGGAAGATTTTTATAATGGGCACCTGCTACTTTTCAAATGGGAGACAGGAGCAGTAGAACATTACATTGCACAAGAAAAAACCCATTTTCTGAGAAAGATAAGAACATTCTGGCGAGTCCTGGCTGAAGATATAAGCACTCGTGACTCCATTCATGTTGGCTGTCTCCCAGGACCAGAGGGCAAGGCTACGGGAAGGGCCCAGGGACCTCGGTCTGTGGAAAGTTAGAGACAGAAAGAGGCCGAGAACACTGGGACCTCGGGGAGGGCGGAGCTTGGGGAGGGCTGAGAGCATGAATTCACTTCTTATGTTCTTTCTTGTTGTTTTTTGCATTATAAATACATTTTGCTATCCATGAATATAGCACTTGACATTTACTAAACATTTATAATAATTCTCATTTTTACTTCCTGAGGCAATTTTAATTGAAAAAAATGTTTCCAGCTTTACTGAGGTATGATTAACAAATACAAATCATGTATATTTAGTGTACACAATGTGATCTTTTGATATATATATACACACACACATTGTGAATATATACACAATCAAACTAATTAACTAATTAACATATCCATTACCTCCCATAGTTACTGTGTGTGTGTGTGTGTGTGTGTGCGTGTGTGTGTGTGTGCTGAGAACACTTCAGCTGGTGACTGCAGCTAATAATAATGCATGTGTACTTTAAATTTGCCAAGAGAGCAGATCAAAAGCGTTCCTCTGTTGCCCAGAACAGCCCTGAAGGAGGTTTGAAAGCACGGCCATGCTGCTCCTAACAGAGCCCACATCCATTAGATTCGCTATTTTAAAACTTTTGTTTCTGTAGAGATTTACACCTCACACCTCCCCTAAACACACAGAATTCTTTCAGCTGAAAACTTGAACGATTTACCTAACTCCACTGTTTTCATTCTTATCATTGTATAAACATAATTTTCTCCAGTTGTAATCAACGAGTATGTATCTTTGTTCTTTTCATTCATACACACTTTTCCACATATTGACAGAGTCCACATATGTATTATTTTATTTTATTTTATTTATTTTAATTTGTTTTGGAGACAGAGTCTTAATGTCACCCAGCCTGGAGTGCAGTGGTGCTGTCTCAGCTCACTGCAACCTCCACCTCCCAAGCTCAGGTGATCCTCCTGCCTCAGCCTCCCTCCCAAGTAGCTGGGACCACAGGTATGTGCCACCACGCTCAGCTAATGTTTTGTATTTTTGGTAGAGATAGGGTTTCCTCATGTTGGCCAGGCTGGTCTCAAACTCCTGAGCTCAAGGGATCTTCCTGCCTCAGCCTCCCAAAGTACTGGGATTACAGGAGTAAGCCACCACACCTGGCCTACATATTATTTCAATGACTTTGTATTCTTTCGCAGGTATGGCTGGGCATTTGAATTGTTTACAGATATTTTTGCTATTATGAAAAACATAACTTCAAACTATGCATCTGACAAAGGTCTAAATTAGCATCTATAAGGAACTTAAATTCACAAAAGAAAAAACAACCCCATTAAAAAATGGGCAAATGATATGAACAGACACCTCTCAAAAGAAGACATGCATGCAGGCCAGAAGCATATGAAAGAAAGCTCAACATCACTGACCAATAGAGAAATGCAAATCAAAACCACAATTAGATACCATCTCACACCAGTCAGGATGGCTATTATTAAAAAGTCAAAAAATAACAGATGCTGGCAATGTTGCGGAGAAAAGAGAACACTTATACACTGTTGGTGGAAGTGTAAATTAGTTCAATCATTGTGGAAAGCAGTATGGCGAGTCCTCGAAAAGCTAAAAGCAGAACTATCATTCCACCCAGCAGTCCCATTACTGGGTATATACCCAGAGCAATAGAAATCACTCTGCTGTAAAAACACATGCATGCACATGTTCGTTGCAGCACTATTCACAATAGCAAAGACATGGAATCAACCTAAATGCCCGTCAATGACAGATTGGATAAAGAAAATGTGGTCCATACACATCACGGAATATTATGCAGCCATAAGACAGAATGAGATCACGTCTTTTGCGGGAGCGTGGAAGGAGCTGGAGCCATCATCCTTCGCAAACGAACACAGGAACAGAATATGAAATACCACATGTTCTCACTTATAAGTGGGAGCTAAATGATGAGAACTTGTGAACACACAGAAGGAAACAACAGACAATGGGATCTACTCGAAGGGGGAGGGTGGGAAGAGGGAGAGGAGAAGAAAAGATCACTACTGGGTGCTGGACTTAATACCTGGGTGACGAAATGATCTGTACAATAAACCGCCATGACAGGTGTTTCCCTGTGTAACAAACCTGCACGTGAACCCCCAAATCTAAAATAAAAATGAAAGAAAAAAGAAAAGCATAACTTGAAATAATTTAAAAATTGGGCTTGTTCCCATTTTGGTCAATAATAACTATACTCTTTTAAAAACCACTTTAATATGTTTTGTTTCCTATTACAAAACTAAAATATGTTTATTGTAGACGTTTTAGAAAATACAAGCTACTTGGCATGTTTACTTACAGTCTACTTGGGGCACAATTACAGATTCATTTTTTATTTTTTGGTTAACTGTCTGAGACTTGGCTCATTGCAGTTGGGGTCTCCTTTTCCCTCAATTGCATGATAATCCCAGGGCTCGAGAAGCGTGGGTTCTTATTCCAAATGCAAGACACAGAGGATGCCGGGGAGCCTAAGCAGCCCTCTGGGGCCCGGCTGACCTGCTGTCCTGCCCTCTTACTAGCTACAGTGTTGTTGTAGAAAATTGGTGTGGATCAGCCAGGCACGGTGGCTCACTCCTGTAATCCCAGCACTTTGGGAGGCCAAGGCAGGTGGATTATGAGGTCAGGAGTTCGAGACCAGCCTGGCTAACACAGTGAAACCCTGTCTCTACTAAAAATGTAAAAAGTTAGCTGGGCATAGTGGCAGGCACCTGTAGTCCCAGCTACTTGGGAGGCTGAGGCAGGAGAACCATTTGAACCTGGGAGGAGGATGTTGCAGTAAGCTGAGATCACGGCACTGCACTCCAGCCTGGGCAACAGAGCGATACTCTGTCTCAAAAAAAAAAAAAAAGAAAAAAAAAGAAAAGAAAAGAAAATTGGTGTGGATCCTAGCGCAGAAGTTTCCCACACAAGTCACGGTGATGCCAGCAATCAGGCTTCCAAAGCTACCAGTGTTTTGTTTTTGTTTTTAAGCCTACACTCATAACTTAGCCACCGCTTCCAAAAGAGGGTGCCAAGTCTAGCAGGGAGCCCTGGCTGAGCCACGCCCTGGGTGAGTGTCAGCCATGCCCTGTGGAACTACTGGATCCGTTTGCTGAGCTCTCATCACCTGTCTTGACTTCTTCCCCAATGAATTGGAACCATCGCAATTTGTCTAGAATGTTTTAATAAGGTCGATCTTTAAAAGGGAGCCTCAGTGATTCCCGATACAGATTTTCCTTTCCTCCCACCCCACACCCCAGAGCTTTATACACCCGAAAACTCACTACTTCCCAGTTATTCAGCTACAGTTGGATAAGAGACCCAATTCTAACCCGAGACATCGGATAAAGTTTTCTGTGATTTCTGGGGAAGTTTTTCTTTCTTGATAAAGAGACAGAAGATGCCATCATTCTTTCTTTTTCCCTTTTCCTCTTTAAAGGTAGACGTGGTGTCTGGAGCTACGGTAGCCATTACGTGATCACGAGGTGACAGACACGAGCCAACAGGGAGAGATTTTCACAGAGCCCCTGGACCAATATCAATAACCACCTACACCTGACTATGTGTTAGGCTGAAGCCACTCTGAGTTGGGGTTTCTGTTAATTGCGGCTGAACCCATTCTTAACTAATATTTTAATTATTAGAAACGAATTTGCAATAAAAAACTTGTGGTTAAATCTTTGTACATAGTTTTATAGAATATATTCATGTAAGAAAAAGTGGGGGATGTTCTGGGCTGAATTGTGTCCCCTCTGACACACAAATTTATCTGTGGAAGTCCCAACCCCCGGTACTTCAGAATGTAGCCATATTTGGAGATAAATTCTTTAAAGAGTTTATTTAGCTAAGTTAAAATGAGGCCCTTAGGGTGGCCCTAATCTAATATGGCTGGTGTCCTTTTAAGAAGAGGAAATTTAGACACAAATGTGCACCCACACACAGAGGAAAGACTATGTAAAGACACAGCAAGAAGGTGGGCTGGGTGCAGTGGCTCATGCCTGTAATCCTAGCACTTTGAGAGGCCAAGTTGGGTGGATCATCTGAGGTCAGAAGTTCAAGACCAGCCTAGACAACATGGTGAAACCCTGCCTCTACTAAAAATACAAAAATTAGCCAGGC
>NW_012106697.1:5523833-5536296 GCF_000951045.1 Mandrillus leucophaeus | reverse complement strand
GGAGGCTGAGGCAGGAGAATCGCTTGAACCCAGGAGGTGGAGGTGTGGTGATCAGAGATTATACCACTGCACTCTAGCCTGGGTGACAGAGGGCAACTCCGTTTCAAAAAAAAAAAAAAAAAGAAGAAGAAGAAGAAGGTGGCCATCCACAAGCCAAGGAAAAGGGCCTTAGAGGAAATCAACATCACGGATGCCTTTTTTTTTTCCCTTTTTAAGAGACAGGTTCTGCCATCATACCTGACTGCAGCCTTGAACTCCTGGGCTCAAGTGATCCTCCCACCTCAGCCTCCACACCTGGCTAATTTATTTATTTTTATTTTCAAGATGGGGGTCTCACTATGTTGCCCAAGCTGGTCTCAAACTCTTGGCCTCAAGTGATCCTTCTGCCTCAGCCTCCCAAAGTACTGGGATTACAGACATGGGCCATCGCACCTGACTGCTGATACCTTGATCTCAGACTTCTTGCCTCCAGAACTGTGAGAAAATATCTGTTGTTTAAGCCACCCAACCCGTGGTACTGTGTGTGTGTGGCAGCCCTAGCAAACTAATACATGAGACCAAAAATATTTTTCTTATCTGTAAAATAAGAATAATCATATTATAAAGTACTTAGGTGGATTAAATGAAATAATGTATTAAAACATACAGATTGATATGTGATATACAGTAAACGTTTAGTAAATGATGGCTATTACTACCAGGAAACCTGAAGACAAAATTTTCTGGACAACTCTTTCCTGTCAACTCTTCCAAAAATTAACTGAGGACCTTACTGGCCTCAAAAAGGACCACTGAGTTCAAGAGAGCGGTGACGTTATTGCAGCAGAGTGGGTGCTGTGTGGTAATCAGACCATTTTCTTCTCCTGTGGAGGTGCAGGAAGGATGCCTTTCCCAGCTTCTCCCTCACACCTCTCGGTGGTACCACGTGGGTCACTCTTGCTGTGGAAGGTGAGCAGGAGTGCCACGCCACTTCCAGTTTGTGGCTGTGTAGATCAGGCCCCTTCTCTGTCTTCTCTCTCTTTTCCACTCACATGACTAGAGGGAAGGAACTCTAAGATGGTGAAATACCAAGAAGGAAGGAGACCCTGAATGATTTTGGAGGAGGGCCAGGCAGGAAAGCCACCTGACCCACAAGAGCAAGACAGAATCCTAGGCTGAGTGAAGCCATTGAGATTTCAGGATTTATCCTTAGGGCAGTTGCCTGTGCTTACTCTGACTAATACATTCAATGTTCTCCTGTATGAACTCCTTACAATACAACACTATTTCCAGTGAGTGAGGTGTTCAGAGAGAAGGGTGTGTGCAAATTCATGGCTAAGTTTCAATCAATCCACTATAAATTGATATGGTTTGGGGCAAATGGGAAGAAGAGGATATTCAGTTGTTGTTATTTATATTGTCATGTATAGGATGCTGTATTTCCTTGATTCTCTCTTCTTTGGGGCAAAGAGCAGACTCATACTCAGAGGATAAGTCTGAGAGCAGATAGGAAATGAATTCCACAGTCATCTATATATATGGGTCTCTTTTCAGGCCCAGCCCAGTGAGATTGGATCTGATTGTTTGTTGGTGTCATTTATGTCTGCAATAGATGTCTAAGAATACAGCATAAAGATGCCCAGGTGCTCAGCCCTGCACTGAGCTGGAGAGAGGGCCGAAGGCTCACCTTTCATGCATTGCCATGGACCTCACAGCCATGGAGCAGGGAGGGGTTGACAACGCCAGGAGCTCAGCCTGACACCTTCCACTCATGTCTCCTTGGACCCTTCCTGTGCTAATTATGATCCTTCTTGGAAATAAAAAACCAAACATTTGATGGCAGATACAGACAATGAAATCCTATCCAGCCTTAAAAAGGAAGAGTATTCTGACACATGCTACAGTGTGGATGAGCCTTGAGGACATCATGCTGAGTGAAATCAGCCAGCTACAAAGGACAAACACTGTGGGATTCCACTCATATGAGGTTCCTAGAAGAGCTGAATTCATAAATACCAAAAACAGAAAGGCGGTTGCCAGGGGCTGGAGGGAGGGAGGGAGGGAGGGAGGGAGGAATGGGGAGTGAATGGGACAGAGTTTCAGTTGGGAAGATGAGAAAGCTCTGGAGATGGGTGGTGGTGATGGTAGCACAACAATGTGAACATACTTAACACCACCAAACTGCTCATTTAATAATGGTTAAAATGGTAAAATTTGTGTTAAGTATTGTTTACCATAATAAAACTTAAAAAAAAAAAAAAACCAGAAACCATTTCCACAGCCTCTCTTACATGGAAGAAGGTGACCTGGAGGGGTAGAGAAACATGGTTAGTGTCATGGGAACACAAAGGAATGTGACAATCCTGTCCCTGAGGAGCTTGCAGGTTGTGGGGGGAGAGATGGATTTGACAACAATAATTGGGAAAATGCAGATGCAGAAGGAGGGAAAGAGGGAGACAGAATCAGAACTCAGAGGAAGGAGCTGTTGGAGTCTGAGGGCTCAGGGCAGGAATTCTGGAAGAAGAAATGCTTGCCTGGGGCTCCCAAGGTGTATTAGTCTGTTTTTAAACTGCTGATAAAGACATACCTGAAGCTGGGAAATTTACAAAAGAAAGAGGTTTATTGGACATACAGTTCCATGTGGCTAGGGAGGCCTCACAATCATGGTGGAAGGTGAAAGGCACGTCTCACATGGTGGCAGACAAGAGAAGAGAACTTGTGCAGGGAAACTCTCCTTTTAAAAATCATCATATCCTGTGAGAGTTATTCACTATCATGAGAACAGCACAGGAAAGACCAGTCCCTATGATTCAATTACCTCCCACTGGGTGCCTCCCACAACACGTGTGAATCCACAATTAGATTTTGGTGAGGACACAGCCAAACCATATCACATGGTCTGGTGGTATCTTGCATTTTGAAGAGTGGGAGTGAGGCTGAGCTCAGCGAGGTGGGGACCAGAGCAAAACACTTGCTGGGGGCTGGTGCTGAGGCCCTGGAGGAGCAACCTAGGCAGAAGAGTGGGTTCCTAAGGAGAGTGGAGGGAGGTTGTGGTGGCTACAGACCATGGGAGTCCTGACTTTTTTTTTTTTTAATGAACTTTCTAATTTTGGAATAAATTTAGAATTACCAAAAAGTTGCAAAGATAATACAGAGAGGTCCCATATACCCCTCAGCCAGTTTCCCCTAGGGTTAAGATCTTACATTACTGTGGTACATTTGTACAACTACTGAGCCAATATTGATATATTCTTAACTAAAGTCCTCACGTTATTAAGATTTCATTAGTTTTCCCTACTGTCCTTTTGCAGGATTCCATCCAGAATACCCAACTTGCACCCATCCAAAGTCACAAAGCTATTCCAGTACACTCCACAATCAGTTTCCCTTATTATCATGAATATCTCATATTAGGGTGGTACATTTGTTACAATTAATGAACCAGTATTGATACATTATCATTAATAAAAGTCCATGCTGGATTCAGATCTCATGAAATTTGTACCTAACACCCCTTTTCTGTTCCAGGACCCCACACTGCATTTAGTTGTCACGCCTCCCTCGACTCCCCTTGATGTGACAGCTTCTCAGACTTCCCTTGATTTTGATGACCCAGACAATTTGAGGAGTCCTGATCAGGGATTTTGTAGTACAATCCTTAATTTGGGTTGATTTGATATTTTTCTCATGATATTTTTCCATTCAGCTCTCACAGGGGTTCTGAGTTTTTGAAGAAAGCATTGAGGTCCAGTACCCCACTCCTCACACCGTACGTACATCAGTACCCCGCTCCTCACACCGTACATCGGTTTGCCTTCTAGCTTCTGCGTTATCTTCATCCTGGCCAGAGGACTGGTTCTCCACTGTAAAGTTATTTTTTCCATTTCCTGCACTCTAGTCTTTGGAGGTAGGCATTGGACGGTTTTGAGTAAAGAACATGACTTGATGAAAGTGGCATTATGGGATGAAAAGTCCCTCCATGGCTGATGTGCTGGGCGGGAACATCTCGACCTGCAATAGCACTGATGCTGGACTATGTGCTGCATGCCACAGACTTCACACATATGGCAGCATTTGATCCTCCTGTTGACTCCCAGTTGAAAGATGAGGAAGTGGAGGCACTGGGAGGTTAAATAACCTGTTAAAGGTCATGCAACCAGTGAGTGATCACCCTGGGATCTGAACCTGAGCAGTGTGGCTCCAAATCCATGTTCTCACCATGTCCCTTGGTGACAGATTAGCACAATGAATTCAGACTGTGTGGAGCATCGGGATTTACATTCGAAGTCAGATTTTCCAGTCTCACCTCCAAGATTTGGTGTCAGCAGGTGTATGGCAAGACCCAGCCCTTTGTACCTTAGCCAGTTCCCAGGAGACTCATGAGGCCCAGTCTGTACCCAGCAGATCCAAGAATGAGGCTGGAGGTTGAGAGACCCTTTGGGACCTGCTAGTGACCATTTGGGTCATCACCCAGCGAGGCCTGACCCAAGGGACAGTGTGAAAGGTGAGGACGACTGGAGAGGTGCTGCAGGAGGCTGCATGGCCTGGTCATGACTGGCTGTCAGGCAGCGAGGGGCAGACGACACTCAGCCTGGCCACGGAGGGATCGCAGTACCCAAAACAGAGATGCGGGACTCTGAAGGACCATGGAGGACAGGCGATGAATGAGGCTTTGAACTTGATGCTGGGCAACTGTAGGAGGCATGGGAGGAAATACTCAGCAAGAGGAGGGCAGCACCTGCAGGGTCTCCAGAGACCCAGGGGTGCCAACGATGTCCCAAGTATATGAGCTTTCTATGTGACAACACCACTGTAAAGGGCAGAGCATTGGAAAATGCCCCCTCTTTAGAGAAGGGGTCATAAAAAGGGGGGCTGCAGGAATGCGGGGCTCAGTTTGCCTCTCCCTCAAAATAAACCCAATTGAACCCCTGAACTTTTACCTTATAGGCAGAACCCCACTGTCAGTGAAAGACAAGATGGGAGCATCAGCCTTGAATGGTGCTCACAGGGACAAGGGGAATTTCCAGAGTCCCATAAAGGATGTCCCTCCACGGCGGTGACCCCTAGTGCCTTGAAGGGTCTTGAATCCAGGAGGCTCCACCCTGCCTTGAGTCACTGATGTAGAGAAGCAATGCAGGTAGTTAAGTAGAAGGCAGCCTTGACGCCTGCGGTCTGAAGCCACTTCACAGCCCTGGACTCTGGAATGGGATTTGCAGCAGCCCTGGAAGGGAAGGCCAGGTTCCCAGTTACGGAGTCAGCTCAGTCGTGGGGTCCTCGTGACCCAGAGTCCCAAGTGGCTTTGCTCTAGGGATCATCTCCCTCAGCCTGCACATACCCTGCCCCTGCCAGGCCAAGCCAGTGCCAGGACTTGTTTCTCAGCTGCCTCCTCACCGACCTGGAATAACCTTTCCCCTGTTCCCAGGGCCTGCCCTGCCCAGGAGTGTGGCCACTCCTTGCTTAGGAGGGGGGCACCTCCTCCAGCCCGTGGTTCTGAAAGAGGCCAGCTTGGGTGAGTCCAGGCAGCCTTTGCTTCTGGCAAATTTTGTCATTGACGAAGAGAAAGAAAACCCAACCCATACATTTCGTCTTCTTTTGCTGTAACTGATTTAGGCCAGTTGTAGAACTAAGAGTTTGACAGCCTAGTAGAGGGATGCAGAAAAAGCTTGAATAGATTGTTAGTTGATTTCCTCTAATATTCAGTTTCCACACTGTTAATATCAGCTCCTGTTTTTGGTGGGGAGAGGGGTCATTCTTTCCTTTTACTATCGAGTATCTCAAAAATGCAGAAAATTATGGAGTAATATGGAGAACAGGACTCATGATAAGCAACTGAGTTAAAATTGCTCATTCTGACATATTCGATTCAGATGTTTGAGAAAAGAAATATTACAGGTACCCTTTTGTGCCGCTGTGTTTCTGTCATTCTTCCCCAAAGCCAACTGGTATTTGGAATTCTATTACATCATTTCTGAAATAATTCGTAAGCTTTTAAAAAATACTATTATATTAATGTCCCACCACAACTGTTAACAAGGCCAATATAGCAAATGAATTCCTCCTTCCTTCCTTCCTTCTTTCCTTCCTTTCTTCTTTTCCTTCCTTCCCTTCCTTCCTTCCCTTCCTTCCTTCCCTTCCTTCCTTCCCTTCCTTCCTTCCTGTTTTTCCTTCCTTCCTTTCTTCCTTCCTTCCTTCCTTTATTCCTTCCTTCTTCCTTCCTTCTTTTCCTTCCTTCCCTTCCTTTCTTTTCCTCTTTCCTTCTTTTCTTTGTTTCTTTTAGAGTGAGGATATTTAAAATCTACTCTCTTAGCAAATTTCAGGTACACAATACAGTATCATTACCTCTAGTCACCATACTATACATTAGACTGCCAGAACTCATTCGTCTTAGAACTAGTAGTATCAACACTGTGATTCAACTTCAGTGTAAATTTGAAGCCATTAGATTCAAAGGCAGAGAGCAGCAGAAAATTGGTTCTTGTGAACAAACAAGTACGTTTTGAGGATGTGCCCTGAAGCAGAGATGAGCGCCCTGGCACTCATCCTGGCACTCCATCCCGGCACTCCATCCTGGCCAGCATACACTGGCTGCACTCCTGCGGTGTGCTGGACATACAAAGGCAACAAATACAGGCCTGATCTCGGATCTCTTAGTGCTTTGTACCCAGAGGAGATGGCTGTTACTCAAATACATACATCAATGCATGTAATTATATTCCATTACAGATTGAGACGTGGCACAGCTCTACAAAAACAAAGCCCTAGCTTAGACTAGAGGCAAAAAAAGAGTTTAGATTTCTTACCCTTTGCTTGCGACCCAGGACACGTGGCAAACACAGAAAACTCAACAGCAGGGCATTTTTAGAATTCGTGAAGCTCCATATTGTAAAGATACTTAACTTTAAAATATCAACATCAGTTCAGATTCATGTCATTTCTCTATCTCCAGATAGCATAGGACCTCACACGGGGAATGGAAACAAATCCTATTTAAGCAACTCACAAACACAGACTTTGAAATAACCCACTATTCTCCAAGCACAGATTCATTCTCCATTTAGGGTCCTGCAACAAGAAGTCACCCCTAACTATTTCTGAAAAGGAAGCAGGCGGCAGGTGCCCTGTGGACCAAGAGTTAGTGACTGACAGTGGGAGTGCTGACTGCTATCCAGGTAAAAGCTTACAGCGACGTCCTTTCCTTAAGGTTTTCTGAAAGAATGTAGGTCGCTAGCTGCCATCACAGTTCACTGTTCACAGTGGCTGAAAGAGAGCATGCCGTTTTTTGGTGTTTTTTTTTTGTTGTTGTTGTTGTTGTTTGTTTTGTTTTGTTTTTTACGGAGTCTGGCTCTGTGGCCCAGGCTGGAGTGAGTGGCGCCATCTTGGCTCACTGCAAGCTCCACCTCCCGGGTTCCCGCCATTCTCCTGCCTCAGCCTCCCCAGTAGCTGGGACCCCAGGGGGCGCCACCTCGCCTGGCTAATTTTTGTATTTTTAGTAGAGACAGGGCTTCACCATGTTGGTAAGGCTGGTCTCCAACCTTTGACCTTGTGATCCACCCACCTAGGCCTCCCAAAGTGCTGGTTTCACAGGCGTGAGCCACCGCGCTCGGCCGCCATTTTTACTGTCATCCATTCATGGTGCGTAGCAGAGAGCAATCCATTCAATTCAACCTGCTAACACCTAGTTTCATTGCCTGAGTATTAGACTTAGTATTTAATGTTAAATTAAAATCTCACTCTCAACTATTTCGCTACACTCTAGGTACTCCTCAGCTAAATCCATTGACACAAGTAGAAGGGAATTTAGACTTTAGTTAATCTAGTAGTTACCAGAGTTTTAGATCTCACAGGCTGATAAAATTTTATAAAGAAGAGTTGGGGCCGGGTGAGGTGGCTCATGCCTGTAATCCCAGTACTTTGGGAGGCCAAGGTGGGTGGATCACCCGAGATCAGGAGTTCAAGACCAGCCTGGCCAACATGATTAAATCCTGTCTCTACAAAAATACAAAAATTAGCTGGGCATGATGGTGGGTTCCTGTAATCCCAGCTACTCAGGAGGCTGAGGCAGGAGAATCGCTTGAACCCAGGAAGCGGACGTTGCAGTGAGCTGAGATCGTGCCACTGCACTCCAGCCTGGGTGACAGAGCGAGACTTCGTCTCCAAAAAAACAAAAAAACAAACAAACAAAAAAAAGATTTGGAAGAACTGTATTGAGTTGCTAACTTTTTATTCACTCAGATTAGAACACATATCACCCACTTCGCCACCATAATAGAATTCACATGCAAAGTGAATTATAACAAAACAGAACTTCTCAGCATTTTAATAGCAATAAATTAGCTTCAGGACAAAATTATTCCTTTTTTTGGTTATCGTGGTTTTCTCTTTTCTCCATCAACCTGTGAAAATGAAATCTTTTTCAGTCTACACCAGTTCTTGCACTAGAATTTGAGAACCCCTGACTTAAATCAGTGATTTAAATCCCTCCTGTCCTTATTTACAAAGGAGGAGGCTGGCCCTGAGGGACCGCATGCGCTGTGCCATCAAAGTTTCCAGCTCACAGCTGAGGAATAGCCCTGGTTCAGGCCGGGGCTTCTGAACCCACGTTCAATGCACCTGTCCTCTGCCTTATTGCCATGAGTCTCTGCAGGGCCCAGCAGGGGGCCCCGACTCTCTGATCATGTGATTGGCACAATACTGTCCAGGGAACACTGAAGGAGGATGGCTGAGGGACACAGAAGGAGAAGCAGGGGGCCTGTCTCTCTCTCTGCAGCCCACATGCCCTGGGCTGGATTCTGAGATGGGCTCTTTCTCCTGCCAGCACGCCTTGATCTTCAGGTATCCTTTAGTTGGGCCCATTGATTCTTTCAGACCATTGGGAAATATTTTGTGCACTACTAATGCCTATAGTGTCCATTCCTCTGCCTCCCTCTCCTCCATAAAGAAGGGGCTCCAGGCGTTGTGGACTTCACTGCCTGTGTTTTCAAAGAATTAAATATGACTTCAAAAGTATCCCAGGATGTTCAAGGTTTTGTTGCCAAGTCAGGGTTTAACCTAAAACAAAATAGAGTCACCTGGGAACAGAAAATCAAATACCACATGTTCTCACTTATAAATGGGAGTTAAGCTATGGGTATGCAAAGGCGTATAGAGTGGGTACGATGGACACTGGGTACTTGCAACAGGGGAGGGAGGGATGAAAAATCACCTGTCGGGTACAGTGTACACGATTCCAGGGACGGGTACAATGTACATTATTCCAGGGACGGGTACAATGTACACTATTCCAGGGATGGGTGCACTAAAAGTCCAGACTTCACCACTACTCAATTCATCCATGTAACGAAAAACCACTGGTACCCTTAAAGCCCTTGAAATAATAAATTTTTAAAAATAAAAGAAAATGAGAGATTCTGTGGTACACAGTGCTAGTGGCATACCACATTTGGGAATTTTGGATTTAAGCAATAGAAAAAGACTCTGGTTTATTCAAGTGGAAAGGGGCTGTACTGGAAAGGGTATTGGGTGTCCTGGTGGAATCACTGGAGAATGAGACCACTAGGAGCAGCCATAGCCCAGAACCTCTGTGGCTGCTGCTGGGACCAGCAGCTATTTACAGTGTGGTCCCCAGAGCTTCCAGAACCTCTGCAGCGGCCACACCCATCCTCAGCGCAGAGCCGGCCTCACCCCTGCTACCTCACATCAGCCACTTACAGTCCACAGCCTGGGCTAGGGCTGGGGAGCAGGTGGAGCCTGGGCCACCGCTCACTGTGGGGGTCTGGGCAGGTGGTCTCCAGCACTTTCATCCTGTGCTATACAAGGCAGGCTTTTCCTCCACAGGGCAGGGGGTTCCTAAAATGGACAAATTGAGATGCTGAGCAGCCAAAAAGAACAGCGGATTTAGGGTTTTCTTTCAAATTAACTTCTCCGAAAGTTGAGGAGGTGGAAAATCTCTTTCAGAGTAGTCAACACACTCCTCAGACTTGGGTCCAGATTTGATCGTTGTTTGAACATCTTTTTCTTGCTTTAGAGAATCCTCTCCTAAAAGAGGCTCGGTGCCTATGGATGCCCACCTCAGGGTCACCCACAGGGACTTGCTGGAGTCCCCTTTTCTTGGTGACTGTGTGAACCCCAGAGCTCCACTGGGACTGCTGAGATCTGACAGGGGGTCTGGCGTGCCCAGCAGGGTCTGTTCAGGGCTCGTGAACCATCTCAGAGAATTCTCTTGGTGGGATTTCACTGCGGCACATGAAGCTGTTCTTTTTCTTTTCTTGTATTTCAGCTCCCTTCAGGCTCGCTGTAGTCAAAGTCCTTCAAGTGGAGAATATTAAGCTGTTCAACAGCGTGGGCTTCTCAGGTTTCTGGGCGGGGCCTCCAGCCAGGAAGACTTCCACCTGCGCCTTTCCTAAGGCGGGCAACTCCAGAGAGAGTTGATCCTGGCTCAGACTCCCCAAACTTTCCACTCAACTGCTCCTGAAGGCTGAAGGCGAGAGAGCAAAGAACCCAAAAGGGCAGGGTGTGTAGCCAGAAGGGAGACAACATTTCTTTGAAGGCAAGTTTCATCTTGCAAATCCGTGCAGATTTTGAGGGTGGACAATGTCTATGTGTAACCGCGGCTTGAAGAGCCTGGAGATTTTCTCTGTGGCGGGAGGGCTGCCATTTCAAAGTCGCCAGCAGTTTCTGCACTGGAGGGCGAAGCTCTTAACGCCCTAGAAAGACTTCTTTTGTTTCGAGAAAATGAACCAGGAGGGGTCTTTGGGGACCGTGAATGCGAGGCATACTCATTGTTCTCCTGGGGCCCCCGCACACCCTAAGTGCATTGGAGAGTGCCCGCTGAACTGCACCCTGCAGAGTTAGGAGAAACATTTTGTTCTTCTCCCCACATGTGGAGCAGGAAAACGTTGTGCTCTTGGGAAATGTGGCCTGAGCAGGAAAACGTTGTGCTCTTGGGAAATGTTTGTGTGCCTTTTGGTCTAAGCTTGCTCACAGGAGGCCTGCAGCCAGTGCTGGACTCTGCCCCCAGATCTGGCCTCTATCTCACCTCACACTGGAGGGAGATGGTGACAAGAACAGTCCAGATGCAGCATGGTGCAACCTGGACTGATTTGTTAAAATTGTGATAAAACGTGCATAAGATAAAAGTCCCCATTTTATTCATTTTTAAATGTACAGCCCTGTGGCCTGATGCACATTCACATTGCTGCACAGCCATCACCACGCCCTATCTCTGAAACGTTTTCATCCTCCTGAATGGAGCTTCCTCTACCTGCTAAACCCTAATTTCCCCTCCCCCTCCCCCAGACCCTGACAGCCACCAATCTATGTCTCTATGAATCTGACAGCCCCACGCACCTCCTAGAAGTGGAGTTGACCGTGTTTGTCCTCCTGGACGGATTCCTGTTTCTTTTTGTAGAGACTGGGTCTTCCTACATTGCCCAGGCGGGCCTCGAATTACTGGGCTCCAGTGATCCTCCCACTTTGGTCTCCCAAAGTGCTGGGATGACAGGTGCCAGCCACTGCACCTGGCCTGGACGGATTCTCAATGGCATCTGAGACAGAATGGACTGGGCTTTGTGAAATGCATCATCAGTTACTCTATTGACTGACACCGGCTGGCAGAGACCAGATCCCGTGGGTCGGAGTGGCTGTTTCCCTCTGAACAAGTAGATGTTTCCGCTGTTAGTCATCCTGAAAAGAGTTTAATCCCAGAGTAGAAAAAGAAGGGACTGAGACTGGGGAAAGGAAGGCTTTTCTCTCTGCAGCTTACTTGGCCTTCATTCCTAGGCGTGGAGCTACCTGGAGATTCTCCCTGGTGGGGTGTGGGTGGTGGCACCTGTGCCCATGGAAGAAAGCCTGCTGCGGGCAGTAGCAATTGTGAGGGCAGCCAAGCCCTTTTAGTGCAGGCACCCCTCACTCTGCATGGTCCTCCAGCTGCCCCAGGGCGCAGCACCACGTGCTTGCAAGAGCTCATCATCTCAGCCGAGCTGCGGGGATGGGAGAGGAGGGGGTCCTGGCCACCAGGCTGCGGGTGGGAGGTAGTGGTGGGCATCACTTGGACCCCCCGGCAGACTGTCATGCAGGTACAGAGGCTGGAGGCAACACAGATAAAAAAGTGAAGCCAAGTGAGATGCCCCGGAGTCCTGTGGGCAGCGCGCTGTTGCATTCACAGAAGTTCCAGCAAGCAGCCTGGTGTGAGCTCACGACATCATCGTTTCCATCTGGAAAGAGAAGGATAATTTACTTTTTAGACACAGACGTCTGCCTAAAGAGGCCAGAGACACTGAATTAAACACATCTGACTTAATATCGTAATCTTTCAAATTATTTTCCATAAACTAAAGTGACACTCAAGGAAGCCCCTCCCCGCAACCCGCCTCCGCTCACCCCCGCCCCAGCACCCTGGCTGGAGATACAGAGCCCTGGGACCCGCCTCCACTCACCCCCGCCCCAGCACCCTGGCTGGAGACACAGAGCCCTGGGACCTGCCTCC
>NW_012106697.1:5520761-5521854 GCF_000951045.1 Mandrillus leucophaeus | reverse complement strand
CTGCCCATCACTCACATACTGCCTGAGCTCTGCCTTCTGTCAGATCAGTGGCAGCGTTAGATTCTCTAAGAAGGGTGACCCCTTCTGTGGACGGCGCATGCGAGGGATCTAGGGTGTGCTCCTTAAGAGAATCTAGTGCCTGACGATCTGTCACTGTCTCCCAACACCCCCAGATGGGACCGTCTAGTTGCAAGCTCAGGGCTCCCACTGATTCTATACTATCATGAGTTGTATAATTATTTAATTATATATTACAATGTAATAATAATGGAAATAAAATGCACAATAAATGAATCATCCTGAAACCACCTCCTGCTTCCATGGCCTGTGGCAAATTCACCTTCTGTGAAACCGGTCCTTGGTGCCAAAGAGGTTGGGGACTACTGCTATTTTTTTTTTTTTTTTTGAGACGGAGTTTTTGCTCTTGTTGCCCAGGCTGGAGTGCAATGGCAGAATCTCAGCTCACTGCAACCTCCACTTCCCAGGTTCAAGCGATTCTCTTGCCTCAGCTCCTGAGCAGCTGGGATTACAGGCATGCACCACCATGCCCAGCTAAGTTTTTGTATTTAATAGAGACAGGGTTTTGCCATGTTGGTCGAGCTGGTCTTGAACTCCTGACCTCAGGTGATCCACCTGCCTCGGCCTCCCAAAGTGCTGGGGTGACATGCGTGGGCCCCCACACCTGGCCAGGGACTGCTGTTTTATAGTAACAACCAGACTAACACAGCGCTCAGACACTTCTTTTTTTTTTTTTTTTGAGACAGAGTCTCACTCTGTGGCCCGGGCTAGAATGAAGTGGCATGATCTGGGCTCACTGCAAGCTCCGCCTCCCGGGTTCACGCCGTTCTCCTGCCTCAGCCTCCCAAGTAGCTGGGACTACAGGCACCCGCCACCATGCCGGGCTAATTTTTGTATTTTTAGTAGAGATGGGGTTTCACCATGTTAGCCAGGATGGTCTCGATCTCCTGACCTCGTGATCCGCCTGCCTTGGCCTCCCAAAGTGCTGGGACTACAGGCGTGAGCCACCACGCCCAGCCTCCAACACTTCTTGAATGAGTGAATGAAGATCCAGACCTGTACTCCACTTGGCACG
>NW_012106697.1:5514111-5516131 GCF_000951045.1 Mandrillus leucophaeus | reverse complement strand
CCCGCCCCAGCACCCTGGCTGGAGACACAGAGCCCTGGGACCTGCCTCCACTCACCCCCGCCCCAGCACCCTGGCTGGAGACACAGAGCCCTGGGTTCATTACAACACGCAGTGACAATTTGCTTTCGTGCTCAAAATATGGGAAAGACTTTAGAGTGTGCGGCTGTTCCCGTTTCTGTGTAGCTCACACCAGGGCAGGTATCTCGGGGCCCTATTCAACATTGTGCCCAAACAACCCCAGGCAGTGTTCAGGAGCCGCTGGGAAGGAGCTACCAGGGTTTAAGCAGTTAAGGAATATGAAAATCATAGAGAGGAAAAGAAAACCTGGAAAACAGGGTTTTCGTATCTATGGAATCTGATGGGTTTGAAGGTAAAGTGCCCACAGAGAGTTCACAGCTTCGAGATTCTTCATGGTGCAGTTGTTCAGGGAGCTTGCCGATGGTGAGCTGCAAAATCATAACACAAATACCTAATAATAGGCGTATTCCTGTTCCTCTTCACTATCCTGGTCATGCTCCCAGCTATTCTCTCCTTTCTCCTCTTAAACCATCCCTGGGGAGAGGCTGACATAAATTATTATCCCTCCTTTGTGGGCGAAGGCATTAAAGCACAGAGACATTAAATGACGTGCCTGAGGCTCTAAAATTAGCATGCAGCACAGGCGCGGTGAGAGCCCTTGTCTCTGTGTCCCCCAACGTTCCGCTGCTTCTATGGCTAACTGTGGGTATCCAACCTCTCTAGGTCCAAACGTCTCTGCCACCCTCATAAACAGCCATGAAGTCTTGGGAAAGCCTGCTGCTCTGCACCCGGGCCTGTTTCCACCTCACATTAACGCACCTTGAGAGCAATGTCTAGGAGCCACCTCTTCTCAGAAGCTTCCCTTCCCACCTCCAGCCGAGATGCTCGCCACCTCTGGCAACCTTCCGCCACACCTGGGATCAGCCTCACACCAATGCCGCCGGGCATGTAATTATACACTTTCTGGAACTATGTGCTCACGGCTTGCCAACTAACGGGTGAACTTTCTGAGGGTTGGCCTCCAGCTGCATCCCATGAGTCTTCTTTGGTGTCCTTCAAGGCCTCTGGAAGCAAGTTGGGCAGCACAGGGGCCTAATAAACTTGCTCAGTGATGTGTTGGATGCTGTAGGACGTGAGTGATGGGCAGGATGGATTCTCTCTGAAAGCTCCGCTGCTTGTTCCAGTCCCTCTCCGTCCTCTGCTCCATTTCACTCCGCACACGTAGCTATCACTACCACTGTGCTACGTGTCTGTCTGTCTGCATGTTTATGGCTGTCTCCCACGGCAGTGTCAGCTCCAGGGGAGCAAGGCCCTCCTTGCTTCTCCAGATCCTCGCACACATAGTAGCTGCTTGTTCCATTGGGATGTGTATCCCTCCAAGTCTCATGTTGACGTGATCCCCAGTGTTGGAGGTGGGACCTAGTGGGAGGTGTTTGGCTGATGGGGGGCAGATCTCTCTTGAATGGCTTGGTGCTGTCCTGGCAAGAGCGAGTGAATTCTTGTGAGATCTGGTTGTTTAAAGAGTGTGGCACCTGCAGCTTCTCTCTCACTCTGCTTTCACCATGGGATGCACCTGCTCCCCCTTCCCCTTCTACCTCAATTGCTTGTAAGCTTCCTGAGGCCCTCAGGTGGCACAGATGTCGGCGCCAGGCTTCCTGTATGGCCTGTAGGATCGTGAGCCAATTCAAACTTTTTTCTTTACAAATTGCCTAGCCGCAGGTGTTCCTTTGTGGCAGGGGTCTCCAACTGCCGAAACCAGGAGGTTAGGAACCAGGCCACAGAGCAGGAGGTGAGCAGCAGGCAAGCAAGTGAGTGAAGCCTCCTCTGTAGTCACAGCCGCTGCCCATCACTCACATACTGCCTGAGCTCTGCCTTCTGTCAGATCAGTGGCAGCGTTAGATTCTCTAAGAAGGGTGACCCCTTCTGTGGACGGCGCATGCGAGGGATCTAGGGTGTGCTCCTTAAGAGAATCTAGTGCCTGACGATCTGTCACTGTCTCCCA
>NW_012106697.1:5509136-5513261 GCF_000951045.1 Mandrillus leucophaeus | reverse complement strand
TACAGGCGTGAGCCACCACGCCCAGCCTCCAACACTTCTTGAATGAGTGAATGAAGATCCAGACCTGTACTCCACTTGGCACGCTCACCAGCCCACTTGCATACCAATCACCTAAGATGCTTGTTTAAAACGCAGATTCTTGGGCCTCATCTCACAACCACCAAATTAGAATTTCTGGAGGTGGGACCCAGGGTGTAGCCATGGTGATTTTGATATACGTTAAAGCTGAGACGTGGTGCCCATTTTATAGATGAGAAAAGTGAACTTCAGAAAGAGGCTTGCTCAAGGTCGCCAGACAGGTTATGGCCAAGTCGTTATCAAAGCCCAGATTTCAAACTCTCCATCTGGAGCTCTGTTCCACCAGGCTGCCTCATCTGTGTGATCGTAACATTTTCACAAGGATCGAGTCCATAGTTTGTGTCAGGTCATTTGATGTTCAAAACAACCCGGTGTAGTAGATACTATCATGACCTGCAGCGTAAAGACCAGAACTGAGAGCAGTGGCTGGCACTGAGGCGTGACCACCCAGCCTCCCATGGGGTAGGGCTGCTGCCTGGCTCTTGCAAATACAAAGCCCTTGCTTGCTCCAGACACAGCACTGCTTTCAGTGATGGAAATTTTTTTTTTTTTTTTAAGATAAAGACAACTAAAAAATAGCTTGGGTAGGTAAGTTGTAGATGATGTTCAAATTCTGTATACGCAAAGGAATAGATGTCTTCAGTTGGGTGCATCCGTACAAGAAAAAATATATATAATTAAAAAGATTTAGACTCTGGGATATTCTTCCCCAGTTATCTACCAGTTATTCCAGGGGAACCTCTCCCTAAAGTTGGAAAAAGAATCAGGATACAAAGGATAAGGCCTCTTCTTCCTGCCAGGAAGTGTGTGTTCTCCAAGCTCAGAGGGCAGGAGGGCTCAACGCGTGCCCAGGGCCAAGGCTGAGCTCCCCAGAATTCCTCAGGAGGTCTGGGACCAGTGAACTTGCCCTTCTCCGTGCCCTCCTCCCTCCACACTCAGGAGGTCTGGGACCGGTGAACCTGCCCGACTGCCCTTCTCCGTGCCCTCCTCCCTCCACATTCACATGTGCCCTGCCCACCTGTGCATTTCAGCATCTGCGGGAAGACTTCTGAGTACATTCAAAGAGGAAGTCAGAGGGCATGTTCCAAATCCATGCCCGGGGTTGGCCTTTCCCACTCAAGGCCCTTTCCCAGGCAGGAATTCTTCCTCGCCTGCTGGTCGGAGGGTCACACGAAGAAGGACTCGTCCATGTGCTCACCGGTCTGCTGACACAAGCCGCCTCTGTGTATCTGGCAACAAGAGCTGGGAGAAAGGAACCCATGGGTGAGGGTAGCACTATTTCTGGGCACACAGGTGTCTTCCTGGCTTCCCGGGCAGCATGCAGAGCACCACTGGGGACCAGTCTCGGCTTTGAGAGGCGCGATGGTGTCCCTAAGCGCCTGCCTGCACTCCCAGGATGTAGCCTGTCCTGCGGAAGAGGAGGAGGAGCTCACCAACCTTGGATATTGTTATGGGCCGAATCGTGTCCCCCGAAATTCCTGTGTTGAAGCTCTAAACCCCAGTACCCCAGATTGGGATTGCATTTGGAGACAGGCCTTTTAAGAGGTGATGGTAAAGATGAGGTCATTAGGGCGGGCCCTAATCCAGCGTGACTGGTGTTCTTCTAAGAGGAAACGTAGACGCACAGAGACACCAGAAATGTGCGCACACAGAGGAAAGGCCCTGTGAGGACGCAGAGGAGAGGGCGATTCCCAGCAAGCCAAGGAGGGGCCTCCGGGGAAGCCAGCCCCACTGACACCCTGACCTGAGCCTTGGAGCCTCCAGGACTCTGAGAAGTCACTTTCTGTCGTGTGAGCCACCCCGCCTGTGTTTTCTTGCTAAGGCCGCTCTAGCGAATGAATACGAATACCGGACCAAGAAGCCTGATGGTGGTGAATCTGTTCTGTCTTTTCACACGTGTGGGACGTCTTAGGTCTTCTCTGGGCTGAGGTCTGCTGGTGGGTGGGTTCACGCTGCAGGCATTCCTCCTGGGAGCTTTCCTGGGCCTTCTCTCTCGAGTCCCAACCTCAACCATCCCTCCATGCTGACAACGCCCAACTGCCCAACTCTGACTTCTCCAGCCTGTATTTCAGCTTCCTCCTCCCATTGTCACGCACGAGTCCCAACAGGAATTTGTTATCCGAACCCCCAAACCCGCTCCTCCTTCCAGTGAATGGCATCAGCATTCTGCCCTGCAGGTTTGAAAAGGCAAGTATTGTGGGGTGCCTTGAGAGTGGTGCCCGGAGCCACTGTCTTTCTGGAAGTTACTGAACTATTTTCAAACTGTGCATTGAAGATCTGTTCGTAGCACAGCGATTTCTACTGTGTGATACTGAAGTTGAGTCGTTGTCCCCAGTTTAGGGGATTACATCCAAAACATGATCATCAAGCCCTCCTACCTCAGAGGCAACTTGTCTGGAATCACAGTCCCTGTCTTGATTTCTGGTACCCCTTCCTTGTTTCAGTTCTTCATCTCCATGTCACCAGACTGTTGAAAGGCTTTCTAAGAGGCTAGGTGTCCCTGGTTTCAACTCTAGATATTCACGCCCCTACCAGAATAATCTTCTGAATTTACTTTGAAGGCTTTTGATTATACGCAGGATAAAATCTAAATCCCTTTCGATGGCATTCAAGGCCCTCCAGCTCTGATCCTAACCGGCCCTCCCAAGGCTGTTTTCCATTCTTCCTCTTCTCACACTGTATCCTCTCACTCAACAGAAGCAGCCGGGCTTGAAGCCAGATAGCCTGGGTTCAAATCCTGGCTTCGCCACTTACTTGCTGTGTGACCTGGTGAGGTTTCTTAGGTGCTGGGTGTTAATATCAATAGGTAACTCTCACTCAGCACTTAGCTTGTACCAGGCCCCACGACGAGGCTTTCAAGGATTATTTTACTGAATTCTCCTGCCAGCCTGATTCTGTAGGGAGCCCTAGGTCTTACTATTGTCTCCCTTCTATGTAGAAGTCATTTAGGTGACTTGCCCAAGGCTTGAAGCCTCAGTTTTTGCATCTGTAAAATGAAGATAATCATTATTTCTCCCCATGTTAGTCAAGACCTTACCCAGTTGCAAACAACAGAAACCAACTCTAAGGAGCTTAAGTAAAACAAAGGAGGCGCTCCTTCCAGGGCCAAGGGACGTCCTCGGTCCGCTCCAGCTCCGCCCTCGTCTGATCCAGCCTCCCATGGATGGACGTGCTTAGGATGCAGAAATCCAGCCTCACATGCTCCCTGATGCCTGTGATCTCAGAAGGCAGGATGCCCTCTCCCCCAGCGCCCAGACAACCCAGGTCAAGGGGCCAGCCCTGCCTGCGGGAAGTGAGCCATGTTTAGAGGCTCCACTGGGCAGTTCCCCAAAGGGAAAGATTCTGGGGCAGCTCAAAACTAACAAGTGTTTGCTAACTTGGTAAATTTATTCAACTCAATAATTTTGGAGTGCCTGCCCTGTGTGGGTGTGGGGAACCAGTATGGAGCCCACATGGAGGGAAATCTGTGAAGGCACCACATCTGGTGGCTTCTCCAGGGGACATGCCACACATTGAACAGGGGTGGGCTCAGACTTCTCCTGCCAACACCAGGAAACACCTCCAACCCTGGGCCTGTGGTTTACGATGCGGTGCCCACGTCACTCCTCCCCTCCTCCCCGGTGACACAGGACAGGTGTGTGTGTGTCTCAGCGCACACAGCAGAACTTGCGCTGTGCATCCCTAAGCAGTTCAGATAAGGGCTGTGCTTACTAGACGCACTGATGAAAGGATGGAGAGGGGCACTGGGCTTTTTTTGCCTCGAAACTGGCACAGAAGATTCAGGTTGTATCACTGTTCAAGTGCAGACACATGAAGCTGTTTTGTATCAATATGCTTTTCTTTGATTTTGCTTCATCCACTTTACAGAACATCAGAGTGTCTCAGTGCAGAGGTCCCTGTGGGTCAACGTGTCCCCAGAACCTGCATCTGCACAACACTCCTCTCCCAGGGTCTACTGCATGCATCCCCCACCCCATACGCACCAGGCGCCAACATGCATGGTCACATGTCCCCCACCCCATACGCACCAGGCGCCAACACGCATGG
>NW_012106697.1:5498670-5508746 GCF_000951045.1 Mandrillus leucophaeus | reverse complement strand
AACACACATGGCCGTGCGTCCCCCACCCCATATGCCCCAGGCGCCAACACGCATGGCCATGCATCCCCCCACCCCATACGCACCAGGCGCCAACACGCATGGCCACGTGTCCCCCCACCCCATACACACCAGGCACCAACACGCGTGGGCACATGTCCCCCCCACCCCGTATGCACCAGGCACCAACACGCATGGCTGCACGTCTCCCCACCCCACACACACCAGGCGTCAACCCGCACAGTCACACTGCACCCCGTTCAGTGGTGTCATTCAAGGCCCTTTGGTGGCTGTTTATTTTTTAGATATAATTCACATGCCATAATATGGGCCAATGAAAGGTACAGTTCAGTGGTTTTTAATCCTCACAACATTGCGCAACCATCACAGGACCCAATTCCAGCACATTCTCTCCATCCTAAAAGGAAACCAATATCCACTGAGACAGCCACCCTCCATTCCCTCTCCTCCCTATCCCCTTCACTAATCTGCTTTCTGTCTCTATGCATTTGCCCTTTCTGGACATTTCACGCAAAGGGAATGGTTCGTTCAACACATGGCATTAGTGACGGGCTTTTTCACTCGGCATCGTGTTTCAAGGCCCATCCGTGTTTCATGTGACTCAGTACCTCATGCGTTTTCATGTCCAAATAACAGTTCACTGTCTGGATAGACCACATCTTGCCTCACCATGGACATTTGGGCTGCGTCTACGTTTTGGCTCTTGTGAATAATGCTGCTGCCAACATTTGGGTACAGGTTCTTGTGTGGACATGTGCTCTGAGTCTCCTTGAGTGTATGTCTCGGAGAGGAGTGGCTGGGCCATATGGCGACTCGATGTTTGACTCCTGGAGGAAGCACATTTCACATTCCCACCAACAATGCCTGAGACTCCCATTTTCCCACATCCCCACCAACAGTTGTTAGCGCGCACGTTTGGTGGTAGCCATCCTAGCAGGTGCGCCCACAGCTCTGGCTTCCTCGCACAGTGGTGAACAGCTCCTCGTGCACCGTGCCAGTCCCGCCTCTCCCCAGCAGTTCAGGCTGGCTTCAGCTTCGTCTCCTCCGGGAGGCTCTCTGTTGCCACTCCGGCCCTCTGCATCTTGTTCGTGACTTTTTCCAAAAGGGCTTGAAAGGGCACACCACCTGTCTGTGTTGAGGCTTTGATTTTATTCTGCCTGCAGTTCCTGTTCTGGCTTTTTGGAAGAATCTCTCCTCCTGCTCTGTCACTTTTCTGACCAAATATTCCTTCTCCTTTGAGATCTAGCTTCTCCTCTGCCTCAGAGCCTGGAATCTTCGCCCCAGGCTGGGTGCTCACTCTGTCCTGTGAGCCTGCTCCACAATGGTAACCAGCATTTTATTTGTTTATTTTCTGAGACAGGATCTCACTCTGTCACCCAGGCTGGAGCACAGTGGTGCAATCATGGCTCACTGTAGCCTTGACCTTCCAGGTTCAAGCAGTCCTCCCACTCAGCCTCCTGAGTAGCTAGGACTACAGTCACGTGCTACCATGCCTGGCTAATTGTTGTATTTTTTCTAGAGACGGCATTTTGCCAAGTTGTCCAGTCTGGTCTCAAACTCCTGGGTTCAAGCAATTCACTCATCTTGGCTTCCCAAAGTGCTGGGATTACAAGCATGAGCCACTGCGCCCGGCCTGCAACTAGCATTTTATACTGCCATTGTTTTATTTTCTAGTCTGTCTCCTCTGCAAGAATGTAAGTTCTTCAAGGGTAGGGTTAATGTCTTGACTGTATTTGTATCCTAGAATACAGGACAGAAATTGGCACTCGGCAGGCACTGAATAAATGTTTTTGAAGGAAGGACAGAAGGAAAAGTATTTTCTGAGTGGCTTGTTCATTGTGTTTTCCCAGCTAGTCTGTAAGCCTCTCATGGACAAGGATAGTGTCTTTTAACCTTGTGAATATTTTCAGTTCCCCCAACCGTCTTGTGATGCTACCATATCCGTAGCTTCTTCCTCCACCAAGTTTCCGAGGGAAGGGGTCCAGATCTGCTCCATAAGCTGTCATGGCCAATGTCACATGTGTGGCAGGAGACAAAGCTGCCCCTCCAACCATAGCTGCTTGGACCAGGGGTTGGTGACTGAGCCAAAGGCACCCATGTGATGAGGTGGACCCAGAGAGCCTGGCTGCCTCCAGAAAACTTGAGCTGTTCCATATTTCACGTGGAAAGGTGGTACATGAACCCAATGACATGTTCACTTTTGAGCTACACAAATGACAGGTGAACAAAGATCAAGCAAACCACTTGAGCTGAAATTTTGGTTCCAAGAGATACCGAACTTATAAAATATATTAGCAGCCAATATCTTCTGTGCACTTACTCTGTGCTGCTTTTACTAAGCACTTTACAGTGGTGATGATAGAGTCTCATACTCTCAACAGTGACAGAGCTAATGTTCAGAGAGGTTAACAATCTGCCCCCCTACCTCAGCATAGGGACAAGGTCCCGACCATTGTGCCACCCAGGGGCTCTATGGAGCTTGGTAGCTGCCCCATGCTTGGAAACCCTGTCACTCACAGCACCTGTGAACTTATCTCCCAGTTTCACAGTCCTGAAGATCTCAGCAATCAGCCTTCACCCCTTGCAGGGGATCGTGACCTATAACCTGCCCAATCCAACGCTCTTCCCAGGAACAGCCTTGCCCATGGGTGGACCAGGCGGCTGCCCATCTGGTCTTCTCTGGGGGCCCCTGGAAGGGTCCTCAGGCAAAACAACCCCCCACCCCACAAGCCTGCCAGGAATGCCTGCTTTGCCAGCAGGATTTTGCTTCCTTGAGTCAAGGATGAAGGAGCAAGAGTCACAGCACCTTGAGGTGGTCTTAATCTGCTCTACAGCCTCACACTCCCTCTCGTGTCTACCCTTGCCTCTGTGGAGAGATTTCCCCTCAATTCTCTTTCTTCTTCATTCTATGATGCATTTCCTCACTCCTGGACTTTGAATAGAGAAAACAGACAGTTGCTGCTATGTAGCATAATATTATTTGGGAATCATGATCTAATCCAAAATCTCACCAAATATGTGAAAACTGCCTCCAGAAAATAGGAACGATCCTTCTGCATCTGCTCTTACATCACAGAAGATGGAAAGGGCACCCATTTAGTGGTCTCTATTAACCACAAATAACCCTGGGAGGGTAACACATTAAAATGCTGTCATTCGAATATAAACATGTGCGTGGAGCCCTTTTCAGAAGACCTTTAGCCAAGAGCATGGGTTCAGAATGAGTTAGGGATAAGAGACACAGTGGGAAAGCTAATGTTTGGGGAAAGCCTAAATTTATGCACAATTCTGCATCATTTGACAGAGTAAGTAACTCTGAGTCTGACCCTGTGGGGACTGTGGAAAGCCACGGAGGAAGAACAGAAGCTTGGCAGAGGGTGGGATGGGGCAGTTGGAAGGATAGGGACGATGTGGAGATGGAGTCCACCTACTCAGTGCCAAAACCGTGGCCAGGTGCAAGGCGGGACACTCTACAGAGTGCCACCAGAATCTGCTCTCCTCTTTCTACCCATCATCCCATCATCATTTCTGCTAGAGCAAGAATAGATGGGTAGGAGGAGAGGAAGGAAATCCTCAAGGCCAGCAACACTTGCAGGAGCAAAACAAGCTTTAACTTAACAAATTACCTACACGTGGCCTGAGGGGTGCTTCCAGGCGGATGCCATTCATTGCAGAGCTGTTGACAGCCAACCATGTTCAAATACATCTGGGGCACATCTCTCTGCTGTGTACGCTCTGAGCAGTATTTGGGGAAATCCTAGTGCAGCCTGTGCCTGAAGTTAAAAATTGATGCCAATGGAATGGCATTGAACAGAAGCAAGGGCTTCGCTCAAGCAGCAACTCAAACAGCCTGCTGTTTGCTTCCTTTCCTTTCTCCCTTCCTTCCTTCCCCCTTCCTTTTCCTTCTTTTCTTACTTTCTCTCTTTTTTACTTTTCATTTTGAAATAACTTTAAACTCGTCAAAAAGTTGTACAAAGAACTCCTGTATGCCCTTTATTCATTACATTTAACATTGTGCTACATCTGTCTTACCATTTTCTCTCTCTTTACAGCTATTTTTTTCTGAGCCATATGAGAGTAGTAGGCACTACATACATCATCCCTTAATTATTCTGTGTATTTTCTAAGGAAAAAGGACATTTCCAAATGTAACCACAGTACCATTATCACATTCAGGACATTTAACATTGACATTGACACAATACATTTATCTAATCTAGAGCCCATTGTCTCCTTCATCAACTATCCAAATAGTGTAATTTCTTATGATTTTTTTCTTCTGGAACAAGATCCAATGCAGGGTCATATTACATTCAGCTGTTTTCTCTTTATAGTTTCCTTTAATTTGAAACAATTCCTTGATCTAAATATATCCTGATAATATAAGGTACATGACATTAGCATAACTGAAGGATACAGGATAGTTATTTCATAGAATGGTCTTCAATTTAGGTTTGTCTGAGTTTCATTATGACTACATTCGGATTTTTCATTTTGACTTAAATACTACAGAGCATCACATCCAGACGCTCATTATGTCCATTTGTTTCTCACTGCTGTTATGTCTCCCTTTATTTTATCCTTAAATTAACTGTTTTGGAATACCTGTATGTGTGTAATAGAAGAAAATTAAAAGCTTCTTTCCATTTCAAAAATGTTACTTTTCTTTATCAAAATAATCTCTTCCTTCTGTATTCTGTATCCATAGGAGAATATTTGATTGTCTATTATCTCGGAAAAAAATGACTTATCTCTACTAAAATTTATAATTATAGATGGAGTTTTCAATATCCTTCTTACTTCAATTGATAGGAGTAAGGAGACAAGGAGACAATTGGTAAAGCTACACAAAATTTGGGCAACACTGTTGTATTATTCCGTTTTCACACTGCTATAAAGATACTACCTGATACTAGGTAATTTACAAACAAAAGATGTTTAATTGACTCACAGTTCCACATGGCTGGGGAGGCCTCAGAAAACTTACAATCATAACAAAAGGCAAAGGGGAGGCAAGGCACATCTTCACAAGGCAACAGGAGAGAGAGAGAGAGAGAGGAACAGTAAGAGGGAAACCGCTCCCATGATCCAGTCACCTCCCACCAGGTCTCTCCCTTGACATGTGGGGTAAAAATTTGAGATGAGATTTGGGTGGGGACACAGAGCCAAACCATATCAATTATCAATCAACTTGACTTAAGTGACATTTATAAAACCTTCCACCCAACAATAGCAGAATACACTTTCTTGAGAGCACACGGAATATTTACCAAAACAAACCATATTCTGGGCTATAAAACATAGTTCACACCTCAATAAACTTAAAAGGATTAAAATCAGACAAAGTATGTTCTCTGGTCACATAGTATTAAATAATAAATCAATTACCAAAAAAACCTCTTTAAAAATCCTCAAATATTTGGAAGCTAAATAGTACACAACTAAATAACTCTTGGATCAAAGAAGAAATCAAAAGATAAATCAGAAAGTAGTTTGAAATGAAAGAAAATGAAAGCATAACATATCAAAATTTGTGGAATGTGCCATTAAAGTAGTACCTAGAGGGAAACTTAGAGCAATAAACACTCATATTAGTAAGGAAGAACTGTTTTCAATCAATGACCTCAGCTCTAATTAGGAAATTAGAAAAAGGAGAGCAAATTGAACTCCACATAAGTGGAAGAAAGTCCATTAAAGCTAGTACCATTAAAGATCAGAGCAGAAATCAATGAAGTAAAAAAAGAGAAAAATCAATGAAACCAAAATTGGTTCTTTGAGATCAATACAACTTATAAATCTCTAGACAGATTGATCAGGAAGAAAAAGAGAGAAGATACAAATGACCAATATCAGGATTGAGAGATATGCCATCACTATGGATTCTGCAGAGATTAAAACAATGGCTCTCAACTGGGGGCTATTCCCCCCACAAAGGATATTTGGCAATGTCTGGAAACTGGGAAGCTGAGGAGAGGGCATCACTATGACATCCATCCAGTGGGTGGAGATCAGAAATGTCATTAAACACCTTACAATGTGTAGGACATGCTGCCTCGGTAAAGAATTATCCAGTCCAAAATGTTAGTCATTCCCTGTTGAGAAATCCTGCTTTAAAAGGATTTAAGAGAAGCCAGGCATGGTGGCTCATGCATATAATCCCAGCACTTTGAGAGGCTGAGGCAGGCAGATCACTTGAGGTCAGGAGTTAGAGACCAGCCTGGCCAACGTGATGAAACCCCATTAAAAAACAACAACGACAACAACAACAAACAAGCAAACAACAACAAAAAGATTTAAGAGAGAATATTATATATAACTTTATGCTACTAAATTCAACAACTTAGTTGAAATGGACAAATTCCTTGAAAGATACAAATTATTAATCTCATACAAAAAGAAATGGATAGCCCAATATTTATAAAGAAAACTACAGATCAGTCAAATTCAACTACAGATGTGGGTGTGTATATGATAATACATTATGTATGCGTATGTGTGTACATATAAGTTAATATATTATGACCAAGTAGGGTTTATTCTAGGAGTTCAAATTTAGTTTAATGCTTGAAAAATAATGAATATCATTCATTAAGTTAGTAGAAAAAGAAAAACCATATGATCATCTCAATAGATGTGAGGAAAGGATTTGACAAAAATCCATCATCCTTTCCTGATAAAAACTCTCAGCACACTAAAAGTAGGTGGAAACTTTCTCAACCTGATAAAGGACATCTATGAAAATCCTATAGCTAATGTCATACGTAATAATCATAAAAGACTGAATGCTTTTCTTCTAACCTCATGAACAAGTCAAGTATATCTGCTCTTACCACTTCTACTCATCATTGTACTACAGGTTTTTAGTTCAATAGGCAAGAAAAAATAAAACCAAAGGCGTCCAGATCGAAAAGGAAAGGTGTCTTTATTCACAGACATGATCATCCATGTAGAAAATCTGATGGAATCTACACAGAAGCTAGTAGAACTAACAAATGAGCTTTGCGGAACATATGATCAATATACCAAAATTAGTTGTATTCCTATATATTAGCATTAAACAATTGGAAATTTAAATAAAAGTACCATTTGCAATAGCATTAAAATATGAAATATTTAGGAATAAATCTGACAAAAGTTGTGAAAGACCTGTACGCTGAAAACTAAGAATCATTGCTGAGAGAAATTAGAGTTGCCCCTCCTCCAACTCACAGACTATGAGACATTTATTCTCTGTAGAGAAAAACAGGTCTTCTGAGTAGGGGACAGTAGGCATAGGTGGAGGTGGCTGCTATCCCAGAAATAGGGAGACTAGGTAAGTAGATTCTCATTGGATTCTGAGACCTGCAGTCCTCTCCATCTTCCTTAGCTCTCAGAATGCTGTCAACCCCGCCAGGCAATTATCCTCCAGGCAGAAGACTGAAAAAAGTCCTGCGGGGATCTGACCAGCCCAAGAAGATCTTAAAGATACGAGTTATGAGTTTCCCAGTGAAACAGTTCGGCCAGCTCTCCCCAGGGTGAAGTTCACTGTTAACAACCCACATATTCAGTTTCCTCTCACTCTACTAAAAATACAAAAATTAGCTGGGCGTGGTGGCAGGCGCCTGTAATCCCAGCTACTCAGGAGGTTGAGGCAGGAGAATCACTTGAACCTGGGAAGCAGAGGTTGCAATGAGCCAAAATCACACCACTGCACTCCAGCCTGGGCGACAGAACGAGATTCTGTTAAAAACACAACAAAACAACAACAAAAAACCTTCTAGATGAAAATATAGGATACAACTTTTGTGAGCTTGGTTTAAGTAAGGTTTCCTAGATTTTATACCAAAAATACAATCCATAAAAGACAAGTTGATAAATTGGACTTCATCAAAATTAAAAATGTCTGCTCTGTTAGGAGAATGAAAAGATAAGCTGTCTCAGATTTGCCCTGGCACTTGTCTTGGCTCTGCATGGCGCTGTCTGTCGGTGCCATTCTGTGCTGGGCATCGTGTCGGCCGGCACGCAGAGTGCTGGCAGGTCACCCCCATCTTTGGTTAAGAGGGAGGTTGGTTATTGTTGTAAGTACAAATCTTTGTTATAGCAGACTCCTGACAGTTGAGTATTTCAGGTTTGTGGTTCTCAATGCTAAAGAACAACATTCATTTTATGAATGAATTCATTTTATGAATACAGTGACTCAGCTGACAAACTTGAATTGGGGGCATTATGGGATCAATGTAGGGGAGTGAGTCCCGTCATCCCAGCCAGGTTAAACTGCCGCCCGGCTCCCACATCTCAACATGGTCGGTCTGGACTCCTCCTTTACGTTTCACAGGGAAAACCGTGTTCATGTCGGTGTTTGCAACCTGGGGAATACTGAAAGTTCTCGGGCTCTGTGTCAAGGAAACTTGACTCCTACCGTGTGCATCACTTCTGTGGGAGGCTCCCCCTTTCAATACGTATGCAACATGTCCAGCCTGGCCTCGTGTTCTAACGTGAAAGCTCTCTCCAGTGCTTGTGTTGTTTTCTCTGTGCTGGGCTGCTCTAGAAAGAGTGTTCATTCACATTTCTTTTCCCTGGAAGAGCAAGAGCTTCTGGAACCTTCCTGTGTGTGCCCTTCGAGCATCTCCTGACTGCAGCTACTGGGGGCAGGCTGTGTTCCTGAGTCATTTTCTGCCAACTAACAGGGCTGACCCCGCAGAGAGGCCCATACAAAAGGCTTCGCTCTCTTGCTCTTGTGAACTCTGCCACCTCCTGCTTCAGCCAGATGTTAATGAGAATTTCCCTCTGTACAGGCCTCTGCTGGCCTTGAAAGCATATAGGTGCCCTGGTCCCGTACATGGGGGAAGCAGCAGTAATTCGAACTACAGTTTATCTTCCCCCTGCCAGCAGTGGCTGAGTCTGGTTTCCTTCTGAATCCATCTAAGGGAAAACACGTTTTATCCACAGATGCAAGAACTTTCTTCCAAATATCAACATTCTAGTCTTAGGCAAAGAATTCACGTTCTTTCTGTTATAACTTTGACTCTGCTTCTTGCAAAATAAAACTCCTGGCACCATGGTGCTGATGGGCAGTCGCCTCCTTCCTGGGCTATTTCACTGCAAACGGTTCCTGCACTGGGTGAGAATGCCTCCGTGATGTGGTTTGGATATTTGTCCCCCAAAATCTCAAGTTGAAATGTGGCCCCCCAATGTTGAAGGTAGGGCCTAGTGGGAGGTGTTGGGTCATGGGGGCGGATCCCTCATGAATGGCCGGGTGCCCTCTCCATGTTAATGAGTTCTCGCTCTTATTAATTCAGGCAAGATCTGGTTGTTCAAAAGAGTATGGCATCCCTTCCCCACCCTTGCTCCCTCTCGCCATATGACATGTCAGCTCCTCTGCTCCTTCCGTCATGTTTGGAAGCTTCCTGAGGCCCTCACCAGAAGCAGATGCTGGGGCCTGCTTCTTGTACAGCCTGCAGAACCATAAGCCAAATAAACCTCTTAGCCTTGGTTCTCCTTTATAGCAATGCAAATGGACTAACACTCTCTGCTGTGCTGTCCAGTTTGGGTGGGTGCTGGAGGAGGCCACAGCTCATTCCAGCTATCCTGTAAGACCTGATGCTCTTTATGTCTGAGAAATCCTTGGCTGCTGAATGTAATAGGCCCCAGAGCAAAGGGAACTAAGAAGGTGCCAGGTAAGGGCTCTGGTCTAAGTTTAAGAGGAGATATCTTCAGTGCTTTGCATTCTGTGTGCCCAGCCATATCTGGAAAAGCAGATGTGTTTAGAAGGAGCCACCAGTGAGTGGAGGAGAGGGATGACTTACCACTGGGGAGGATTATAAGGAAGAATCTCCACATCTGGGAACTCTGTAGCACATATAATAGGAGTCATAAACTATATACCAAGACGCTTCATGCTTTATTTTTATTACTGTCTTGGATTTGCTCCTCAGGTGCAAAAAAAGTTTCACTGGTTCAAGGTCAGAAAGTTTTTTTAAAGTTTTTAATAGAATTCAGCTTACATTCCAAAGTAAACACATTTCTTTCCTACATCAGGATTCTGTATTATTTTGTTATTTCTGTGTTAGTTTTTTTTC
>NW_012106697.1:5484720-5498620 GCF_000951045.1 Mandrillus leucophaeus | reverse complement strand
AACCCACATATTCAGTTTCCTCTCACTCTACTAAAAATACAAAAATTAGCTGGGCGTGGTGGCAGGCGCCTGTAATCCCAGCTACTCAGGAGGTTGAGGCAGGAGAATCACTTGAACCTGGGAAGCAGAGGTTGCAATGAGCCAAAATCACACCACTGCACTCCAGCCTGGGCGACAGAACGAGATTCTGTTAAAAACACAACAAAACAACAACAAAAAACCTTCTAGATGAAAATATAGGATACAACTTTTGTGAGCTTGGTTTAAGTAAGGTTTCCTAGATTTTATACCAAAAATACAATCCATAAAAGACAAGTTGATAAATTGGACTTCATCAAAATTAAAAATGTCTGCTCTGTTAGGAGAATGAAAAGATAAGCTGTCTCAGATTTGCCCTGGCACTTGTCTTGGCTCTGCATGGCGCTGTCTGTCGGTGCCATTCTGTGCTGGGCATCGTGTCGGCCGGCACGCAGAGTGCTGGCAGGTCACCCCCATCTTTGGTTAAGAGGGAGGTTGGTTATTGTTGTAAGTACAAATCTTTGTTATAGCAGACTCCTGACAGTTGAGTATTTCAGGTTTGTGGTTCTCAATGCTAAAGAACAACATTCATTTTATGAATGAATTCATTTTATGAATACAGTGACTCAGCTGACAAACTTGAATTGGGGGCATTATGGGATCAATGTAGGGGAGTGAGTCCCGTCATCCCAGCCAGGTTAAACTGCCGCCCGGCTCCCACATCTCAACATGGTCGGTCTGGACTCCTCCTTTACGTTTCACAGGGAAAACCGTGTTCATGTCGGTGTTTGCAACCTGGGGAATACTGAAAGTTCTCGGGCTCTGTGTCAAGGAAACTTGACTCCTACTGTGTGCATCACTTCTGTGGGAGGCTCCCCCTTTCAATACGTATGCAACATGTCCAGCCTGGCCTCGTGTTCTAACGTGAAAGCTCTCTCCAGTGCTTGTGTTGTTTTCTCTGTGCTGGGCTGCTCTAGAAAGAGTGTTCATTCACATTTCTTTTCCCTGGAAGAGCAAGAGCTTCTGGAACCTTCCTGTGTGTGCCCTTCGAGCATCTCCTGACTGCAGCTACTGGGGGCAGGCTGTGTTCCTGAGTCATTTTCTGCCAACTAACAGGGCTGACCCCGCAGAGAGGCCCATACAAAAGGCTTCGCTCTCTTGCTCTTGTGAACTCTGCCACCTCCTGCTTCAGCCAGATGTTAATGAGAATTTCCCTCTGTACAGGCCTCTGCTGGCCTTGAAAGCATATAGGTGCCCTGGTCCCGTACATGGGGGAAGCAGCAGTAATTCGAACTACAGTTTATCTTCCCCCTGCCAGCAGTGGCTGAGTCTGGTTTCCTTCTGAATCCATCTAAGGGAAAACACGTTTTATCCACAGATGCAAGAACTTTCTTCCAAATATCAACATTCTAGTCTTAGGCAAAGAATTCACGTTCTTTCTGTTATAACTTTGACTCTGCTTCTTGCAAAATAAAACTTCTGGCACCATGGTGCTGATGGGCAGTCGCCTCCTTCCTGGGCTATTTCGCTGCAAACGGTTCCTGCACTGGGTGAGAATGCCTCCGTGATGTGGTTTGGATATTTGTCCCCCAAAATCTCAAGTTGAAATGTGGCCCCCCAATGTTGAAGGTAGGGCCTAGTGGGAGGTGTTGGGTCATGGGGGCGGATCCCTCATGAATGGCCGGGTGCCCTCTCCATGTTAATGAGTTCTCGCTCTTATTAATTCAGGCAAGATCTGGTTGTTCAAAAGAGTATGGCATCCCTTCCCCACCCTTGCTCCCTCTCGCCATATGACATGTCAGCTCCTCTGCTCCTTCCGTCATGTTTGGAAGCTTCCTGAGGCCCTCACCAGAAGCAGATGCTGGGGCCTGCTTCTTGTACAGCCTGCAGAACCATAAGCCAAATAAACCTCTTAGCCTTGGTTCTCCTTTATAGCAATGCAAATGGACTAACACTCTCTGCTGTGCTGTCCAGTTTGGGTGGGTGCTGGAGGAGGCCACAGCTCATTCCAGCTATCCTGTAAGACCTGATGCTCTTTATGTCTGAGAAATCCTTGGCTGCTGAATGTAATAGGCCCCAGAGCAAAGGGAACTAAGAAGGTGCCAGGTAAGGGCTCTGGTCTAAGTTTAAGAGGAGATATCTTCAGTGCTTTGCATTCTGTGTGCCCAGCCATATCTGGAAAAGCAGATGTGTTTAGAAGGAGCCACCAGTGAGTGGAGGAGAGGGATGACTTACCACTGGGGAGGATTATAAGGAAGAATCTCCACATCTGGGAACTCTGTAGCACATATAATAGGAGTCATAAACTATATACCAAGACGCTTCATGCTTTATTTTTATTACTGTCTTGGATTTGCTCCTCAGGTGCAAAAAAAGTTTCACTGGTTCAAGGTCAGAAAGTTTTTTTAAAGTTTTTAATAGAATTCAGCTTACATTCCAAAGTAAACACATTTCTTTCCTACATCAGGATTCTGTATTATTTTGTTATTTCTGTGTTAGTTTTTTTTCTTAAGCAGCTCACATTAGTTGCACAGCTGTAGGCAAAGCCTGCAACCTCTCTGCATCTCGGTTGTCTTCTCTGTACAGTGGAGGCAGTGGGAGCAGGTGTGATGGGAAAGACACAGATGTGAGGCTCTCATCCAATTCTGTCATTCATTTTGCTGTGTGGTTTTGGGGTTATGGATACTTTTAGAGCAAAATAAATTGTCTTTGGGTCCCTCCTGGGAATATGCCTCCAGCACGTCATGACCCTGCTCCGGTCTTCATTTCTTCTTTGTAATATCAGGGGTCAGAAATAGTGTTGAAGGTTTTCTCAGCTGTTTCATCACCTCATGCACAACTTTCTCTTACTTCCTTTAAGCAAGCATTGCTCACATAAACACACATGCACAGGCAAGCACACAGAGACACGTTCACACCCTCACTGCCCCCCAAGCAAGGGAAGGCAAGCAGGTACTTAGAGAAGCAGGGTCCCATGTCCCACATGGCGAGCTCTCAGACCCTACCTGCTGGTATCCTGATAGTCTTAGGTGCATTCGAGAAACAGCTCTGACCTCGACTGGTAGCACCTTCTGCGAAGGCCAGGAGGGCTTCATATAGATGCCAGGTCACATGCATTATCAAAAGTACATGGTGACAACCAGGTTGAACATACCTCTCTCCTGATATCTCAGGGAACTATGGTAAAGGAGATTTCTAATGGCATGGGGGAATGGGAGAGGAGAAAACGACAATAAATTTTGGAATCCAGAAAGCATATACGTGACTGCTAACTGACTTAGCAGACACAAAGAAGCTGAATCTGAAATCAGCAGTGAAGAAAGCTAATTTGTACCAGAGTCTCTAAACAGCTGTGAATCGGTAGCACTGAGGGTCCAGACCTAAATGAATTGTTGAACGTTTTTAGGAAGCAATTTGGACCAGGCACCATGGCTCATGTCTGTAATCCCAATGCTTTGGGAGGCTGAGGCAGGAGAATCACTTGAGGTTAGGAGTTTGAGACCAGCCTGGGCAACATAGCAAGACCACCATCTCTACAAAAACATTTGTTTTTAAATTAGCTGGCCACAGGGGCACATGCCTATAGTCATAGCTCCTCGGGAAGCTGAAGCAGGAGGATGGCTTGAGCCCTGGAGGTCGTGGCTGCAGTGAGCTGTGATTGAGCCCCTACTCCAGCCTGGGAGACAGAGAGAGACCTGTCTCAAAAACAAGAAGCAGTTTCACCTCCACATCACCTCATCCAATTTGTGCAGTCAGACAGTTGCCCCTCCCCCAACTCACAGACTATTAGACATTTATTCTCTGTAGAGAAAAACAGGTCTTCTGAGTAGGGGACAGTAGGCATAGGTGGAGGTGGCTGCTATCCCAGAAATAGGGAGACTAGGTAAGTAGATTCTCATTGGATTCTGAGACCTGCAGTCCTCTCCATCTTCCTTAGCTCTCAGAATGCTGTCAACCCCGCCAGGCAATTATCCTCCAGGCAGAAGACTGAAAAAAGTCCTGTGGGGATCTGACCAGCCCAAGAAGATCTTAAAGATACTGGTTATGAGTTTCCCAGTGAAACAGTTCGGCCAGCTCTCCCCAGGGTGAAGTTCACATATTCAGCTTCCTCTCGCTCTTATGAGCACATGATTATGGATTTGAGCCATGTGAGGAAAATTCTAAGTGAAAGATCCAGACCAAGACAAACCAATGTAAAAAACAATGTAGACGAAACAGAGCAGCTCTGTTAAAAACCTACCAGTACTAGCCTAAGAGACATACGAAGAGATATTTCACCCTTGGAACAGCAATAGAATGACATAAAAATGGAACTTTTGAAGAAAGAGGAGCTTTAAACGTTTAGAACCATTCTAGAAAATGTTTGAAGCTTAACAAATTGAAAGATAAAATTGAAGAACTCTCCCAAAAAGCAGAGCAAAAAAACAAAAAAGAGCAAATTTAAAAATTAGAAGACTAGTCCAGGAGGTCCAATATCTAAATAATAGGAGATTCAGAAAAAGATAAGAGAAAAGAAATGGAAAGGAAGAAATCATTTGTTAATATTTTGGTAAGTAATTTGAACAATTTCCCAGACAAGAATGATGGAAGCTTTCAGACCGACGCATGGTAGATAAAAACAGACACAAATCAAGGCATGTCACTGTGAAACTTTAGAACTGCTGGGATAAAGAAAAGATCTGAGAAGATTAAAGGATACAAAGATCAAATCAGAATGTCGTCAGGCTTCTCAACAGTAATGGCAGAGGCTAGGAAACACTACAGCAAGGCCTTCAAACATTTGAAGAAAGATAACTACTATCTTAGAATTCTGTACGTAGTCAAAATAGCAATTGAGGGCTGGGCGCGGTGGCTCACACCTGTAATCCTAGCACTTTGGGGGGCCGAGGTGGGCGGATCACCTGAGATCAGGAGTTCGAGACCAGCCTGACCAACATGGTGAAACCCCGTCTCTACTAAAAACACAAAAAAATTAGCCGGGCGTGGTGGCGGGCACCTGTAGTCCCAGCTACTTCGGAGCCTGAGGCACAAAAATCACTTGAACCTGGGGGGGCAGAGGTTGTAGTGAGCAGAGATTGTGCCACTGCATTCCCGCCTGGGTGACAGAGTGAGACTCCATCTCAAAAGAAAAAAAAAAAGTCAATTGACTAAGAGGATTGAATAAAGACATCTTAGAAAGGCAATGTTCCAGATATTGTATTTCCCATGCACCTTTATTCCTTTATAGTAGGAAGCTGCTAAAAGATATGCTTCACCAAGACAAAGGAGTAAATCAGGAAAGAAGACGTACAGGAAACAGGAGATCCAACACGAGAGAAGTGAAGGGATCCCAGGAAGATGGAGAAGTCCCAGGATGACAGTTCTGCCCCAGTTGTTGAGAACAGTCTAGACCAGCAGTCCCCAACCCCCGGGGCCATGGACTGGTAGTGGTCTGTGGCCTGTTAGGAACCGGGCCACACAGCAGGAGGTAGACGGCAAGTGAGTGAGCATTACCGCCCGAGCTCAGCCTCCTGTCGGATCAGTGGTGGTGTTAGATTCTCACAGGGGCATGAACCCTACTGTGAACTGCACACGCGAGGGATCTAGGTTGCATTCATGCTCCTATGAGAATCTAATGCCTGATGATCTGGGGTGGAATGGTTTCATTCCAAAACCATCCCCCATTGTCTGTGGAAAAATTGTCTTCCATGAAACTGGTCCCTGGTGCCAAAAAGGTTGGGGACCACTGGTCTAGACGGAAGTATGTTGGAGAATCTGGGAGAGATTTTGTGAAGATTGGATTGATAAGATATGTGATGCTCTGACTGTCTTAAGAGGATGCTTGTATAATTAAGTGAGTTTGTGTTTGAATTAGTGATAAGAATCAATAATAGTAATAATAAAATTTCAATCCAGAGAAGCAAAGAGTGGCTAGGATAGGAAAAGTCATTATAGTTTGATGCATGGCTTAGTTTAGAGTAGTATTTTCATGGTTGTAATAACATAAATGCTCAACAAAGAGCTAACAAAAATTATGATATAACCAGATTAGAAAGATAAGCAGATGAGAAGGGTATAGGTGTTTTTCCTGAGAATAAGGGAAGGAAGGACAGCCAAATTCTTCATTTGTAAAGGGATAAGTCAATAGATAAATGCCTAAAGATGAAAAATCAAGGAAAGCAATATAAGCACTTTATTTAGAGATGTAGAGGTTAATGCCAAGAGCATTAGCTAAGATCACTGAAAGTGGCGTTTCTGGAGAAGAGGCAGGGGGCACCTACTATTTGTATTAATGAACATTGTACAATTGTTTGGCTCTATAAAATTCATGCTTGTATCACTTTAATAAAAGTTAAAGTAAAAATACAAATAAACAGCAAAAAGCTCACATAGCATGCCTCTCTGAACTAATAAAGGAAACTAAGTGATGAATATTTTACGGCATCTGATTTCAATCAGCATCATTTGAAGCGCTTTGGGCTCAGAGTCAGAAAGCTCGGCGTCTACCCCAGAAGAGAAACTCCGCCCTGGTGCTGAGAGACACAGAGAGGAAGTGGAGAGCAGCACCCCCGGGGAGTGGGAGAGTGCATGGCTGGATATGAACATCTGTCTGCATTCATCATCAGATGCCAGATGTAACCTGGAATTTCACCATTAAATGCTTATATGAAATGATGCTGAGGAGGAAATTTTGCCTTATAAAGTAGCTTATCTTGAGAAGAAAGAGTACTATAAAAAGATGAATAAACGATTTAATCGAGATCCAGACATGAGCTGATTTTTCTTAAAAGCAGTATCTTTACAACTTCGGAGTTTAAACTCTCTGATGTGGAACCAAGCCAAAAATAACATAAAGAAAATATTGACCATGAGAGTGGTGACCTGGCAAGCTCAACGCTGTCCACCTGTTAGTCACTTGTCCCTGTTGATTTCAGCTTATGATTACATACTTTCTAGCCTAATCCTACTGTTGGTATACTCAGGTGCAAAAGCATTCGATAGAAGTTAAAGAGTGAATAAATAAACCTACTAAAAGAGATTCACAGGCATGGGGTGGGGTGGAGAACAAACATATTACATTCCAAAAGTCCTGTGGTTCAAAGAATCAACTACTAAACAAAGCATGTACACCTGAGCCACTGTGGGAGCCAGTGCAAAACACTTTCAAGGAATGAATTCAAGGAACGCAATTAATTCCCAAGCTCTTTTCCCCCAAAACCCTATTTTGGTTTCAAGCTAGAGTTCCCATACTCTGTTCAGACTTTAATTCCATGCTGTAATCTGTCCATCTTTGGTAACTGCCCAGCTGTAATTTGAACTGGCTGGTCAACAAACCAAACACCATCAAAGATTCTCATTTGTCTTGCTAAAGTCAAAAACACTGAAGATATTTAAATGTAAATATAACCTTTTACTGATCACACAATCTCAGGGAATTTTTTCCCCCTTTGGATAGTGTCACAATTGGGGTTCAAATTGTGAAGACCAAATATGTAACTCATGCAAAAGCAATCACAATAGTTTGTTGCCATAGAAGTGAGCTGTTCTGTGCATTGCTGACAAGCCACTTTTTAAAGTTTACTTCTAAATGCATGTATAGTAAAATTCGCTCTTTTTGGTGCACAGTTTCTCAAGTTTTAACACATGCGTAGATTCAAGTAATTACCACCACAGAGAGGATACAGGACAGCTCTAACATCCTATACTCCCTTGCGCTGCCCCACCTGGAATCCCTGGGGACTACTGATCTGTTCCCTGTCCCTAGTCTGGCCTTTTCCAGAATGTCATGTAAATGAAGTAATTTGGGAAGCAGCCTCTTGTGCCTAGCTTCTTTCACTTAGCATAATTATATTTGAGATTCATCCATATTATTGTGTCATATTGATAAATCTCTGATGAGTGGAGGAATACCAGGTTCTTCGTCTGGAGTCGAATTGGAAAAAAAGACACGGAAACACGTGGTGTGATTTTAAGGAGCAGGAGAGTTTAGTAGGCAAGAAAGACGGGAGAAGGCAGAAGGAAGAAGCTCCTCCGTACAGGGATGGAGGGGGCTCCAAAGCTGAAAGAGGAGACCCCACGTGCCACAGATAGCAGCCAGGTATATGAAGAGACTGGAGGAGACGGTGTTTGATTTGCATAGGGCTCAGGGGATTGGTTTGACCAGGTATGTCATTCATGTAGCCCTAGAAAAAATTGATCCTCCCACTCTAGTCTTTTAATATGCAAATGAAGGGCCCCATGGTGTTCTACACACGTGGGGATCTGTGGGGGCAGCCATGTTGCCAGGAATGTGTGGGGCAAGGGCAAGAAGACGATGATGGGAATCGCCATGTCCGGTGGACCCGGTTTCTAATGGCTGGCATTTGCTTAATAAAGGTTGCCAGCTCGGCTAGAGCCGGAGCTTTTCTACCAGACAGGAAACGGTTTTGGAGCTGCCTTAAAAGAAATGAAAACTTCCCAAGGACCCCTTCTCCTCTCTATCTGCCTAAAATAATTACTTAATAACTCCTACAGCAATATGTTTATGCATGCATGTGTGTATATGCATGCATGTGTGTATATACATGCAGGTTTGTGTGTGCTTATATGTATATGTAATATATACATTATATATAACATTATTATCGTATATATAAGCTTTTAATTTTGAAGTAATTATAGAGTCAGAGGAACTGCAAAGATAGGAAGTGGTCTCTTGTACCCTCCAGCCAGTTTCTGCCAATGGTTAAATCTTATATAATTACAGCACGTCATCAGGAGCAGGACATTGACACTGATATTGTAGGAGCGGAGGGAAAACTGCCCCTTCGCCTTCTGAATGTTTGCTGAAAATCAACTGACAGAAGGGAGATTAATAGGAGAAAAGGGATTATGGTGGCTCGCACCTGTAATCCCAGCACTTTGGGAAGCCGAGGCGGGTGGATCGCTTGAGCCCAGGAGTTTGAGACCAGCCTGGCCAACTATGGCATAATCCTGTCTCCACTAAAAATACAAAAATTAGCCAGGCGAGGTGGCGCGTATCTGTCATCCCAGCTACTGGAGAGGCTAAGGCAGGAGAATCTCTTGAGCTCGGGGAGGCGGAGGTTGCAGTGAGCCAAGATCGGGCCACTACACTCCAGCCTGGGCAACAGAGTGGGACTCGTCTCAAAAAAAAAAGGAGAAAAGGTATGCACATTTATTTGATCCGAGTTTTATGTGACGTAAGAGCCCAAAGATACAGGGGAAATCGTCCATTTTTATGCTTGGGTTCAATTAAGTATGGGCAGCCCTGTAGAGATACTATCGGACAAAAAGGGTAAGATCTAATGCTGAGACTGAGTGGGGAAACCCAGCTAGGCCTGGGTGTCCAGATTCTTCTTGGCCTCTCTGAGCAACATTCCTTCTTTCTGGGGAGGGGGCAGGGCCCTCTCTGGAATGGGCTTCTCATGACCTAAAGTCAAACAAGGTGTCTCTGATAATTTCCTTATGTCCGGTTTTTACACAGAAAGGCCACTTGGCTAGGAGGGATTCTAGTTTCCATGACTAGCTTCAGGGGAGAATGAGGGGCCAGAGACAGGAAGACAGGAGAAGGTCAGAGAGAGCTGCTTCTGAGGTCTCCCTTTGGGGTGCCATTTTCTGAGCCCCAACAATATAATGTTTGCCATTTTATCACATGTGCGCGTTCCCGTAACCCCACCTCAACCAGTATCAGGACCTCTTCCACCACCACCAACATCTACCCCGTCAGCACCTCTGCAGTCTCTCTACTCCTTCCTTCCCCACCACTTACAGTCCCTGGGAATCACTCATCTGTTCTCCAATTCAAAAATGTTACCTAAGTGGAATCCCACAGTATGCGACCTTTGAGATTTGTTGATTTCACTTAGCGTAATACCCTTGAGAAGTTGCTGTATGTATTCCTAGTTCATCCCTCTTTATTACTGGGTGTATCTCAGTGTATGTATTTTCCAGTTCGATTTCACATTCACCTGTTAATGGACAGTTGGATTGCTTCCAATGTTTGGCAATTATAAGTAAAGCTGCTATAAATATTTGCATACAGATTTTTATGGGAACATATATTTTCATTTCTCTTGGGTAATACCTAGGAGAGGAATGGCTGAGTCACATGAAAAGTGAATGTTTATCTTTAAAAGAAACTGCTAAGCTGTTTTCCAAACTGGTTGCACTATTTGCATTCCCCAGCAATGTGTGAGGGTTTTACTTAGCTGCTTCCCATCTATACCAGCACTTGTAACGTCAGGGGTTTTGTTTTTGGTTTTAGATGTTCTACTAGGTGTAAAGAGGAATCTCCTTGTTTTAATTTGCATTTATCAGGATACATTTGAAAAAAGAAAAAAGAAAACTCAATTTGAAGAGATATTACCTGAATTTCCCTACTTCATATCTGTATTATTACTTAGCAGAGAATCTAATAAAGATTTGGAGGAGTTGCCACTCCCCCCACCTGCCCCCAACCCAGCCTCAGAAACCTGAAAATGGAAGTTATCAAGATAGTTGTCTGCTGTTTTGAACCATGAATAATCACTGCTGTCAACTAGTTTTTAGGCTGAGTGGAAAAAAAAAAAAAAAAAAAACTGATCTAGTTCATTATAATTTACTTTAAATAAAAAAGCAATTTTTCTTCTTACTTCACACAAAATGTGTATTCTAGAAGCATTGTGTGAATATAATTTATATTCCTTGAATTTCATTCCAAGAGCACTGGAAATGCTTGATGTTTTGAGGAATTTGCAGAGGAATTCGTCTGTTAAAAACGGAAACTGCCAGGCGTGGTGGCACGCACCTGTGGTCCTAGCTACTCAGGAAGCTGAGGTGGGAGGATTGCTTGAGCCTGGGAGATCCAGGCTGCAGCGAGCTGTGATCTCACCACTGCACTCCAGCCTGAGCAGCATAGCAAGGCCCTGTCTCTAAAAAACACAAAACAGAGAATCAGCAGGGGTTCTTCTGAATCTGGGTCCAGGGGGCTGTCGGCCTTTCCCTGCCCTCCTCCCCATCTGAGAACTGCTCCACATGGTACCACTTCCAGGCTGGTCCCTGAGGAGGCTGGTAGAGCTCCCAGCATCACAAGGAGAAACCTCAGTTGGGATGGAGCTACGAGGAACCAGAACCCAGAGAGAGTCTGAAGTCAGGCAGCCACTATCCTGCAGGCAGGACAGATCAGGGCCTGCATCAAGAACTCAAAACTATGGCCGAGTGCCTTGGCTCACACCTGGAATCGCAGCACTTTGGGAGGCCGAGGTGGGTGGATCATGAGGTCAGGAGTTCAAGACCAGCCTGACCAATATGGTGAAACGCCGTCTCCACTAAAAATACAAAAATTAGCCGGGTGTGGTGGCACACACCGGTAGTCCCAGCTACTCGGGAGGCTGAGGCAGGAGAATCACTTGAACCCGGGAGGTGGAGGTTGCGGTGAGCCAAGATGGTGCCACTGCACTCCAGCCTGGGCGACAGAGCCAGACTCTGTCACAAAAAACAAAACAAAAAAAAGTCAAAACTAAGGGGCCTGGCGGCTGGGCTGGATACCAGACACAAACAGAAAGTTCTGTGGGGTGAGATTAAACAGACAATTTGCCCTCACTCCTCATCTCCTCACCTGGATAAGTGATTTAGGGTGGCGCTATCTCTCCAGATGGCTCAGACAAGCATTCTCCCATAATTGGACAGAGAGGAGTGTCTTTTGAAATTAAAATGGGCGGGTAGGCAAAAGTCACCTTTCTTATGGGAGACTAAACAATTTGGTTTTTGGAAGGTAGTATTTGTGGTAATGAGGTGAGGATAAGTTTATTCTTAGGTAAATTCCAGAGGCTACCAGCAGCTGGTTGTGAGCGGGGAGATGGTGTGGAGAAAAAGCCTCCACAGGCTCGCCCTCTCCCCTCTTCTCTTACAGAACCTGGGCTCCTCCCAGCCTTCTCGAAGGCAGCAGAAGCCAGACAGCCACAGCACAACCAATAGGCGGTGAAAGCCCCAGCTGCAGTCAGCGGACTCCAGGGGAAGGCATAAGAAACAGGGCATTAGAGAATTCTTTGGCATTAGACAAGGGGCTGCATTTCCCCAGGGAAGGCTCTGCGGCTGGGCTGGATGGGCTGTAGCTGTGTGGCACAGGGCAGGGTGGCACTGCGGGTAGAGATTCCTTTAGGTGAAGCCGGAGTTTCTTATAATTGCTGATATTGAACACTATGGTGGTTTCCTCTGGGGGCAAGTGGCCTTTCCAGGGGGAGGGAGACCCCTTCTCCCAAGGCAGCAGAGGAGGCTACAACAGTCCCATCCCATCCTTGTCAAAGAAGATGAAGGGGCGCACTGGAGTGATCACATGGGGACCCTCGTTTTCCTGTCCTAATTCTAGTTGACTTCATGTATCGGTATTTTTGTCTGAGGTAAAAAGCAACTAGCAATTCAACAGCTTATTTAAACATAGTTGTCTGTGTGAATAGTCCTTCATGGGTCTCTTCTACTTTCTTGCTCCACAGTGCTTGGTGTCTCACTCTGTGAAGGTGGTTGACTCTATTATTGAACACATATTAAGTCCCAGCTTATAACAGAATAACTTTCCTGCAAGTGACTGTGAATCCCTTATTGAGGCAGCCTGAAAAGTAGCTGGATTGGGGCCTCCAGATGTACTCCTTAACTTTCAGGTAATGCACTTGGGAAACAGGCATCCTCTGAATTGTCTTCCGATTTATCTTCTTTTGTCCAAGCTCAGAAAAAGAGACACTCCACCCAGCAAAGGTCTCCTCCAAGGCACCTTTGAAATGTTCTGCTAAAGGAGGTAAAAGATCTCTACAAGGAAAACTGCAAAACACTGGTGAAAGACATTGTAGATGACACACAAACGGAAAACCATCCCGTGCTCATGGATCAGAAGAATTAATATTGTTAAAATGACCATACGGCCCAAAGCAGTCTACAGCTTCAATGCAATCCCCATCAAAATGCCAATGCCATTTTTCACAGAATTAGGAGAAACAATCCTAAAATTCACATGGAACCAAAAGAGAGCCTGAATGGCCAAAGCAATCCTAAGAAAAAAGAACAAAGCTGGAGGCCTCACATTACCTGACCTCAAATTATACTACAAAGTCTATAGTAATCAAAACACCATCGTACTGGCCAGGTGCAGTGGCTCATGCCTATAATCCCAGCATTTTGGGAGGCTGAGGCAGGTGGATCATCTGAGGTCAGGAGTTCAAGATCAGCCTGGCCAACATGGTAAAACCCCATCTCTACTAAAAATACAAAAATTAGCTGGGCATGGTGGCAAGCGCCTGTAATCCCAGCTACTCAAGTGGTTGGGGCAGGAGAATCACTTGAACCTGGGAGGCAGAGGCTTCAGTGAGCCAAAATTGTACCATTGCACTCCAGCCTAGGTGACAGAGAGAGACTCCATCTCAAACAAAAAAACAGCATGGTACTGCTATAAAAATAGATAGATACTCAGTTCTATAAATGAATGGAACAGAATAGGGAACCAGAAGTAAAGCCACATATCTACAGCCAATTGATCTTTGACAAAGCCAACAAAGGCATACACTGAGGAAAGGATACCCTTTTCGATCAATGGTGCTGGGAAAATTGAATTGCCATAAGCAGAAGAATGAAACTGGACCTCTGTCCCTAATCATATACAAAAATCAACTCAAGATGGATTAGGCCAGGCACAGTGGCTCATGTCTGTAATCCCAGCACTTTGGGAGGCCGAGGTAGGCAGATCACAAGGTCAGGAGTTTCAGACCAGCCTGGCCAACATGGTGAAACCCCATCTCTACTAAAAATACAAAAAAGTAGCCAGGCGTGGTGATGGGCACCTATAGTCCCAGCTACTTGGGAGGCTGAGGCAGGAGAATTGCTTGAACCCGGGAGGCAGAGGTTGCAGTGAGCCGAGATCACGCCACTGCACTCCAGC